>NW_021621338.1:12262924-12405931 GCF_004785775.1 Grammomys surdaster | reverse complement strand
GGAAGGGAAGGGAAGGGAAGAGAAGAGAAGAGAAGAGAAGAGAAGAGAAGAGAAGAGAAGAGAAGAGAAGAGAAGAGAAGAGAAGAGAAGAGAAGAGAAGAGAAGAGAAGAGGATAGAGAAAAGAAGATCAGGAGGAAACAGGCATCTCAGTGCTATGCAAAGGCAAAGCCAGAGGGCACAGAGGTGCTTACAGGAGACCTTGTGCCTTGTGGTTCCAATGACCTGTGACTCTAGGAAGCTGGGATAGAGCTCTCAATCCCACAGCCCTCACTGTGCGGCAGTGACATCACTGAATGAGGCCAGGACACGTGTTTGTATGGTTATCTTAATGTTGTCATTTATCTCATGCAATAAAACTTTTACATCACAGATACCCAACACACAGGTAAAGTGTTCTCAGGGTGCTTGCTGCCTAAAAACAGGGCCTGCTACAGAAGGCACTGTGGCAGTGAGTATTGTTGGTGTGATAGTCTCAGGAATCACCTAGAAGCAAAGTCTGCTCCTATCTCTGTTCTAGATTAGGATACTTAAGGTGTGGGCACCATCTTCAATGTAGGCAGCAGTATTCCATAGTCCAGGATCTTGACTGCCTGAGAAGAAAGCCAGCTGGGCACCAGCATTTATGTGTCTCTGCTTTCTGACCATGACTGCAGTGAGATTGGCAACACTGTGCCCCTACAGCCATTGACTCCTTGCTACCTTTCAACTGTATGCCAAATACACCCCTCCTACCTTCACTTGTTTTTCTCCCAACAATGAGTAAAGTAACAGCTACAGACAGAGATGGCATCCTCAAATCATTTGGCTTTTATTTCTATTCTGTAAAAAAAGAAAAAAAAACAAAACCAAAAAACCTGTATGCCAACACGTAATAACCATATAACGATCTCTTAATTATATTTTAATATTTGGTTTTTGATTAAATGTACTCTGTTTACCTAGAGAGAGAAAAAAAAACAGTTCACCCACCACTATAACTATGGTTCGCTGATTTTAAAGTGGCAAAACTTACCTAATGCCACTTCTGTAAAAGATAAAATGTGAGCTTTGTGAGTCAGCCTTTTGTCACTATGACAAGATACTGAGAAAAATCAACTTAAAAATGAAATGACTTCTTTTGGCTCATAGATCCACAAATTTCAGTCCTTATCCGTGGATTGCCCTGCCCATGGTGATACACAGATCACGGTGGGGAACATGCAAAGCTCATACAGCTGGAAAGAGAACAGAGGTGGGGGGAGGGGAGTTACTTGGGACAAGATGCAGGAACAGGCCCCAAGCATGTCTCCAAGGAAAGGCTATCTGGAAACAGGTCTCAACTCCTACATTTTATCATCTCCGCAGCTCCCAGCAGCCAATTCAGATCTCAGCAGAAGCTGACTCTGTGGGTGGTGGATGTAGAACCCAGCAGGGAGCTGAAGGACACCACACTAGCAGACTGGTTCATGCAGACTAGCTCAAAACATGTTTGGGTGACAGGGAGCAGAACTCAGCCTCTCAAATTGTAGAGTTCCAGGATGCATTACAAATATTCACTTGTGTTTGTTTATCCACACAACTATCTCTGTTGTCTTTAAAAACCGCAGGGTGTACTTACATAGATTACAGAACCCACTTCTAAGTACTTCGACTGAGTCCAACTCAGCCCTAAATCCCTAGTACATAGTTCAACACCTAGTTTTTAACCATGATCACTGGATCGAGGAATGTATCAAGAATCAGTGAAGTGACAAAAGTCCGATTTGTGCCTTTAAGAATGCTAACGGACTCCCGTAGGGCTGCTATGAGGAGTAAGGAGAATGCAGAGAAATTGTCACCATGTAAAACACATAAAATATAAAAGTGACAACACAGATGTGCGGGTGTGATGGTGAATGCTGCAGCAGAGCAACTGACCCAAAGGGCTCCTCATCCACACCACTGCACCGCCGCGTTTGTGAGCAGTGAACTGGTAAGAACTTGCCCCAGTCTTCCACATCACCATCTCTACAGTGAGCGATGTAGTCTTTTAATATTTCTCTGTTCCTAAAAGCACATAGGAGATCCTTGTCCTTACAGGGAGTCCATCCCCAGGTACGGTTGAATTTACAGTATTGTCTCCTACAAAATCTGCATGTTTGCATGGGGAAGAAAGGGCCCCTTCAATCACAGCAGTGTGTATGCCTGGCAAAGATAAATGGACCCTTTAAAAAACATTCATGTGATTGACTGATCACTTCCAACCACCACATGTGTGGCTCAGCTGTTTTTCTGGCATGTACTTCAGAGGCCTTTTAATACAGTTATTAATTGTTCTCTTTATCATATGAGTAAAGGCAGTTTTAACAAATATTCCAAGGTTAAGATAATCCACAATCATTTTTAAGATGGGTGAATGCTGCTGTTTTTCTTAAGTTAATAACTTAAATGTCTGCTGAATTTTGACTTGAGTTTTTTTTAACAAAAAATCATCTGTCTTTGCCTCCACATGATCTGTCCCTGGAAACTCTGAAGAGCAGAAAGGAGTTTTGCAGACCCAAAACAACTGCTTCATGCTACGATATGTGCTGCTTAATATTTTGTTTGGCTTACCTAAGATTAGCTAGAATCTGTCCATCTACACTTATTTGCACATTGAGGTAAACGATCTGAGTAAAGTTAAATAAAACACTGAGGATTAAGGTTGGCCTAATCTATGTCCCCATTATTTTCAGGAAGCTTCAAATCTCATGAAGTTTTCAATTTCCTCATGCCTACTGGAAGGAAGGTTTGTACATCACCCCTCCCAGTATAAGTGTCAAGTATCTTTTTTTTTCCTTGAAAACGGGATATACTAAACAATTTAGCTATTCACTTATGCAAATGACGGTAAACAGAATTCTAAAGGCAGATAATAAACAGCAAATGAGGTTATTTTGTTTCACGCTTTATGTTGTCAGAGTTCTGAGCATGGTTTAGTGTTTTCTATTCATGCTTTATATTACCAAATTACTCCCTGATGGTGTCTCAGATGTGCTTTTGTCTGCAAATGAGAAGAAATAAAATACCAGGACATTAACGTTAAATTACAATCGTTAATGGCGTAAATACGAAAATAATTACTGCATCATACCATCAATTGTTATGTGTTCATTACTGAAGTTCTTGGAAAGCCTTCATTTTCTTGTTACAATTATTTTTTTCCTTTATTTTTGTCTGGCTATTTTATAACCCTGACAGTACTTTAACAACACTCAGCAGTTACACAAGCCATTTAATCCTGCTCAAAGCTTCATTTAAACTTCAGTTAGCTGCGCTTTATTTTCGTATATGACTTTTACTTCTTCCTGGCACTCAAAGGTTTTTCGGGATAGGTGCAGGAAAGATGTGTCAGAGGGATTGCCTAAAACCAGTCATAAACTCTAAAGAGGATTTCAGACTTCCTTTAACACCATGCTATAAAACACCTTTGGAAATAATCAAGTTTATTGTGCCATAGCCGCTGCAATTTTGGCTTCATCTTTATTTTTTTCTCTGATGTCCTTTTAAAAGTCAATTTATAATTCTTCAGCTTATCAGTCAAGATGCTTCAAATCCCAGCTCTCTTCTCCCCTGGGCGCCTGTCTTCCTCCTCTCCTGTCAGTTTTCTCTCTGGAGCTGGCAGGTAAAGGGCCTGGTAAAATCACTTGTACACACAAGCCGCAAGCCCTCCTAGGGTCTTCCAAGTGTGCCTTTTTGTCTGCTCTACTCTAAGACCTTTACTTTGCCTCTCCCACGTCAGAGCTGGGAGCAGAATAGCTCAGAATTCAAATCTGTCAAAAACAGCGAAGGAGGCGGGGAGAGGGTACTCTTGTGGTCGCTACTCGCTGTGTGTGCCCACACTCTCACAAAAGACACACATACTCATGCGTGCGCGCGCGGACACACACACACACACACACACACACACACACACACACACACGGGTACATATGCGTCTTCTGTCACTATCACCTGTTCGCTTTCAAAGCCAGTTCTAGTGCTAGGTAAAACTTATCCCCCACCCCTCCGCTTCAGCCCTATTTCCAGTTCTGGGAACTAGAGTACAATCAGGTACCCCTTGCACTGTTCTTCCAAAATATCCAGACGCAGGGCGCTAATAAACAGTCCTGCTACCTCCCTCCATTTACACCTTATAGTCAACCACCTTGCAAGCAGCGGCCAAGTACCCATATCAGCCACAGATCCAGATTCAGAGCTACAGCCTCCAGGATTCGGTCCTGGTTTTGCTCTCTCTGCTCATCCTCTAGCGTCTTACATTCTCTTCAACTCATGCTACCAGTTCTCTAGGTCCAGACTATGCCTCAAACTTTTTCTTGACCCCTCTCACGCCCCAAATCAGTACAACCCAGAGGTGCGACGCCTAGGCTCCCGATCCAGATCCTCAAAGAGCGATCATCGCTGCTCGAGTAGGTGCTACATCTCAAGGTATCTGCCCCGGTGAGCTTTGGACAACACTGGACCCCTTGGGGATGCAGACCCAGCCAAGATAGACCCAGCGGGCCAGCAGGTGCAACTTGCCAGCGTCTCTCAGGTTCACACCCTTGGAGACCGCGGGAGAACAAAGCTGGAGTCCGGGGAGCTGGTGAGACTGGAGGCGCTAAGACAATGGCAATAAAGGGAACTTGGAAGAGGAGCGCTGCGCAAAGTTGCCTCCGAGTCAGGACAGCCTAGCCTGGCTGGGGAATCAGCAGCTACCCCACTCCCCCAGCCCCGGACCCAGGGCCACGCACCCCAAACCCCCGCTGGGCAGTCACTGCCCGGATGCCACACAGATGCCCAGGCACCCAAACACGGTTTTTATGGCCCGGGACCCTCCTGGTTGGCACCGCAGCCACCGAGCAGGAGGCTCGCGAGCGCGCTCCTGGCTTTACCTTTCGCGGGCTGCTGGGAGTCCACGGCGCGCCGCCCGCTGGCTGTGCCCTCAGCCCCTGCCGCCGCCGCCACCAGCCACCAGCGGGAGCCCCGGCCGCTGTGCCCCGCCCCCAAACTCCAGACCCCGCCCCTGGGCGTTAGGCCCCGCCTCCCCACGCTGGTTCTTTACTGCCATCTTCAAGCTGGCGGGTGGGTTTTCCTTTGAGCTGCTTCGGGCAGCTGTCTACTGTGCTGCCTACAATCACTACCACTGTTGTTGCCACAGGCTAGGAAATTCCAAATTTGCCAAGTGAGTAACCCTCGACCCAACAATGGAGAGCATTGTAATTGAAATCTGCACCTTGGCTGCCAAGTGCGGACCTTGTATCACCTGTGAGATCCATAGAATGCGGAATCGCTGACTCCACCCACAGCTACTGAATCTGAACCTCTGGGAGCTGGCGCTGCCTGGGGATAGTTCAGCATGCTTGGAAAGCGGGTTTCCCCAAGCATAGTATAGTTGGAAACAGGCTGACTAAGAAAGGGAAGTAGAAAAGAGTCAACCCATTGCCCTGCGCCTGCCTGAACCCAGGAGCTGCCCAACACAAAGCTTAACTTGGCAACTTCTGTAATGCGTAGGAGCAGATTGAGTACACCCTGGATGTCGTTCATCTTTCTTTATTGACTGTAAAGTCTTTAGACATAAACACTTTTACTTTTGATCTGACAGCTCTAATGAGCTCAAGGAAGAATTATGTAAACATTATTAAGTGTAATAAACACATGTCTGCACCAGGCAATCATCTCTAGAAAAGAGCTAGCAAAAGTCGGCAGGAACCACAGTTTTCTTCATGTCTTTTTAACTTTACGTTGCCTCTGTAATAGGCCTTTGGCAGTGCTGTTGTCCAGACGGAAAGTCGTTATCCTAGTAACGGATGAGCCCTTTGAAGGAAGAGCTACCGGGATGTGGAGCACTTTCATTCATAGGCGCTGAGAATCCAAGACAAGGGGAACCATCTCTTTCATTGCCCAGCTCTTGTCCTGGTTTAACATATAAAACTCAATAGAAGTTAGCCTTCATTTACCTTACCATTTATTTATGCTTTCTCCCAGCATCCTCCCATCTCTCCATACGTTCTCTCTTTTTAACTCTCTCCCTCTAGCTTCAGATATGATAAACTGATGGTCATTTGAGTGGGTACATAGGGTACTTGTCACGACCACTGGCTCTGGGTATGGATTTGGCTGTAAGCTGTAAGTTTTAGTCATTTTGGAAGCCTAAAGTTTGACCCTTCTGGGAGTTTTCTCACAGTTTCTGGAACAAGCATGCCTTCACTTCTTCTGAGGTACTTCATGTTCCTTCTTCTTTGAAAAGGTTAACCAAGGGCATCATCCCTTGACAAAAGTGACATGCGCTATTGGGCAGAGATGAGAGGAGGTCCTTTGGGGGCCAGCTGCTTTTCAAGCATCATTTGGAACATAGGCATATCTATGTTGGCACCTTATGGTACAAGTGATACAATCGATGGCCCGCAGTATCCTTTTTGAAATGGACAGCTAGTACCTCTCAGATTGGAGACCCCTTTAGGGATATTGACATTTCTGAAACATAATATGCCTGTTGGTCAGTAGCACCTTTTACAGATGGCATAGTAAGTAGTTCATGATGCCCATTTGACATGAGCAGCAGGCGTTCCTTCACCTAGAAAAGGTTGGAGACCCCAGATAATAAAGACAAATCCTGTGTTGCACTCTGAGGAAGAGCAGCCTAGAGCCAGCAGGTGGAAAGAAACATGATGTACCTGAACATGCAGCAAGAACATAAGAGCAAGAGCTACCCATTGATAGGCCTGTACAGACACGGCATTTGACACATTAGGTTACAGAGTCACTGCTAAGCATGTCAGCCTCTGAACTCTAACTCAGGAAGCATAACTTCCCCTTTTCCTATTTGTCCATTTCCCTTCTCCAAACACTGAGCCAAATCCTGCACCTCTTTGTGGGGATAAAAAATAAGTACTTGACTTGATTGTTATCAAGATGATCTGTCCAAGAATAGAAATTTACTCAGCTTCCTGTCCATGATCCTCAGTGCTGGGCAAGAGAGGGTTAGAAGTGTAGGCAAGGCTTACTCTATCAAGGAAACAAGACAAAGGAAAAGACTAGAAAAATGAGTCCTAAGAAGCTAGAGACAGAAGGAGTGAAGGGGAAGAAGAGGAAGGAAAGAAGCACTCATGGCCATTCTGCCCTTGGAATTAACCAAAAAGGAAGCTATAACAAGGTGAGCGGTAGTGATGACAGAGCCCACACTTGCCCAGTGGCCTGTCGGGGTGAGTTTTCTACGCTACATTCCACCAGGGCAGACCCTGAGTGACAAGTCCTGAGGGTTGTTGAAAAATTGTTCCCAGGAGACAAGAGTAAGGGCACTGGAAGGGGAGTGGCAGAATGGAGAAGAGGAGTAACCTGGGGCCACAAATCCCCAGTAAGTTAGTCTGGAACTGACCCAATTGACCAATTGCAGGGGAGTATTGGGATTTAAGTAAAGCCTCTAACTTGTTTCTAATTAAAGAAAGAGAACTGGACATTGGGTTGCTTTTCTGAATAATCTATTGGCAAATACCTGCACAAGAGGAATAAACTTCCAAAGAAATAGTACTTCCTTAGGCTTCAGTAATTCAAGAGCTGACCTTCAAAGAAGAGATGTCTTAGTTGTGGAAAGCAATAGGCCTTGGGATTTGGAAGGAAATGACAACTAATTCAGTATCATCAAAGAGGGTTTTAGGATACTTGAGCTGACTTCAGCATGGATTTCTCCTGTTCTGCTCATTAGGCACAAACTGAGAGGGCTAAGCCCCACCCAAGGACCAGTTCCTCAAGCAGAAGCAGCCATAGACCACTCTGTGGAGTACAATAGTTGGGGCACTGAGGTAAGTGGGACAGTGTTAGTTCAGAGAAGAAAGTTGTGTGAAATCTCAGTAGACCAGTTGCAACTCTGTAGCCAAGAGAACTAGAACCTTCATATCTAGCATAGAATGAACAGAAGGGGACATATAAAATTATGCAATGAATGTAACGCTGTTATTGATGGCAACATAAACAGAACAGGAGATTGTTACAATAAAAACTATGAGTCAGACACAAGAACATATACTTGCATGTTCTCATATTTGAAAAGTAACAAACTTGATTTCAATAAAGTAGAGAAGAGAATGAGTAAAACAGTGGTTCCGGAATTCAGGAAGAGCAGTAGGCAGGGGAGGTAGAGCAAGGGGGACTACCGAATGTGGAGCCACATCTGAATAGCAGACATGACCTTGTGTAGTTCTGACAATCTTATACAGGTATGCAATATATTCTTTCAACCACATTCTCTCATTATCCTCTGTGGCTGCCTCTCACTGAGCCTCTTCTAGGTTCTAGGAGGCAGGTTTGTAATGTTCTTACAAGTTGTTATGTGGAAAATGATAGCTGAAAACAATCTATGCACTACAAAATGGCCAATGGAGAGGATTTTTGAATATTCCTACCATGAAGACAAAATAAATGTTTGATGTCATAGATAGCCAAATTTAGCCTGATTTGATCATTTCATTTTATGTGAAGGTATTTAGATACCACATAGTATCACATAGATAAGTATAATTGCATGCCAATTGAAATGAGTAATAAAGACTGGATTGTGGTTTAATGAAATTTCTCAGTATATACAAGCAAAGGAAGTCCTAAAAAGGAAGAAAGGGATGGAAGGGAGAGAAAGGGAAGGGAGGAGAAAGGAAGGGGAAGAGAAGAGGAAAGGAGGGGAGGGGAGGAGAGGGGAGGGGAGGGAAGGAAAGGGGCAAACAGGAGGGAGGGGAAGGCAGGGAAGAAGATGTCTCTTAACCACAGAGCTTATGACAACCATATAAGAAAAGTCAAGCAGCAAGAACTTGTCCATCTTCCTCTTCTCTTTCCAGCATCTATGACCAAAGAAGTGAGTCAGGCTTCTCAACACAGAAAAGAAAGCTGTACCTAGGCTCCCAATCTTCATGCTGCTGCTGGTTTCTTTACTCACTGTCTGAGGCTAGAGGCCCACCTGTAACCATGGGCCTCTCTGCCTCAGGGGGGGAAACTGCAAGTTTAGCTGATGGATGTGACAGCTGTAGGGGAATAATTGAAAGTGACAGTCTTGGTAATGGGTGTTCTACCTGATGGGAAGAGAGTTTGACACAACCTTCTGATGCCAGTGATCTGAGAGACAATGAACTGCTCCACATTTACACTGCAGTTTACACTGAATTGGTCACTTTTGGAATCACTTACTCCTGTTTGCATCTTGTGACATGTCCTCAATCAAGTATCCTCCTACCTCAGGGGAGCCTCCACACCAGCAATCATCGAGATCCCTGTCAGCATGTTTGTCCTGCCCAGCTATGCTGTCCTCTGGGACACTAAGCCTGCCAAAAAGACACAAAGGAAAACCTAATACCTGTGGTTCCATAGCTTTACAAATCTATTAGGAAAGGAAAGTCTCTAGTTTAAAAATATGCATGGGATACAATCCTTTCTTCACTGTCCGTATTCAGTTTCCTTTAAAAATGACAGTTTTAAAGGGACTTCCTTTAAAATTTAAGATTCCTTAAAATGGTTTCATCTGGGTTGAAGTGTTTGGTGCTGAGTATATGGGCTCAACAATTCAGGAAACTGGTGTTACCTACATATGGAAATGGCTGTTGAAATCACTGGAAGGGAAAAGCCTTTAGTCCTACAGATATCCATGATTTTTTTCACTTTATGAATGTCAGGGGCTGGCATGTCTTCACTCAAAAGTGTTTGAATGCCTGTGGAGGCTTGTCTGTCTGGTATTTCCTAACCTGCCTCCCATCAGATTCCTTCTCAGACCTCACGTGTCCCATTTCCCCCTTGGACCACGAGTATGAGATGAGATGCACAGTCTATCCTGTTCTGCTGCATATGTGGTAAGTATTCATTGGACAGCACACATCAATATTGCGTTAGGCTACAAAACACACATTGAGTATAATGAATAGCCTACATTTCGAGATTTGAGATGGTACGGTTGTTCCACAGAGGGTTTTCAGCGATGCCATCAATCTCAGAAGTAAAGCTGAGGTGGTTTGTGGTTTACTAGTACACCACAAGGGCTCTCTCCTATCTCCCTCCTCCATCTCCCAACCACAAACACCTGTGTTCCTTAAATATGTAAATTCAAATCCTATATGTGAGGAACTCAGTTACCTCTTGCTTCTTTTGCAGGTACCTGTTGGGCATCCATTAGTGTTATATTAATATCCAAGTAAAGCTATCCAATAGTAACTTCATAAAGTTGTTCCAAGTTTGTGGAGTTCATAGGCTCAGATCTCAGCATCGCAGAAGGGGATGGAACTGCTGCTTACTTGAAAAGTAAAATTTATTTTTACGACACTTTGGGATCTATTTCCAAATGTCAGCTTTAAAAAATTCCCAGGGCTGGAGAGATGGCTCAGTGGCTAAGAGGTCCTGAGTTCAATTCCCAGCAACCCCATGGTGGCTAAGAGGCGTCTGTAATGGGATTTGATGCCCTCTTCTGGTATGTCTGAAGAAAGCAACAGTATACTCTCTTTTAAAAGATTTATTTATATACATAAAATAAATAAATAAAACTTTTAAAAATTCCACTCAATACACAAACACAAAAGTTAAATCGAGATCAGAAACAAAATTCGAATAGATCTATAATACCTAATTAAATAGAGGCAGTCATTAAAAGTCCCTCAGCAAATAAATCCTAGGGGTAGATGGGTTTAGCTCTGCCAAACTTTAAATTTCATTCTGCCAGACTTTAAATTTCAAAGAAGAGTTTATAGCAGTACTACTCAAATTATTCAACAACAGAAACAGAAAAAATATTGCCCAACTTATTTTATGAGGCAATAGTTATTTTATACCCAAACCAGGTAAAATTCCAACAAAGAAAGAGAAATATAGAGCAATTTCCCTTATGAACACAGATGCAAAAATTCTCAATAAAATGCTTGCAAACTAGATCCAAGAACACACCCAAAAGATCATTCACCATGATCAAGTAGGATTTGTTCCATATAGGGATGGTTCAACATATGTAAATTGATGATATGACCCAACATATAAACAAACTGGAATTCAAAAAGTACATGGTCATCTCATTAGACATAGAAAAGGCCTTTGACAAAATTCAACACTCCCTTCATAATGAAAGTCCTGAAGAGTTTAGGGATACAGGAACACACCAAAAAAGGTAATTTACAACAAGCCTATAGACAATATTTTGTTTTCTTTCATTTTTTTTATTGGTTACTTTATTTATTTACATTTCAAATGCTATCCTTCTTCTTGGTTTCCCCTCCACAAACCCCATCCCATCCCCCTCCCCCTGCTTCTATGAGAAAGCTCCCCCATCCAACCACCCATTCCTGCTTCACCACCTCAGCATTCCCCTACACTGGGGCATAAAGTCTCCACAGGACCAAAAGCCTCCCCTCCCATTGATGCCAGATAAGATAATCCTATGCTACATAAACAGCTGAAGCCATGGGTCCCTCTGTGTATTCTCTTTGGTTGGTGATTTAATTCCTGGAGGATTGCGAGTTCTGGTTGGTTGCTATTGTTGTTCTTCCTATGGGGTTGCAAACCCCTTCAGATTCTTCAGTCCTTCCCCTAACTGCTCAATTAGAGTCCCTGAGTCTGATGGTTGGCTGTAAGCATCCACATCTCTATTGGTCAGGCTCTGGCAGAGCCTCTCAGGAGACAGCCATACCAGGCTCCTGTCAGCAAGTACTTCTTGGCGTCAGCAATAGTGTCTGGCTTTGGTGTCTGCAGATGGGATGGATCCCTAGATGGGGCAGTCTCTGGATGGCCTTTCCTTCAGTCTCTCGTCGTCCTGCATTTCCTTTAAACAGGAACAATTCTGTGTTAATATTTTTGAGACAGGTGGGTGGCCCCATCCCTCAACCGGGGGCTGTGCCTAACCTCTGGTTATGATCTCTACAGGTTCTCTCTCCCCTTTGTTGGGTGTTTCAGCTAATAGCATCCCCATTGGGTCCTGTGATTCTCTTGCTTTTCTGGCATCTGGGACTTTCTAGTGGCTAACTCCAGTTCCCCACACCCACTGCTACTCACCTCAGTTCAATTTCCTGACCCTCTGTACTTCTCCCAGTCTCCTCCCATACCTGATACTGCCCTCTTCTCTCCCATCTCTCCTTCCCAGGTCCCTCCCTCCCTCTACCTCCTGTGATTATTTTGTTCCCCCTTCTAAGTATTACTGTAGCATCTACACTTTGGTCTTCCTTCTTTTTGAACTTCATGTGGTCTGTGAGTTGTATGGAGGGTATTCCAAGCTTTTGGTTTAATATCCACTTATCAGTGGGTATATACCTTCTGTGTTCTTTTGTGACTGGATTACCTCACTCAAGATGATATTTTCTAGTTCCAACCATTTATCAGCAAATTTCATGAAGTCCTTGTTTTTAATAGCTGAGTAGTATTCCATTGCGTAAATGCACCACATTTTCTGTATCCATTCCTCTGTTGAAGGACATTCAGGTTGTTTCCAACTTCTGGCTGTTATAAATAAGGCTTCTATGAACATAGTGGATCAAGTGTCCTTGTTATATTTTGGAGCATCTTTTGGGTATATGCTCAGTAGTGGTATCACTGAATCCTCAGGTAATACTATGTCCAATTTTCTGAGGAACCACCAGACTGATTTTTGTACCAGCTTGGAATCCTGCCAACAATGGAGGAGTGTTCCTCTTTCTCCACATACTCATCAGCATCTGCTGTCACCTGAGTTTTTGATCTTAGCCATTTTGACTGTGTGAGGTGGAATCTCAGGGTCACTTTGATTTCCCTGATAATTAAGGATGTTGAGCATTTCTTGAGGTGCCTGTTGGCCATTCACAACTCTTCAGTTGAGAATCCTTTGATTATATATGTTCCCCATTTTTTAAATAGGATTATTTGGTTCTCTGGAGTCTAACTTCTTGAATTCTTTATATATAGTGTATATTAGCCCTCTATCAGATGTAGGGTTAGTAAAGATCTTTTCCCATTCTGGAGGTTGTTGTTTTGTCCTGTTGAGAGTATCCATTGCCTTGCAGAAGCTTTTCAATTTTATAAGGTCCCATTTGTCGATTGTTGATCTTAGAACATAAGCCATTGATATTATGTTCAGAAAATTTTCTCCTGTGCCAATGTGTTAGAGGCTCTTTCCCACTTTTTTCTATTAGATTCAGTGCATCTGGTTTTATGTGGAGGTTCTTGATCCATGTGGATTTGAGCTTTGTACAAGGAGATAAAAATGGATCGATTTGCATTCTTTTACATGCTGGCCACCAATTGAACCAGCACCATTTGTTAAAAATGCTCTTTTTTTCACTGGATGGTTTTAGCTTTTTTGTCAAAGATCAAGTGACTATAGGTGTATGAGTCCATTTCTGGGTGTTCATCTCTATTCCACTGATTTACCTGTCTGTCTCTGTGCCAATACCATGCTGGTTTTTTTTTTTTTAATCACTATTGCTCTGTAGTACAGCTTTAGGTCAGGGATAATGATTCCCCCCAGAAGTTCTCTTATTGTTGAGAATAGCTTTCTATATCCTGAGAATTTTTTTGTTATTCCAGATGAATTTGAAAATTGCTTTTTCTATGTCTGTGAAGAACTGAGTTGGAATTTTGATGGGGATTGCATTGAATCTGTAGATTGCTTTTGGTAAGACGGCCATTTTTACTATGTTAATCCTACTGATGCATGAGCATGGGAAATCTTTCTGTCTTTTGAGGTCTTCTTCAATTTGTTTCTTCAGAGACTTGAAATTCTTCTCATACAGGTATTCCACTTGTTTGACTAAAGTCACACCAAAATATTTTATATTATTTGTGACTATTGTGAAGGGTGTTATTTCCCTAATTTCTTTTTTTTTTCTCAACCCATCTATCCTTTGAATAAAGGAAAGCTATGATTTGCTTGAGTTACTTTTATATCCAGCCACCCTGTTAAAATTGTTTATCAGCTGAAGTAGTTCTCTGGTAGAATTTTTGGATCACTAACGTATACTATTATATCATCTGCAAATAGTGGTAACTTGACTTCTTTCTTTCCTATTTGAATCCCTTTGACCTCCTATTTTTGTCGATTTGCTCTGGCTAGAACTTTGAATACTATATTGAATAAATAGGAATAGAATGGGCAGCCTTGTCTGGTCCATGATTTTACTGAGATTGCTTCAAGTTTCTCTCCAATTAGTTTGATGTTGGCTGTTGGTTTGCTATATGTTGCTTTTACTATGTTTAGGTAAGGGCCTTGAATTCCTGATCTCTCCAAGGCTTTTAACATGAAGGAGTGTGGTATTTTGTAAAAGACTTTTTCAGCATCTAATGAGTTGATCATGTGTTTTCCCCCCTTTGAGTTTGTTTATATAGTGGATTACATTGATGGATTTTCATATATTGAACCATTCCTGCATCTCTAGGATGACGCCTACTTGATGAAGGTGAATGATCATTTTTATGTGTTCTAGGATTCGGTTTCTGAGAGTTTTATTGAGTATTTTTTGCATCAATATTCATAAGGGAAACTGGTCTGAAGTTCTCTTTCTTTGTTGGGTCTTTCTGTGGCTTAGGTATCAGTGTACTGTGGCTTCATAGAATTAATTAGGTAGTGTTCCTTCTGTTTCTATTCTGTGGAATAGTTTGAAGAGTATTGGTAATAGGTCTGCTTTGAAGGTCTGATAGAATTTTATACTAAAGCTATCTGATCATGGGCTTTTTTTTTGTTAGGGAGACCTTTAATGACTGCTTCTATTTCTCTAGGGGTTATGGGGCTGCTTAGATGGTTTATCTGATCCTGATTTAACTTTAATACCTGTCATCTGTATAGAAAATCATCCTTTTCACCTAGATTTTCCAGTTTTATTGAGTATAGGCTTTTGTAGTAGGGTCTGATGAGTTTCTGAATTTCTTTAGTTTCTGTTGTTATGTCTCACTTTTCATTTCTGATTTTATTAATTAGGATACTGTCTCTATGCTCTCTGTTATGTCTGGCTAAGGGTTTTTCTACCTTGTTGATTTCTTAAAAAATCCAGCTCCTGGATTTGTTGATTCTTTGTATAGTTCTCCTTGTTTCTATTTGGTTGACCTTAGCCCTGAGTTTGATTATTTCCTGCTGTCTACTATTTTGGGGTTTATTTATTTATTTTTGTTCTAGAACTTTCAGATGTGCTGCTTAGCTGCTAGTGTATGCTCTCTCCAGTTTTTTTTTTTTTTTTTTTTATAGAGAAACTCAGGGCTATGAGATTTCCTCTTAGCACTGATTTTATTGTGTCCCATAAGTTTGGATATGTTGTGCCTTAATTTTCATTGAATTCTAGAAAGTCTTTAATTTCTTTAGTTATTTCTTCCCAGACCAAATTATCATTGAGTAGAGAGTTGTTTGTTTCCATGACTATGTGGGATTTCTGTTGTTTTTATTGTTATTTAATACCATACTTAGTCCATGATTATCTGATAGGATATATGGGATTATTTAAATCTTCTTGTATCAGTTGAAGCTTGTTTTGCATTTGACTATATGGTCAGTTTTGGAAAAGGTACCATGAGGTGCCAAGAAGAAGGTATATTCTTTTGTTTTAGGATGAATGTTCTGTAGATATCTGTTAAATCCATTTGGTTCATAACTTCTGTTAGTGTCACTGTGTATCTGTGTAGTTTCTATTTCCATGATTTGTCCATTGCTGAGAGTAGGATCTTAAAGTCTCCCACTATTATTGTGTGAAGTTCAACGTGTGCTTTGAGCTTTAGTAACATTTCTTTTACAAATGTGAGTGCCCTTGCATTTGGAGCATAAATGTACAGAATTGAGAGTTCATCTTGGTAGACTTTTTTCTTTGACAAATATGAAGTGTTTTCCTTCATCTTTTTAAATAACTTTGAGTTGAAAGTCAATTTTATTCAGTATTAGAATGGCTACTCCAGCTTGTTTCTTGGGACTATTTGCTTGGAATATTTTTTCAGCTGTTTATTCTAAGGTAGTGACTGTCTTTGTCACTGAGGTTTCCTGTACGCAGCAAAATGCTGAGTCCTGTTTATATATCCAGTCTGTTAATCCATGTCTTTTTATTGGAGAATTGAGTCCATGGATGTTAAGAGATATTAAGGATCAATGATTGTTGCTTCTTGTTATTTTTATTGTTAAATGTGGAATTATGTTTGTGTGGCTATTTTCTCATGTGTCTTTTGCAAGAAAATTAATTTCTTGTTTTTTTTTCTTGAGTGTAGTTTCCCTCCTTATGTTGGAGTTTTCCATTTATTATCCTTTGTAGAGCTAGATTTGTGGAAAGATATTGTCCAAATTTGGTTTTGTCATGAAACATCTTGGTTTCTCCATCTATGGTAATTGAGAGTTTTACTGAGTATAGTAACCTGGGCTGGCATTTGTGTTCCCTTAGGGTTTATATGACATCTGCCAAGGATCTTCTGGCTCTTAGAGTCTCTGTTGAGAAGTTGAGTGTAATTCTGATAAGTCTCCCTTTATGTCACTTGATCTTTTTTCCTTACTGCTTTTAATATTCTTTCATTGTTTTGTGCATTTGGTGTTTTGATTATTATGTGAAGAGGGGAATTTCTTTTCAAGTCCAATCTATTTGGAGTTCTTTATGCTCCTTGTATGTCTATGAGCATCTTTTTCTTTAGGTTAGGGAAGTTTTCTTCTATAACTTTGTTGAAGATATTTTTTGGCCCTTTGAGTTGGGAATCTTCACTCTCTTCTATACCAATTATACTTAGGTTTAGTCTTCTCATTGTGTCCTGGATTTCCTGGATGTTTTGGGTTAGGAGGTTTTTGCATTTTGCGTTTTCTTTGACTGTTCTGTCAATGTTTTATATGGTATCTTTTGCATCTTAGATTCTCTCGTCTATCTCTTGTATTCTGTTGGTGGTGCTTGCATCTATGATTCCTGATCTCTTTCCTAGGTTTTCTATCTCCAGGGTTGTTTCCCTTTGTGATTTCTTTAGTGTTTTATTTCCATTTTTAGATCCTGGATGGTTTTGTTCAATTTCTTCACCTGTTTTGTTGTGCTTTCCTGTAATTATTTAAGGAATTTATGTGTTTCCTCTGTAAGAACTTCTACCTCTTTACCTGTGTTCTCTTGTGTTTCTTCAAGAAAGTTATTTATGTGCTTTTATCATCATCATGAGATGTGATTTTAGATCAGAATCTTGCTTTACTGGTGTGATGGGGTATCCAGGGCTTGCTATGGTGGGAAAACTGGATTCTGATGATGCCAAGTAGCCTTGGTTTCTGTTGCTTAGGTTCTTGTTCTTGCCTCACCATCTGGTTATCTCTGGTGTTTCCTAGCCATGCTGTCTCTGACTGGAGCTTTTCCCTCCTGTGGGTTTCTGAGCCTGTGAGGTTGGGTGTGTCAACACTTCTGGGGGACAAATTTTTTCTGGACAGGATTGGGGTAAGGAGTGCTGTGGCACAGGGTCAGCTTCTAGGCACAGATGGAAGCTGGAAGGATCCTGTCCCCAGCTGTCTGCAGTTTTTGCTCCACTGGGCCCCTGGTAGGTCCCACTTGGGCCAGGTATTGGGATGGTACTGGTGGTCTAACCTGTGAGTTTGAATGTGTCAGCTATAACCAATATCTAATTAAATAAAGATAAACTCAAAGCAGTTTCACTAAAATCCAGAACAAGACAAGGTTGTCCACTCTTTACATACATATCCAATATAGTACTTGACATCTCAGCTAGATCAATAAGGCAACTGAAGGAGATCAAGGGGATACAAATTAAGAAGGAAGAAATTAACCTATCATTATTTGCAGATGATATAATAACATAATTAACCTAAAATTCCACCTGGAAAATCCTACAGTTGATAAAAACCTTCAATGAAGTAGCTGGATTTAAAATTAACTCTAAGAACTCAGTAGCTTTCCTATAGAAAAATGACAAACAGACTGAAAAAGAAATCAGGGAAACTATCTTTCACAATAACTTCAAATAATATAAATATCTTGAGGACACACACACACACACTCAACCAGGATAGCTAAAACAATCCTGAATAATAAAAGAACTGCTGGAAGTATCATTATCCTGGACTTCAAATTGTACTACAGAGCAATAGTAATAAAAACAGCATCATGTTGCCACAAATCCAGACACTCTGGTCAATGAAACCGAATTGAAAACCAACACATAAACCCATGCACCCATGGTCACCGGAGTTTTGATAAAGAAACCAAAAGTATATAAAAGACAGCATTGTCAACAAATTGTGCTGGCCAAACTGGATAGCTGCATGTAGAAGAATCCAAATGGATTCATACTTATAACTCTGCACAAAACTCAACTCCAAATAGTTCAAAACCTCAACCACAATTAAGTAAGCTGAACCTAATAGAAAAGAAAGTGAGGAATAGCCTTGAATTCATGGGTACAGGAAAAGACTTTATGAACAGAACACCATTAACACAGGCACTAAGATCAATAATTAATAGATAGAACTTCATAAAATTCAAAACTTCTGTAAGGTAAAGGGCATCAAACAAAGTGGCAGTCAACAGAATTGGAAAATAATGTAATTAAAATGGGTTACAGATCTAGAAGAATTAGCCAAGATACATTTAAGGAAATAGTCAACATTTTTAGCCAGCAGGGAAATAAAATAAAAACAACTTTATGATTCCATCTTACACCTGTTAGAATGGCTAAGATTAATAACAATTCATGCTGGTGGGGATACGAAGTATGTAACACACTCATCCATTGCTGCTGTGAGTGTAAACTTATACAACCATTCTAGAAACTAGTATGATGGTTCCTCTAGAAGATGGGAATAAATCTACCTCAAGATCCAGTTATATCACTCTTGGGCATATACCCAAAGGATGTTCCATCTTACCACGGTGCCCATTTTGAACTCAGTTCCTTTCCTAATTCTTTTTTTTTTAAGTTTGTGTATATATTGTATTTTTGTATTAATTAATTATTCACTTTATATCCAGATCACAGCACCCCCTCCTCCCAGTCCCTCTCTCATATGATTCTCCCTGTAGACCCCTCCCAGTCACCTCTGAGAAGGGAGAGGTACCCCTGGGTACCAACCCACCCTAGAACCTCAAATAACTGCAGGCCTAGGCACATCATTTTCCACTAAGGCCAGACAAGGCAACCCAGTGAGAAGGACAGGATCCACAGGCAGGTAACAGAGTTAGGGTAAATCACTGCTAAAGTTCTTGGGGGACCCATATGATCAAGCTACATAAATGCAGAGGAAGTCCAGCTCTGTATGCTCCTAGCATCCTGCCCTAGTTTCCTACTCACCCCACAAAAGAAAGTTTATTTGTACTCACAGTATTCCAGCTTCAAGTCCAGGATTGTTTGTCCCTACTGCTTTGAGTCCAGTGATCTGGTCACTTTGGGCTGTGAGGAGTCTCACATCAGGCAGGAATTCATGATGAAGCTAACCTACTTACCTCACAGGCAGGAAGCTAAAGACAGAAAGGAAGGGTCAATATCCAACAATTCTCTTTTAGCAGCCCCTAATAATTTGAAGACCTCCCAGTCTCCTACTCTTTCAGTAGCCACCAAGAAGCAACATGGAGACCTTTAATACTAGGTCTTCTGGAGAACAGTAAAGATGCAAGAAGTCACATGTACTGAGAAAATGTAGATTTCTCAGGAAAATAGACAGAGCTGGGCACTGAATCAGTTGACTCTGGCTTCATTCCAGTTTTAGATTCCTTACTTTATAAAACAATACAGGTTGTTGTTGTCAACAACAACAAAAAAACCATAAGTCTCATCTCAAAGAGGACAAGAGATATTTTATTAAAGAGGCAAATATGTATGAGCATGGCCACAGTGTACAAAGGACAGGGTCAGGCTCAGGGAGACGCTCAGTGGTTAAGAATAAATGCTGTTCTAGAAGAAGACCTGAGTTCAAGTCCTGAATGCAAATAGCTGTTCACAATCAGGTCCAGGGGATCTGATATCACAACCAGTTCCATGGGATCTGATATTATTTTGACCTCCATGACCATGCAAATGGTACACAGGCATATATGCAGGCAAACAGTCACACTCACAAAACAAAGACAAAGAAGTACTAAAAGAGACAGAGGACACCAGCTCTTTCATGTTATTTAATATTTGCTTTGGGGATCATTTGCGTAGGATGGGTTTTATAACTTATTTGTGTAATCTAGAATTTTTTATTACTTTTTATTGACTCTGTGAATTTCACATCATGCACCACAATCCCAATCATCTCCCTGACTTCATATCGACCCTCCACTCTTGCAACCTCTCCCCCAAAAGTAAACAAACAAACAAAAATGTCTCGCCATGGAAGCTGCCCCACAATATACATTTCGTCCATATTTTTTTTTTTTTACTTTCAAATATTTATTACAATCAGTCATTGGTCTGGTTTGAAGCCTCTGGCTTCTGCTACACTATCAATACTGGATCTTTATCAAGATTCCTCTCAGACATCCTGCTGTTGTCACGTATCATGGAGATCCTGCAGCTTTGAATCTGTAGAATTGACTCCTTCATGCACTCCAGCAGATTACAAGATGGAATAGATAGATGTTGGGGTGGGTCAAGTCAGAGCTCTGGATCTGGGCCTGGGTGGAAGCTGAGCTAGTCATTCTGCCAGCTATCCTGCACCAGTGCCACCAGGGACAGCTCTTCTACTTTGCTAGGTCAAGGGGAGGTGGTGCTAGCTCTCCTGCTTGCAGTAGTCAGTAAAAGGTGGGATGGCTCTCCCAAGCCAGCTCTCTCACACTGCCTAGGGCATGCATGTATCCCACATCTCAGCAGCATCTTAAATCTCCACCCAGTGGTGTGCATTTTGGTATTATAACAACTTCAAATCTCACTGAGATATTCTGAGTGCTTCTGCCCTAGCTGGTGGCTCCAGCCATTTTCTTGGGCCATGGCTTCATGTTTCCAGCCTTTGTCTTTGACAACAGGTCTCTCTCAGATGCTAGTTTTACAGTTTTGTGTAAGTCTTCCTGCATCTTACTCTCTACTTCCTGTCTCACCATCACATAGAAAGCTGAGGGTGGACAATCACTATGCTTCATGACCAGCCTGGAGTGCTGGTCAGATTGGCTACAGGGCAATACTCTTTTTCTACTTAATTAATTAAATGTTTTGCCAATGTGTTTGACAACTGTTGTGAATCACTATTTCCTCTGGGCATTATACACTGTAGCCATTATGAAGAGTGGTTTCTGTGATGACCTACAGTGTACCTTGGCCCAATAGCCGTGGCAATGAAATAAACAGTGATAACTAGGCCTATGGTAAAGACAAAAGAGTTGTTAGCACTCCAGAGTTGAAAAAGAAAAGGAGCACTTCTGACTAGACGTCACCTGGGATTCCAGCTTCTTGGGTGCATGTGACATTTGGGAATGTTACAGTACATAGAAGGCACCCTTCAGTTCATGCAGTTTTCATTTGGTTGACACTCATCCTGAAGGGATACATAGAACCAGAGGTTTTGTATCACCCAGGGGAAAAACAAGACTGATTTCATAAGAACAAATTTAGGAGACTTCATTTTGAGAATCTGAGACAGACAGCTTTATTCTCTCTTCTACAGAAGGTACTTATATACTCTATGATACACACACACACACACACACACACACACAAATGCTGGTAGTTACTTCAAAGAGTTACAATCACCCCTATCATCTACCATCTACCTCAGCCCCTTCTTGAAATTATCTTCCTCTTTTCTGATACAAAGGCTTAGTCATTTAGCAACGTACAACTTTTCAACCCTAAGATAAACTAAGAAGGCATAAACAAGCAGGCATCACCCAGTTCCCTCTCTCCATCCACCTCCAATGTTTGTTTTATTTCCCTTTCTGACTGAGATTCAAACATCCTCCTTTGAGCCCTCCTTGTTACTTAGCTTCATTGGGTCTGTAGATTGTAGTATGTTTATCCTGTACTTTATGGTTAATGTCCATTTACAAGTGAGTATATACCATGTGTGTCTTTCTGAGTCTGTGTTACCTCAACCAGGATATTTTCTAGTTCCATCAATTTCATGATGTCTTTCTTTGTTTTTAATAGCTGAATAGTTTTCCATTTTGCAAATGCACCACAGTTTCTTTATCTATTCTTCAGTTGACAGACATCTAGATTGTTTCTAGTTTCTGGGTATTAAGAATAAAACTGCTCTGAACATAGTTGAGCAAGTGTCCTTGTGGGATGGTGGCTTCCCTTTCTCCTCAGAGAAGAGGGGATAAAGGAGGAGGAGTTTGTAAGAATATGAAAGAGAGGAAATAAGAGGAGAGGAGGGAGGGGGTTGCCATCAGAATGTAAAATAAATAAATAAATAAATAAATAAATAAATAAATAAATAAATAAGAAAAATAAAGGAGGACAAGGCAATTATCTAAGACACACACACACAAAACCAGCAGGCATCAGTTGTTAGCTAGAGAAGATAAGGGCCTCCATCTTCTCTAGCTAGCAACTAACGTCTGCTGGTTTTCTGCCTCCTAAATTTCTGAAGAGTTCCAAATGTCCTTTTTACTGAACATAAACTATGATGATTTGTTTCATATGGCACATTTTCCTGTAAGTAACCACTTCCCCATTCTCTGCTAAGTAACAGCAGCCTCACCAGCCGAAGGTGGATTGTACCGTTTCTCTGCTCTCTCAAATGCCATGGACCTGGGGTGTATACATGTTTGTTTACATCTCCCCAGAAAAAGTCATACAACAGCAAGTTGTGATACTTCACTGTGGTGGTGTTTTGCATTCTAATTATTGATGGCTGTTTAACATACTGCACTTTCAGGATTTTATTGACCTCCTGTATTTCCTTGTTTGTTGAATGTCTGTCCTTGTCTTTCTGTGTTCCAGTGGAGCATTGATCAAGGGAGATTCTGATTTAAAAGCTTTAACGTTGACAAACGGGAGCCTTTAAAAGAACTTGGTGATATTAAAATGAATATAACTCACCCTTCCCAATACACTTAAAAATCACTCCACTTGATCTCAAATCTCCTTTAACTTCTCACTGCCAAACCCAACTAATCATAAATTTTAAATGCTAGAGGAAAATTAATTCACTTAAATTCATTAATGTGTCTACATCTGGAAGATGGATTGTACAAAGCTCTTAGATACAATCTGTGAAACATAAATATTGTAAAAACTTTTAAGTTAAGTAGTATTCTTGCCTAAAGTTTTATTAAAATATCAGAGATATTTCATTCTTTCTTTTTAGCAAAGGTGTAAGTTTGGAGTAAATTGGTGCTCTGTAAATTCAAAAGTATAAACAGCAATGTCATTTACTGAGTTTTATTCCAATAAAGGCAAAGTATGTGGTGTGCATTGTTGTGGCTCTCTTTACGTAATAAAAGACTATCTCTGGATAATAATAAATAACTTCAAAATGTTAAACAGAAACTATTTGCTAAGGCAGGAAAATAATTGAATTCCTTCTGTTAACCTAAAAAAAGAGATGACATTCTAAAATCTAATTCTATGTGTAGTATATATGTAGTAACATTTCAACTTTCCCAGTGTCAAGAAAAGAGAGATAAGAGAATTGATGGGCTCACTTGTCTGAAGGGGAGGAGATTGGTAGTCATGTTGCTGAAATAGCTAAGATTGTGGGCTATGTACATGGAAGATGAGAGCAGTGCTGACCCTAACCCCACCCCAGCCCATCAACTCCAGAGTGTTAAGAAGCATATTGTGAGTTATTAACAAATGATGGTATTGTATAGCAACAGAGGGACTGCATACAAAGCTAGGAACAGAGGTTGCCCAGTGTGAAAGTCACTGAGGCACCATCCCAGATAACATAAGAGACCTCGCTTGAGGCTATTCTGTTAAATCCAGAGAAAGGGTTCTTAAGAGTCAACTCTGTGCTTTAGAATGCAGACACGGCCCAGGATGAGAGTGAAACTAAAAACTGGAAACAAATAAAGTTCTAATAAATAATAAGCCTATCCTGAAAAAGCAAAAATATCCACCACTGATTTAGCTGTTGGCCAGAAGAAGCCAATATCTTTTAAGTAAAGCAACCTAATCTAAATTTCTAAACTTTAGCATATCCAGCATATAGTCATATAACTAGAAATGATTAAAAGTGTTTATAAACAAACAAACAAACAAACAAAAACAGTCTACATAAGTCAGTAACTATCAGATGCTGACATAAGCAGATAAAGACTATATGACACTGTTTGTTGTATGAAAAAAAATCTAGAATCATCTGCAAGATGGCCCTCTGAGTATGTTAGTGGGGGAGTTCTCTTGATTGTATTACTTTTGATAAGAATACTGCCTACTGTTGGTGGTACCATTTGCTAGGCAGGGGTTTGAGTTCCTTCTCTGTTGCTATAATAGATACCATGATCTTATGCAATTTCTGGTTGTAAGGGTTTGTTTTAACTTATAAACTTATATCACTACCATGAAAATCAGTGTGGCAATTTCTCAGGAAAATGTGGTGGTTTGTATATGTGTGGGCCCGGGAATGGCACTATTAGAAGGTGTGGCCTTGTTGAAGTAAGTGTGTCACTGTGGGTGTTGGCTTTAAGACTCTCATCCTAGCTTCCTGGAAGCCAGTATTATGCTAGCAGCCTTCAAATGAAGATATAGAACTCTCGACTTCTGCTACACCATGTCTACCTGGACAATGCCATGTTTCCACCTTGATGATACTGGACTGAACTTCTGATTCTATAAGCCAGATCCAATGAAATGTTTTCCTTTATAAGACTTACCTTGGCCATGGTATCTGTTCACAGAAGTAAAACCCTAACTAAAACAGAAAGATAGGAATCAATTTACCCCAATATTCAGCTACACCACCCTTGGCTTGGGCATATACCCAAAAGATAGTTTATCCTACCATAGAGACTTTTGCTCAAGCATGTTCAATGCTGCTCTGTTCACAATAACCAGAAATTAGAAACAGATTAGAGGTCCCTCATCAGAAGAATGGATGAAGAAAATGTGGTACATTTATATGGTAGAATATTATTCCACAATTTTAAAAAAAATCATGAAATTCACATATAAATGGATAGAACTAGAAAAAAATTTATTCTGAGTGAGTTATCACAGACATGGAAAGACAAATATGGCATGTATTTGCTTATAAATTGATATTATCTGTTAAGACAATGATAACCAAGACACAATCCATAGAAACATAGAAGTTAGGTATAGAATAAAGGACTGGCATAAACAGGTAGTTCTTCCTAGGGAAAAAAAATAGAAGAGTTATACATGTGTGGGGAGGTGCTGGAATGGGAGAATCAAGAGGGAAAGAGAAGGAGAACAAGGAATAAGGGAAGAAATATGGTGAGAGACTACTAAAACTAAGGGCCATTTGAGGGAGAGTGTGGAGGAAACCTAATACACTGGAAGCTTCCTAAAACTCCAAAATCTGACAGCAAGACCCTATTGCTGAAGATAACACCTATACAACTCATTTAACATGCAGAAGCTGAGCCTATAGAAAAGAAGACTTTACCCCTACTCTACTTGGTAGCATCTTTGGTACAAGAAGATACTCTGAATGCTACCAAAAGAGAAACAAACACCAACCAAGCCACAAACCCTTTTATCTATGATGGTGTTTTGCCTGCAAGATGTGGTAGAGCAATGGCGCACAAAGCTTTTGGGAACCAACAATTACCTTATCTGACTTAAGGCCAGTTCCACGAGATGGAACCCATACTGCTTGAGTGACCCATAATCAGAGATTAGATATCCTAGGGACCTAGGATAAAACCAAATACTACTGTTCTTTAAAAATAATGTAATATGACTCCTAATGACATTCTGCTATACTCATCAGTGCCTTGATCAGCCATAATCAGAAAAGGTTTCTCCTGCAGCAAATAGAAATAAATACAAGGACCCATTGGCAGACATTATCCAGAGAGTGAGAGATCCTGGAATACTGGGACATCTTCATCAAATCCCCCTCCTCAGGGCCCAGGAATCCCAAAATAGAGAAGGCAGAAAGAAAGGAGGAGTGAGAGAGGATGGTAAACAAGAGCTTCTAAATCAACATGAACAGAGCTAATATGAACCCATAGAGACTGAATTAATATGCACAGGGCCTGCATGGCTCTGCACCAGGTCTTCTCTGTATATATGATGTCTTTCAAGTTTAGTGCTTTTACAGAATTTCCAAGTGTGTGAACAAGTGAGTCTCTGATTCTTATACATTCTCTTGAACTCCTTTCCTTCTGCTTGTTTTGTCCAATTCCAATGTGTTAGTTTCTTTTATCTTATAATATTATAAAATATAGTATAGTACAATACAGTTTAATATAGTATATTCCTTTAGAAACCTGTTTTTTTCTAATTAGAGACAGAAGAGAATGGTTCTACCTAGAAGGAGATGTAGGGAGGAACTGGGAGGAGTAGAGGGAGAGGAAACTGTAATCAGGATATATCATGTGAGAAAATATCTTTTGTCAATAATTAAAATATTGAAAAATAATGGCCACAATTTTTATGACTTTTGTGAAAAATAACAACTTACATAGCTAACTCTGTATAAGGGGAGGCTCTGTTACAAACATCATTTCCCTAATTGGCTCTTGATTTGTCAATAAAGAAGACCAAGGTGGAGGATACAAGTGACACTTCTGAGTCCCAGAAGGAAAAGGCAGACACTAGGAAGGGGAGGGTTTTCTGCCATGCTTTGGAGGAAAAAGGTGACAGCAGTCATGTAAGGCCTCAGGGAGAGCTAAGGCCTGCAGCCTCCACTGCGAGGGCCAAAGATGTTTGGCAGGAGTTAGGTGGAATAAGCCACTAAGTTTAGGTGGTAGCTTTTTAAAACAACACACAAGAAACCTGTAAATTTAAAGTTTTATATCCTGCTGAAATTATTTTTAAAATAAAGATGAAACTAAAGTATTTTTTGATAAATGAAACACAAGTACTGTGGGAACTGCTTGATTGGCAGTTCTCAACCTTCCTAATGTTGCAAGCTCTTCACATCGTGATGACTCCTAATTATAAAATTATTTCATAGCTACTTCATGACCATAATTTTGCTACTGTTATGAATCATAATGTAAATATTTGATATTCAGGAGAGCTGATATGCAACCCCAGTTTGAGAGCCACTCTGTTAGATCATGGGCTTCTCAATGTGGACAGTACACATATGAAGAGGTGCAGTGTAAGACAAGAAATGGCTTAATGGTGTCATCCTGTATTATCTATTGTACCTGAAGTAGGACAATGTTAGCTACCCATGCTCTCAAAAAGGTACATGTTGTAATACCTATAGAACAATCACTAAAAATATAAATAAAAAAATACCAGGAAGTATAGCCAAAGTATCTTTCATTTTACTTTTAACTACACTAAGGAGCAGGAAAGAAAAAATTGTAGTCTGTCTTCCCAACTTAACATAGTGGTAATGGGCAACACACCGAAAAGAGACAAGATAGCAAGGGAAAAGCACCAAAAACAGACAGGGTAGCAAGAGGAAAGCATAACGGTTTACGTTTTGCATAACATAGGAGCTTTCCTTCACACATGAAAAACTAGGGTAAAATTATTACTCTCAGTTTGCAGAAAAGTGGGGCTGTGTGAGAGGACATGGTGGTGGCAGACTGAGGAGACACTGCATAAGGTCTCCTCAGACAGATGCTGTGTGGAAGGCACTCCTCCTCTGGGTCCAGGGCAGGACACTCATCATGCAAGGACTTTTATGAGACAGAAAGGTCAGGTATCTTCTCGGGTCCTATGACTTGTTTTTGGAAACAGAAATTTTACTTTCTCTGAACTACATGATGATAATGGGATGAAGGAGAAAGGGAAGGTGAAAGTCAGCAAGACTTTGCTTCTAAAGCCATCCAGTCTCCTTCAGACCAAAGTGTTCAACAAGCCAAGACATCGTGCTTATGAGTACATGTTTTGACACCGACAGATAAATGCCATAAACGAGGTCTAAAGAAGAAAAATACAAGAGGTATACTTACACTGATCTTCATTCTCTATATATTGCACATATATGTGTGTTTATTTGCATGTGTATATTTCTCATATACATACATAACATTTATACAATCTTCCCATCCTGGGGTGGGAAGAATTTCTCCTGAATGTGCAAATTAATTAAAAAATTATTGATGTGTAACAATTTTCTTTTATATATGAAAGTCCAATTCATGCTTAGATTCTGTTAAACAGTTTTCTTGAGGTAAATGCTAGAATCGGAATAATGATGTTTACATTTTTCATATTTGAATACCTCTTTTAAATGTTTATTCTATACATTTGCAATATGCTAATTAAAAGCTATAGGTTCGAACTTCATAAAAATAGTCTTTTTCAACTCACTATGTTTCTGAGTCATCTGATAATGTGACACCCAGCACATTACTACTTTGCCAGATGTTAAAAGTGGCTGAAAATGTCAATCTTCCCTCCTATTTCTGCCTTAACCTTTTACTGTTTTTATTACATACTATTGAACATTGATGTAGGTATTCAATATCAGGCAGAAAAGAAACTGGCGACTAGTTCCTCCTAGAACAAGGTTAGAAAGTATCTTTTAACTTGGGTGAATATGTTTTTCTTATCATTAAAATGTGCATGGAGATTGTAGCTCCACATTGTGTTCAAGGCCATCAGCTCAATTTCCAGTACCACAAAATGCTATTTAACAAAGCATAGTGATGTAAATGTATAAAGGAAGGTGCCACAATAAAATTCTTTGTATGCTAAAAAAAATGTTAGTCATTATAATTAGGAAAAAGTTTAAAGACACTTGCAGGGTACTTGGCATAATTCTAACACCTCTCTGGATGTTTTAACTTTGCATAGTGAGATTATGAATTTAAAGAATGCGGCTCTGTTGAGCTTTGATGCTGCAGATACTGCTGATAAAATTATCCATGGCTTGAGGTCAGTATTTCCATTTTGGTCAAGCTTCAAGAATGACATATATAGCTTGATCATGCTAGCTCTTTTTGTCCTGGGAATACTTTCATTCCTGCCCATCGTGGTAAAGCTTGTCATTAACAACATCAGCATGTTGGCATCCAAAGTACATGGCTTGAACCTGAAAATGGACCCCCAGGCAGAGTTATTAATTTAACAGATGGCAAACCACGAATGGGTAAGATTCTGCACAGGGTCTTATCAACCTGAGATAGAAGTGCATTGCTTTTGATAATGCATATTCCACAATGGGTAAGGAAGGCATTCTTGGCAGAACAACCTAAGACAGGCCCAGTATTGTTTATGCAATAAAAAAGTGGGAAATGTGGAGAGCTTTTGGGGCTGCCTGGTAGGAATCTGACATTGGTCAAGAACAAGGAAATGGGCTGCTTGGGAGGAATCTGACATTGGCTAAGGACAAGGAAATGAGCTGCAGGCAGGAATCTGACATTATGCTAGAACAAAGAAGTAATTTCAGGCAGAAATATAAATCTTAGGCTAGAACAAAGAAGTAGGCTTCAGGCATGAAAATGACTTTGGGCTAGGATAGAGAACTAGGCTCAAATATTTTGGTCATCCTGATAAGCCATTAGAAATAGTGATCATGGGAGTGATCATGGAACTTTGTTTATTGCCAGGATGCTTCTATCTCCATCTCCCAGCACTGAGAGTGGAGGGGTATACCATCATTCCCTGACTTCCATGTGGGTTCATGGAGCCATTTTATTGACAGAGCCATCTTCCCAACCCCTGATTCATTAACTATTGAAGTTATCAATTCACTAAGCAAAGTTCTCTTGTATAGGTGTGTTTGCTTGTATCACTTTCTTACATTGATGTGTTTTACACATAAGCAAAATCATTTGACTTAGCATTAGAGATATATACTTTTCTTTCATTTGGATTTCTCTGCCCTCAAATTATTTTTATAGGTTTGTACAAATAGTTAAAAAAAAGTACAATCACACATAGCCACAAGGAAAACATGCTGAAGTTCAGGGTAAACAAACATATCAACCCAAAGTATTCATTTGTGTGACATAAATCAAATCAAACAAAGTACCCCACAATTAAATCTATAAAAATATGTTTCTTAATTACCCATCGTTGAGTTTTATTTTATAATCTTGCACATGTATTCTTTATAGCTGATAATCACATAATTCTTTGTAAATGTTATGTGGTAAAGAATTGATGTACAACCTTAGAATGTTTATTGAAACATATGTATTGGTAGTAAAACATGCCTGCTTCCACAAAGCCAGGAGATGGAGCACAGTTTTAGCACATGTAATATGGAGGCTCACAGAACTCCAATTTTAAAAACTAAAACCCACATTATACTTATGGTTTTCATTAAAATTTACAGACCAACGAAACAAACCACATTAATTTTTTTCATTTTGGTTTGAGTTAGTAACTATTTCTACCAACTTAAACTTACTTCTTAAATAATAAGAACTTGAAACTGAGTCACAGAACAGAGTTGACATGGTAGGGTATTGACTTCTAGAAACATAAGGAAGAATAAAGGAGATCAAAGAAGCCAAAAGCATTGGTTGGCTCACAACCTTCCTTGTTACCTCTCCAGACTTAGAAGTCTCAAGTTATGACCAAGGTCATTATACTTCATAACTTCAGTAGTTACTGGTTTGGAATCTGTGAGAGCTTCTGGCTCATGGTTCCTTAGGAGGCTGCAGACAAGATATGAGCTTAGCTGCAGTGGGGAGGATGGCTAACCTGGGGCTCCACCTACTCCCTGGCTGAAGGGATGGCTGACTTGAGGCTCCATCCACTGCCCAGCTGATGCTAACACGAGTCCCTGACTTCCCTCACACTGGTTTTGAGATACTTCTCTTCATGAAAAGAACAGTGGAAGCTCTTCTTAAGGCACACCTTGGGAATTAGCAAGAATGATACATTCTAGTGGTTGGAAGGAAGTTACAGTGCCCAGGCAATGGGGACAAATGAAAAGTAACAAGGGATCATCTTTGAAGGAAGGGCTATCGCCATATTTCTAGGCTTATGTGGACATAACCACCAGAACTGCTGGTGAAACAAATCTGTCCTGACGTTCTGATCTGGATTTTTGTCACTTGTTATAGTGACAGCTAAAGGTTAAGAGGTCAAATTGTCACATTTTCTTCACAGGTATACCTTTTGGTGACAATAGCAAAATGTCTTAACATGTATTTTCATTAATGATCTATCTTTGTTATTAAAGATCTATCTTTGAAGATCTATCTTTGTGTGTCTCTCTCTCTGTCTCTCTCTCTCTGTCTCTCTGTCTCTCTCTCTCTCTAATATATATATATATATATATATATATATATATATATATATGTAGATGTATATGAAGTAGATGTATGTAGATACAGATATAAATATAGACATAGACACAGACATATATATCTTGAAAAATTATTGATAAAATTTCTAAAAGAAATTAAAGATTTCATTATTTTTGACTGTGTCATACATGTGGTATTTTTAGACATCAACCAAAATATAAAAACTTATAATATGTAGGAACAAAAAATTCAAAATATTCATATGAACAAAACCTAAATTTATAAAGACATAGAAACCAAATATGCCCCCAAGCCCTAGTGCACATTCTTAGACTAGCACAGTACATAAGTGTGTGTTGAGAATTAAGACCACAGAATGCTCTCCAATCCAGTATCTCAGGCTACATTAGGTTTCCCATCTTACACAGCTATGGGGTTCCATTCTCCAGTGTACTCTCAACCTATCGTAGAACTGCTCGTTAAATTGTTTCCTCATACTACTGTATTTCAATTAGTAGTAGCAATATTCTGTTGCAAATTATTTAATTATACTACCAATGCAACAATTTTTACTTTATAGCAATGGTTCTCAACCTTCCTAATGCTGGGACCCTTTAATACAACTCCTTATGCTGTGGTGACCTGAACCATAAAATTATTTTGTTGCCACTTCATAACTGTAATTTTGCTATTGTTGTGAATTTTAGTGCAAATATCTGCTATGCAGTATATCTGATATGTGACCCCCAAAGGGGTTACAACCCATAGTATTTTATAGGAAGATAAAAATCTCAAAATATGTTCTAAGCTAGTACTGTTAATCTCTTAGGACAAGAGAATTTTATGTAACATTGCTTTTTTAGGTGTGAATGTACAACCCTGGAAAGCTGTGACTAGGATCTAGGTGTAAGCTCCTCAAGGAATGTAAGAGGTCAGTCCCCACCTGCACCCCTACTCCCCAACCCTAGTCTACTCTAGTAGCCTTATTAACCATTTCCCTGTAGATGCAGTTGGCCTGTAGAGAGACTCTTTTGTGAAATATATGAAGGTTTCACTTGTCAATAAGAAAGCCAATGGCCAATGAACTGAAGCAAGATTAGAAGGTGGGAAATCCAGCAGATGGTGGTGGGATTCTGGAAGAGAGACAGACAGGCATGAGAATGAGATAATTAAGTTATCAGATAGTCAAGAAACAAGCCAACGCTATTAGCCTAGGCATTTATTCATATATAAGAAGTCTCAGAGTCCTTATTTCTGGAAACAAAGAGGAGAGGTAAAAAAACACAGGGTTACAGATGATACCAACTACACATGTCACACTGAATGTGAGGCTAGAATAAAGGCTTAAATTCTGAAATGACACGGGGAGAACAGTTTATCACTCTGCTCCATAGTGCTGGACAGGCTACTCTGTGAGCTGGCCACATGAGGCAGCAAACTGTAGGGGCAGGAAATTACTGAAGAAGCCACTTGTGGAAGTACAACCTCCTAACCCTCTGTGATGCAGCATGACCAACTGCTGGGAAAGCAGAGACCTGTGAGCAGTGGGTGATGAACAGGGAACCTTAGCTTCAAGGCACATTTCCCAGGCAAAACAAAAACAAACAAAAAAACAAACAAAAAACAACAACAACAAAAAACTTCCCAGAGCTTGGGCTAATTGGCTCACCGTCTGGTCAGTGAGCACGGGCATGAGACTCCACTCTCGCTGAAGAGTAGACAACATCTCCAGCATAGAACCATCAAAGGCCGACTGCTACATTAACTGGAAGGAGGCAGAACCAGAAGCTAGGAACCAATGTAATGTGCTAACAAAATAAGAATACATACATACATACATACATACATACATACATACATACATCTTTTTCTGTTAAATAGTGAAAAGAGGAATGGCACAGGACACCTGGACTCCATATAATTTTGCTGTACTTATCAACATAGAAGTAATCTTTTTTTTCAGTAACAATTATAATTTTATATATCTTTTTAAGAATAGATAAAAAGAAGGCAGAGTTAGATAAGAGGATGACTAAAAGATAGAGTCCTATATTACAGGCCATAGAAGAGAGATGAGAGGGTCTGGAACCTACAACCACAGCAGAAAAGTTCCAGATGAAAATCCAGAAAGGAATTAGAATGGCAGCCTATAGAGATGCAATGTTCTGAGTTAAGAATCCAGATCCTGCTCAGTGAAATCATCTTAGAGCAATGTCATACTTTAGTTATGTATTTCATTTTGTAGAGTTTGAGAATCTGAAATATATATGTACATCATACTGTTGATGTCTATTCAGAATCCCAATGGTCTTCTGTCTTAAATTCTAAAAGGATGATTCTGAGACTGCACATTTATGAGAGACGGTAGCTATCTTGGAGATGTCTAATTTAAAGATTTAAGCTGATGATACTTCAACATATAAATCCATTAAAATACAATGCATAGAGCATATTACAGACATACCTTACAGTACTACAAGGCAGACTATTGTAGAGATGTGTAACAGGACTTTAGAGGTAATGCTCATAAAACGAATGGGAGATGTGGAATATCCCACAGATAGTTTAAGGTTTATTAAGCTTTATTTAAGCATTATCTTTATTGAGTTTGAGCCTTATAAATGTCAATGAGACAGATAACTGCTAAAATACACTGGATTTTAGAAAGGACTGCTAAATTAGAGCAGCATAAATATGTCCTAATTTCAGAATGGAAAGGAGGAACTGTGTTACATGAGAGAGGCTTTGCATTTGTTTCCACAGGAAAAGAAAAGCTATGGATTCCTTCAAGATTAATAAAAATCAGATTTGACAGAAGGACACTCTCTGACTGCAGACAGGAAGACAGAAACAAGGAAGACCAACAAGGCAGATAGCTTGTACTCTTATCCCTTTGCATGGAAACATTTCTGAGACTCGCTGAGATACTTTCATGTCTCAGCCAGAACTTCAGTCATGCATAGGCAATAAATCTTTTTGGCTACTGAATCCTCAAGGCTTATTATCACATCTTTTTAAATGGCATAGATAAAAACTTAATTTACAGTTTGGTTTTATGACCCAAACTAACTTATAGAGAAAGACAGACGCCTTAGCAGCTCAAAGAGCAAAGAGGCATCTTTGACTGACTGAATTTTGCTCACTGCACATTCCATAATATGTTATTACAGAAATGTATATTACCTGTGATAATTTGTATGTTTGCAGAGCAAAAAGATCTGATACTAAGGAAGACAAAATAAGTAGCCCAGGTGAATCTACCTCAAACTACCCAAAGCCATTTCCTCAAAATTCTGCATCCAGGACAGTTTCAAAGAAAACTGCTGACCCAAATTGGTTCAGCATCACAGACTGTTCCAGTCAGGACTTCAGTTAAGCCCTGAACTTTCTCAGTATGCAAAGACTGGACAGCAAATGCTACAGATGGCTTTCTTAAGACTGGTCAATATCCCAATTTGGGGAGGTAGTAGAGGGAGACAAAAGAAAACAGTTCCCCAAGTAAGCAGAAAGAAATTTTAAGAGAATAATACCCCCATTTCCAAAATGTGGGGTAGATGGGTTTTGGTCATTTAATGAATGATTACTGGTTTTCCTTGTCAAAAGGGAGTGGTTATAAGTTGTAATGGTCTTTGATCAGGGAAGAAACAATGTAATGGAGGAATTTGTCTCATTTTTTTCTTTCCCTCCTACATAGTATTAGGGGGAAGAGGAAAGAGAAAGAAAAATAAAAAAGATATAGGAATAAAGGACAGATTATTGGATTTACTCTTAAACTGTAGAGCTGCTACTAGCCAAAAATCTTGCATTGGCATAGATCTTTGTATACTGACACAAAACTCAGGTTATATTTCATTAAAACATACTATATATCAGTTCTTTTTAAGGTATTGTACCTAAGTAATTCTTAACAATACAATGTTAAGAATGTCTAGTCCTTTGAAAGTTGCCATTACAAAGTGTTTAGAAAATTAAACTCCCGGTCATGTTAGATATTAATCTAGTTTATTGCAGAAATATGTTTTCAGGTGGATCACATAGAAAATAGATAGAAACAAACAATGTTTACCTATTCAGATATTAGATAGATAGATGATAGATAGATAGATAGATAGATAGATAGATAGATGAAGGGAAAGAACTCACATGTGGCACAGGTGGCTCAGGCCCGCCCGCAGGCCAGCGGCAGTCCCTGGAGCAGCGGCAGGGGCAGCCCACAGGGGCACGGCTGTACAGGGAGCTCTCAGAGGCTTCTCCAGCTGGCAGAGATTTCCCACATATGCAAGAAAGTCCAAAGTTCCAGGAGTCATGTGGAATCCAAGATGAACGTTTATTGTCCATGATGATAGTTGTATATAGATGTGAATGCATGTTGCCACCAAATGTCATGAGGAGCTCTCTTACATGGGAAGTGGGAAAGAGGAAGGGTTAGGGAGGAGAAATTTTAATTAGCTATGCCCCCTGGCCTTTAGGTAATTCATCAATATGTAAATCTCAAGGCAGAGGCCTGTTAGTCACACCCCTTACCTGTGTCTTACATGACTGACCGTACAGGAGAAATGGAGATGAGACCATGTGTTAGGTCCCTGGGTTCTGGGGGGATGGCCAAACACCCCAGGACGCCTTTCTACAGCCCAACAGATAGATAGATAGATAGATAGATAGATAGATAGATAGATAGATAGATAGATAGACAGATAGATAGACTTCAAAAACCTAAGAGATCCACAGCTACAGAATACGGTATTTAAGGATGTATTTCTATAAAAGACATTTTAGACAATGAGACCAGTATGTTCTTGGCAGCATTCCCAATCTACTTCAAGGAAAATGATAGGCATCAAAGAACTTCCATATGGACTTTGCTTCAAATGCAACAAACTAGCCATTGGGTGAGAAACTGCCCTTGTTTCAGCTGTGGACAATATGTTGTCCAAACTGAACAAACAAGATGCATGTAAGTGAACTATCAAACTGTCAAGACAGGGTAAGCAGTCCTTCATAATTCCTGCATCACAGTAAATTCTGTCATATACCAGGCAGGCTTAAGATGGATGCTACAACATTATAGAGAAATTTGAGGAGACTGCCAGGCAGCCAGATTTCTCTGTCATTTCAATAATTTTGGAAGCTACTTGCCTGCACTTACAGCTTATTCAGGTAATATTTATTCCTTCTTGAGTCACTGATGGGGTTTAAGATTAGATAGTTATAGAATCACATATAATTTTCAGTTATTTAGGATTTAAGAAAATGTTGCTAGGTTAATATATTTTAAATTGATCATGTAAGTTGTGATAGAAATTGATTGAGGTAAAAAACTCTGAACTCACCAAGATAGGATAGATAACAGAATATTTCACCCAATATTGTCAAATGCATATGGATTGGGCATTGTAAATGTAACTCTTACCTAATAGTTTTCATAATTTTTATTTTTGTATACAGGCTACTTTTATAAGAGAAAGAGCTTTTTTTTTATAGGACTAAAAGGGGGCAATATAAAAGAAATCCTTTATACAATGAATAGAAGTTTCACCTGACAATAAAAAAGCTTATGGGCAATGAGCTGAGGCAGAACTAGGAGGTTAGAGACCCATCAGAGAGACAGAGAGGGATTAGGGGGGGATAGTCATGGGAAAAGAGATTGGCCCAGAAGGATGATGGAGATGGTTGCATGAAGATGATCAAAGGTAACCCCCATGTGTCAGGATATAGAATTGAATAAATAGGATAATTACAAGCTAGTTCGGGTTCAAGACAAAGCTATTGCCTAGGTATTTATTTATATGTAAGAATTTTTAGAATCTATTTCTGGGAGCCAAAAAGATAAGTAAAAAAATATAGAGTTACAGATGGCCGCAACTACAATGGCCAAGTTCTGCCCTACAGGAAAAAAAAAAGCCCAAGATCAGGCCACAAAATCCCACCAATGTTTGAGCTTATCCCATGATCAGGCAACAAAATCCCACAATTCCAGGGCATGGGGAAAACTTCCCCCCACCCAAGAAACCCTGTATGAAACCTACCTCCTGCTCAATTCTTCAGTGCTCATTACCCAAGTAAACACAACCACTCTATTGTGTCTTTCCCAAAAATTTCCTGTGTGAAGTGTGTTGCCCTCTTGATTTTATGGTATTCTTTGGCTCCCAACCACAAGAATACATTTCCCTTCACAGCTGCAACACTTGCATTGGAAAAATTTTTCCCCTCAGCAACTTTGAAGGATGAATTAAGTCTTCTTGCTAAAATGTATACTTGTGATTCACATGGTTTTGAAATGTAGGATGGAGAGTGGTGTCTCCTAATCTTTGCTGAAGGGATTGGAAGTGCCAGTGAGAAGAGAGGAAGGATGATGACACATGACCTGACATATGACCTGACACATGGCCTGACACATGACCTGGCACATGCCCTGACACATGAACTGACACATGACATAAAACATGCCCTGAAACGTGCCTGACTGACACATGCCCTGATACATGCTCTGACACATGTCTTAACCAGTGAGAAGAGGGGGAGGATGGTGACACATGGCCTGACACATGGCCTAAAACATGGCCTGACATATGGCCTGACATATGACCTGACACATCCAAAAGACAGATTCAATTGTCTGTTTCAATTGATTTCCAAGTATGATTCTAGTAAAGAAACAGATTCACAATCAATCTAAGGCAGTGACAAACATGTGACACCTCTCTCTCTCTCTCTCTCTCTCTCTCTCTCTCTCTCTCTCTCTCCCTCTCTCTCTTTCTCTTTCTCTCTCATTATATTAGCCCTGTTCTGTAACTTTAATTTTTTTTCAAAACTTATTTTTAATGATGGTTCTTAAACACTTTGACCTCCCTTTTAGCCCACCGCCCACCAGAGGTAGTAGAAAAGAAAAGATATTGAGGAAGTGGATTTGTTTAGAAATGGTTCTTTGGAGCAACTTCTGTCGTGTTGTCTGGAAACCAGCAGTTCAGTTCATAGGTTAGCAGGCAGCGGCAGGTCTATCAACTGGCAAACTCCTCACAGAAGTATCAGCAGTCCAGTTCAGTAGAGCCAGGAGAACAGCAACAGTGGCATGATATAAATAGCAGATACAGCCAGGCCTCAGCCTCAGCACAAGTCAGCAAGAGGGAACAGAGTCAACAGGAATGTCGGGGAAAGTTCCCAGCTGTGACTCTCTCAGGAAAGTGAAGACCATCAAAGATGCTAGACCAACAAGCATTTAGCTATGCAAGCAAGCCAAGCTCAGCCTCTCTTGTTGTCCTTCCAGTTCTATTTATATCCATCCAAACACGTCCTCCACAGGTCTTGCCTCAGCACACCCATCTGTCTCAGCTGACATCACTCTGCCAATCAAGCCCAAGTCCAAGGAAGTGGCAACAAGCCACAGCACACCACCAGAAGGTTTTTATTTTGTGCATTTCTTTTTATGGATTCCCAACAAATGCAGCTCAACTATGCAAAGGAAGGTGGACCAGTCCATGAGTCCTGTTAGTAAAGGATACATCATCATGTGTCTTTTCATGTGGTTGCTTTAGCAGAACATGATTTCTCCTGTATCTTCTTCAGTGAAACATTTCCTCCTGAATCTTCCTCAGCCTTCCACCTGTGTCCACTTTAGGAAAACACTTCTTTACATGTTTGCCTCAGCAAAACACCATCCAACACAACTGACTCTCCAAAGAACCCCTAAGTTTCTACTTTACTGTTCCTTCAGAGAGCCATGTTTCCTACAGCAAGTATCCGTTCTGTAATTTCTTCCATTGTCATAGCTATATGATACCTTTTTATCTGTTTCCCCAAAGAACATATAGTAAACACAACGTTTGTTCAGCCTGAATGCCCTCTATTGACTCCTAATCCTCTGCTTGCCAAGATGCGCATCTCAGCCTAACTCTCTACACCATATAGAAAGATTCAATTCAGCCCTTTTATAGATGAGTAGTCAGGATGACTAAATTGAAGGGTTTTTTCCCTATAAAATTTTATAAGGAAAACATTCCCATGTGCAGAAGATGGGGGAATATCACACTCTTCTGCCAGGGCAGCTCCTAGATGCCACAGTCAACATTCTACAATGTGAATGTTCAGTCAGCTCTCTACCCAAACAGCATTATTTGGAAGATAAGAGTTTGAGAAACAGCATTATAAACGTGGCCGGATTCAAAAAATGTGGTATATTTACACAATGGAGTATTACTCAGCTATTAAAAACAATGAATTCGAGAGTTTCCTAGGTAAATGGATGGAACTAGAAATTATCATCCTGAGTGAAGTAAGCCAATCACAAAAGAACACACATGGTATTCACTCACTGATTATTGGATATTAGCCTAGAACCTTGAAATGCCCAAGATGCAACTCACAGGCCACATGAAGCTCATGAAGAAGGAAGACCAAGTGGGGGTGATTAGGTCCTTCTTAGAAGGAGCAACAGAATACTCAAGGGTGCAAATATGGAGACAAAGTGAGGGACAGAAACTGAAGGAGGGGCCATCTGAAGACCATTCCACCTGAGTATCCATCCCATGTGCAGTCACCAAAGGCAAATGCTGATGTGGAAGTCAGGAAGTGCATGCTGATAAGAGCCTGATATGGATATCTCCTCAGAGGTCTTCAAGAGTCTGACATATTCAGAGGCAGATGCTCACAACTATCCATTGAACTGATAATGGGGTTCCCAATGGAGGAGTTAGAGTGAAGGCCATTGGAGCTGAAAGGGTTTGTGGCCCCATGAGGAGAGCAACAATACCAACCAACCACAGCTCCCAGGGTCTAAACCACCAGCCTGGGAGCACTTAGGGAAGGATCCAGGGCTTCAGCTGAATACGTAAGAGTGGAGGGCCCTTCTGGGCATAGGTGGAAGAAGAGATCCTTGACCTCATGAAGGCTGGATGCCCCAGGGGGTTGGAATTTTGAGGGTGGGGAGATGGGAGAGGGGGAGTAGGTAGGGGTTACATCCACAGAGAAGAAGGAGGAGGGGTTAAGGGGATAGGGGGTTCCCGGGTGGGTGGGGGATGGGGTAAGGGGACAACATATGAAATGTAAATAAAACATCCAATAAAAAAAATAAACGTGGCCGGTTATCAAATTTAACTGTACATTATTTGGGCAAGTTCTTAGTTTAAAATTTGCCATTGTATATTTATATAGCTAGTGTTATAGTAGTGATTTATCCACTCTATTTTGTATTCTTGGCTAAATTAGAAAGAAAATTGGTAGTACAATATGGACATCTCAATAATTTCTACATGTCTGAGAATGTATTTCCCAGCTCACTAACTAAAGAGATAATCCTTTTCTAATGTGACAGCATTATGTCCAGTTCCATTCAATGTGATGAAGATTTACTGAGCACTTTACATTCCAGATAGAACGCACATAACTCTTACCCACCAGAGGTATACTGCCTAGGAGAGTGATAGAATACCGCCGCTTGTCACATATAGTTATTATAAAGTTTTTGTGATGAACCCAGAATGGATCCAGTGGTGTATAAGCCCCTTCAGGACTATCATATTCATTCCTCTCAATGCAGAATGTGGAAGCCAAGCCCTTCTAAGATGCAGCTCATGTTAAAATCTGGCACATATAGGACTGTAAATCCCCAGCTTCCAATGTTCCTGGAATTTACCTGAGAGGTCCATTCATGGTCCAGACTGTCTCCGGGAGCATATGCAGAGACTGCACCAATGCTCATGTATCCAACCTTACTTGTGACACTATCCCAAGGTTTTGTCCTGCAGTAATGTTCTAATAAACATCCTATGTGCACGCCTCAGAGCCTGTGTTTCAGGAACCTCGTCACACAGAATCTAAGTCTATCATTATGTATACATATCAATTATTATCTTCATTTGTATAGCACCATCATACATATTAGAGACACATACTATCTTTGTCTACTCTGGGATGGTATCACATATAAGAACACCATTATCCCCATTTTGTAGGTCAATAGCAGGAGTGGTTTAGTTATTTCACTCTGACCACGTGTCTTATAGGAAGCAAAGCCAGAAAAGCAACGGAATCTTTGCGGTCTAGGTCTTACCACACTCCCTTCTTTAATCTTGCTGACAAAACATTAAGGAGCCAAGCTAGCATTGTGTTTGTTCTACACATTGCCATACTTGGTATTCAATCAGGCTGTTACTAGCCAGCCACTACCTGGAGATCAAGAGCATGAAAAGTGACATTGCTTTGTGATGTACTTATTTCACAGTCTTATCTACAAATTGTAGCTGTGTCGGAAATGTTGCCCAGGGAAGCGGCTGTCAACAAGTATAGCTAGCCCTTTGTAAAGAAATGCTATTTTGTCATTCAGCCACAGTTCAGTGATTTAAGTGTGAATGCGAATCAGCTGCAAAGATAAGAGAGAAAACAGGGAGTCGAGGTGAAGGTGAAGCTAAAAGACAAACACAATGTTACAACTCAGGGCTCCAAAAGGAAACACATCAACTTTGAGCCACTGAGGGAACAGCAAGTGCTGTCAATCATAAAGTGAAGATGACATCACTGCAGTCAGGTTCCCATGGAACAACAGGTCATCTTTTGAGTTATAATATCCTATGTTTTGTATGTATTGTGGCATACAGAAAGAAATCAGTTTACCTCCATCAAATACGTTCAGGAATACTAGTTATAGTCCCCAGGGGTGATGAAGGAAGGTGGCATCCTGACAGTCTTCTTATCTTCCTCTGGACCTGCCTGATGCCATGCAATATTTCATTTATTCCTACTTGATGGAAAGATCAGCAGACACACACACCATTGCTTCTGTGGACTCCAAAATACACAAGGTGTGAAACAACAGCTTCAGCACGTGCATACGAAGAGCTCCGAATTGCTTTTGTACACTTCAATTTTTTCAGTGGTCAATGGACTTTTGGGTGTGGTTCACTGTTACAGCCTTCTAGTGAAGGAGCTTGACCAACAAAATACAGACAGGAAATTGTGTGGTCAGGATGTTGATCTGAGCGATGAGGTGAGAGGGTCAGCCCCTGCCTCTTTTGTTCAGAAACAGACCTGATCCACTGTATGAACCTTCCATGGAGTTGTTCCCAGGGATATGAGTGACTGTTGCCTTCGCAATAGAAGCAGCAAGCACAGAAATATTTATGGAGCACTTACTATCTGTCAAGTCTCATGTCTCATGAGAAGCACTTTACATGCTTTTTGTCATTTAAGATCCCAAGATTTAAAAAGAAGAAAATGCCTTAAGGGAAATGAATGTGCTTGACAAGAAGTGCCCAAGACTACATAAGTGGAGGAATTACTGTGAGCTAAAGTGACAGCGGGAGGTAGGGGAGTGCTCTTCCCAGCTGAGGGGAAATTTATTCACAATTAAAGCAAATATACATTGAAGGTGAATTAGGATTTATTAAGAACTGTGTGCCAGACTCTAGTCTAAGTTGCTTTGCATGAACACTCTTATGAGCATTTGTCAGTATTGTTTCCATCTACAGATGATAGATTTGAGAAGTAGCCAAATTACCTAACCTGCCCCATTCTCTGGCCAGAGGTGGCCGTCAGAACCAGATTCTGCTCTGTTTGACTCCAAAGCTGCAGTGTCCTCTGCTCATAAGATTTGAGGAAGGTTGTTGGCCACAAAAATGGGCATGTAATTACCAGATGGCAGTATCGGGATTATGTGAGGAATTGCAAAGGGATATACATGCAGACAGATACACTAGGGAAGTTTGTGGGTTTAAATATTTGATTATAGAATTTTTAGAGCCTCCAAACTTTTTGATCGAGGTGTATCATTATTAGGCATTTTACAACAGCGTAGAAAGTAAATGGACACTTTAAATCATTTCTAAATCTTATGACAATGCCATGTTAGTTCATTACACCTTTGTTGTTGTTGTGCATACACAACTATTGTGAAACTCGTGATCTGACCATGATTTCCATCCCCAGAGAGGCACAGCCACTAGGAACATCCACCTCTGAATCACTTTCTGGCTGTGGGAAATAATGGTATCATTCTGTTTTTTTACAGGCTACATACTTTACACCAAGCATGCTCTGCTGAGGGCTTGAAAGCTAAGCTACTTAGAAATTACTTTAATATGTACTTTTAAAGATCATAGAGATGAAAGTTAGAGAGATGATAGATGATAGATACAGAGAAAAGCAATGGAAGATAGATAAATGGATAGATGATAGATAGATAGATAGATAGATAGATAGATAGATAGATAGGTGAAAGAAAGAAAGAAAGAAAGAAAGAAAGAAAGAAAGAAAGAAAGAAAGAAAGAAAGAAAGAAAGAAAGGAAGGAAGGAAGGAAGGAAGGAAGGGAGATGTAGATAGAGATATATAGATATAGAGCATCTTAAGCTGATCCCCTGTGTCTTTGGAACATCCTCTATTCATGCCATGTGTCTGAGGATCAATCTTTATATAATCCACGTGTCTGTATTGCTTCTTTTCTCCAGAGCATGTCTTCTACCTAGCCAATGTGTCTGTGGATCATATTATACCAGTCTACATATATGTGAAGCATCTTCTTCTACCCAGCCCATGTATCTCTGTTGGATATTATTAGAGATCATCTGCCAATGGAGCAGCTTCTGCCAAGTCCATTCATTGTAGATGTGTTTATAAACTATATTTCACCATGCCCTTCTGATTGGGGACCATTTCCACCACATATATCTGTGAATCATCTTCTATCAAGCCCATATATCTTCAGAACATCTAATATTCAACCTATGTCTACTGAGCATCTTCTACTCAGTTCATTTTCTGCAGAGCATTTTCTGCTACCAGCTGTCAGCATCTGGAATCCCACCACAGAACACTGCAACTGATTATGGCCTGGCCTTCATCAGCTCCTTCACTGCCAAATTGAGCCATCAGGCATTCTTTGCACACTAAGAAAGACATATGCATCTAAGCTGAGTAGACATCTTTAAAATTAGAATTATGCAAATGTTTTTACTAGATTTCCAAATATGTAAGCAACTGGCTGTGTGGGCACTTTGTATTCCCATGATCATTTTAATTAATCCAAACACTGGAGAAATTCTGTATTCCCCATTCAACTGAAAATAGAAGATGGTCAACTTCCATATCTTTATCATTCTTTCTATTCAATGTCTTTTTGTGGACTCCTTCACTGTAAAATATGAAGAATATCTGAAGTCTCCCCTATGCAAGGGCTTGAATAGAAGCAGTGGCTTTTCCTCTTTATGCAGAGACGGTGGCAGCGACACTAAGACACAGAGCCATGTGAGATACTGTGCTTTGAACAGCTCACAGCATTAGTGGAATGATGTAGATCAATCTTTATATAATGCACATGTCTGTATTGTTTCTTCTCTCCAGAGCACTTGTCTTCTACCCAGCCAGTGTGTCTGTGGAACATATTACACCAGCCTACATATATGTGGAACATTCTGTCTAATGTGTTGTCTTAGTTAGCATTTTCTATTACTGTCACAAATGCTATGACTAAAAGCAACTTGAGGAGGAAAGGGTTTATTTCTTATAAAACTCTTAGGTCAGTCACATTTCACTGCTGAGAGAAGTCATGGCAGGAACAAAAACAAACAGAAGCCAAGAGACTGTCTGGCCCAGCCTTGCCTTCTTGTATACCCCAGGAGCACCAGCCTCGAACGAGCTGAATTCTCATCAATTATCCATCAAGAAAACATATCATAGGCTTGCCAATATGCCAATGTGATAAGAGCATTTTCTCATACCAGGTCACCTCTTCCAAAATGATTTCAGCTTGTATCAAGTTGACATCAAGCTAGCCAGCAAAGAATCTATATCCAGAGGTGTATTTTCTTACTTGTTTCTTTAATTTAATTTAATTTTTCTTACATCTTATTTTTTGGGGGGACAAGGTCTCACTTTCTAACACAAACCAGCTTCAACTCACTATGTAGCCCATGTTGAACCTCCTGCCTCAGCTTCATGTGTTCTGGGGTTATAATGCCTGGCTTTATAGGTATAGTCTTTTAAGTGACTTCTGTAATGGTCTGCTGCATTGAAGGAGAAAAATGATTTCACTCCTTCTCATCTTACGCCACTCCAAAAGAACAAACCATCCTCTATGTCAAATTTTCTTTAATTTTAAAGCCCCAAAGCATAAAGATGATAATTTAGAAGCAGGGTGACCAGCAGAGATGCTCTGTTTGACCAGAGGCCACACAGACTGCCAGAACTCCCAGCAGGCTGACTACTCATGGAAATCTCCCACTCTCTCAGTTCCCCCCACCTAATCTCCCCACTTCTCCTTATTACTGTGTCCCAACCCTCAACTCTGGTAGAGAAACCCTGTTCAGCCAAAAGCCACAGCAACTGGAAGACCAGAGGAAACAGACACCAAGAAACAAAACATCCATCAGACTCATAAATCAGCATGTAGACCTATGATCACCCTAAACCAAGATGCCAGCATAAGAACATAATCAGTAACAACCAATGCAATATAAAACCACCACAGTTCAGCTGTTCTATTATAGCAAGCCCTGGATATGACAATATAGCTGAAGCACAAGACAAAGACCTTAAAACAAACTTCATGGAGATGATAGAAGTCCTTAAAGAGAAAATGAATCAATCCCTTAATACCTGAAAATGAAAATAGACCCAATAAAAAGAACACAAATTGAGCGAATTATGGAAATGAAAAATCTAAGTATGCAAACAGGGCCTATAGAGCCAAGCTTCAACAGAATACAAGATATGGAAGAGATAATAGAAGAAATAGATACATGGGACAAAGAAAACGTTAAATCTGAAAATGCTCTGACACAAAACTTCCAGAAAATCTGGGACACTATGAAAAGACCTAACCTATGAATAATAAGAATAGAAAAAGAAGAATCCCAACTCAAAAACCCAGAAAATACTTTCAACAAAATTATGGGAAAAATTTTAACCTAAGGAGTTGCCTATAAAGATACAAGAAGCTTACAGAACACCAAATAGATTGGGCCAGAAAAGAAAATCTCCTTACCACATAGTAATCAAGACATTAAACATACAAAGCAAAGAAATAATATTAAAAGCTATAAGGGAAAATGTCTAAGTAGCATAAAGGCATACCTATTATAATTACATCCAGCTTCTCAATGAAGACTCTAAAAGCCAAAAGGGCCTGAGCAGTTGTCTTGTAGACTTTATAAGACCATGATTCCAGCCCAAGCTACTATACCCAGTGAAACTTTCAATCACCGTAGATGGAGAAAACAAGATATTTCATGATAAAGTCAAATTTAAACAATATATATCCACAAATACAACCCTACAAAATGTACTAGAAGGAAAACTCCAACCAAAGGAAATTAACTCGACCTATGAAAATACAAGAAATGAATAATCTCACAGAAACAAACCAAAGGAAACACATACCACCACTACCACTACCACTACCACTACCACTACCACTACCACTACCACTACCACTACAAACAACAACTACTACAACAACAACAGGAATCAGCAATTATTAATCGTTTATATATCTTACTATCAATGATCTCAATTCCTCAGTAAGAAGGCACAGACTAATGGAAAAGATACAAAGACAGGATCCATCCTCCTGCTGAATACAAGAAACACACCTCAACTTTAAGGATAGACACTGCCTCAGAGTAAAAGATTGGAGAAAGATTTTCCAAGTAAATGGATCTTGGAATCAAGTTGGTATAGCCATTCTAATATCTAACAAAATAGACTTCAAACCAAAATTAATCAAAAAAAGACAGTGAAAGACACTTCATATTCATCAAAGGAAAAATCCACAAAGTTGATTTTTCAATTCTTGACATGCATACCCAAAATGTAATGGCATCCCTATTTGTAAAATAAAAATTACTAAAATCACACAGTGACCCTCACACATTGATAATGAGAGACTTCAGTACCAAACTCTCAACAAAAGACAGGTCATTCAGCCAAAAACTAAACAGAGTAATACTGGAGCTAGCAGATATTATAAACCAAATGAACCTAACAGATGTTTACAGAACATTTTACTCAAACTCAAAGAAGTATACCTTCTATTTAGCACTTTACAGAGCTTTCTCTAACATTGATCAAACAGTTGCAAACCAAGTCTCAACAGATGCAAGAAAATTAAAATGACTTGTGGCATATTATCAGATCACAATGGATTGTGGCTGGATTTTAACAAGAGGAACAATAGAAAGCCTTCACACTGATGGATCCTGAACAAATCTCTCCTGAGGGAAAACTGGATCAAAACAGAAATAAAGAAAGAAACTAAAGACTTTCTGGAAGTCAATGAAAAACAAGTGCATGGCATATACAAATTTATGGGACATGATGGAAGTGGTGCTAAGAGGAAAGGTCATAGCTCTAAGACCCTATAGGGAAGAATTAAAACTATCTCATACTAGCAACTTAACAGCACACCGGAAAACTCTAGAACAAGGAGAGGTAAGCACACCTAAGATGAGTAAATGGCATGAAACAGTTAAACTGAGGGCTGAAATCAATGAAATGTAAACATATAATCCAGGTAGTTAATGAAATGAAGAGTTGGTTCTTTGAGAAAGTCAGAAAGATGAAGATACTCTTATCTAAACTAACTAAAAGGTGAAAAAGAATATCTAAATTAACAAGGTCAGAGATGAAATGGGACATGGCAGCAGACACCAGGGAAATCCAAAGAATCATTAAGTCACACTTTGGAAACCTGTCCTCCACAAAATTTGAAAATCTAGAAGAAATGGATAATTTTTCTTGATGAATGCCACTTACAAAAGTTAAATGAAAGTCAGATAAACAATTTAAATAGACCTGTAGCTCCTAAGAAAATAGAAGTAGTCACCAAGAGTCTCTCCCCTACCGAAAAAGCCTGAAACCAGATGATTTGGACACAGAATTCTACTAGACTTATAAGGAGGTGCTAACAGCAACACCTCTCAAGTTATTCCACAAAGTAGAGACAGAAGAAGCATTGCCAAATTTATTCTGGGAAGCCCTAAATATCTAAACCACACAGAGATTCACAAAGAAAAAGAACTGCAAATCCATTTCCCTTATGAACATAGCTGCATGAATACGTGATAGAAAACTCAAAAGAAATGAGTCAAAGAACACATCAATGAGGTCATCCATTCTAACCAAGTTGGCTTCATCCAAGAGATGCAGGGAAGGTTCAGCATATGGAAATCAATCAGTAGAGTCCACCATATAAACAGAATAAGAGGGGAAATATCACATGATTGCAGAGAAAGATTTTGACAAAAACTAACACCCCTTCATGGTAAAAGTCTAGAAGAGAGTAGGGATACAAGCAACATATCTCAACATAATGAAGGCATTGACAGCAAGGCTATGAGTAGCATCAAGTTAGATGGAGAGGAAATTAAAGCAATTCCACTTTAGATTAGGAACAGGAGAGGGCAGTCAACACCTATGCTGCATAATAGTGCTTGAAGTTCTAGCTAGAACAATGAGATAATGATCAAGATGAGGGTGATGAATATTGGCAGGAAAGAAGTCAATGTGTTTTTTCTTTCAGATGACATATATGCGGGTGGCCCCTAAAAAACGTTACTAGGAAACTGCTACAGTTGATGAACAACTTCATTGATGTGTCTGGATACAAAGTTAACTCGAGGAAATCAGTAACTTTTGCATATACAAAAGATGGCTGAGCTGAGGACATCAAGTAAAAAACAACCTTTATAACAGCCACAAATTTATAGAATATCTTGGTCAAGCAAGTGAAAGATTGGTGTGATGAAGACTTGAAATATTTGAAGAAAGAAATTGAGGAAGATATCAGAAGATTGAAGGATCTCCCATGCTCTTGAATTAGCAGAATCAACATAATAGAGACAACCTTCCTACAAAGGGTAGTAAGCAAGTTCAGCAAGTAACAAATGGACCTCATGAAACTGAATAGGACTGTCAATAGGACAAAGTGGCAGCCTACAGAATGGAAAAAGATTTTCACCAATTCCACATATGACAGAGGGCTAATTTCTAAATTACACACAGAACTCAAGAAATTATATATCAACAAACCAAATAATCTAATAAAAAGGAGGTACAGATCTAAACAGAGACTTCAAATAGAGAAATCTCAAATGGCTGAGAAACACTTAAAGAAATGTTCAATACCCTTAGCCCCATCCTTAGAAAAGGGTCAGGGAATGACAATAGAAAGGATAATTTGTCCCAGGGAGGGATGGAAGGAGAGAGTACAGGAAGAAACTGGGAATGAATGTCATTTGGGAAGCAATATGTGAACCTAGTGTAGTAAAAACTCCTAGAATTCTGCAAGAGTGACTCGAGTGAGGAACCCTAATAATGGAGGGTATGAAGACTAAGCCAGCCATGTTCGAAAGCCAGGCAAAGCTTCCAGTACTGGAACTGGGACACCAACCCAGGCACAAAATCTTCAACCTAAATCTATTCAGCCTGAAACACGTGCAAGGGAAATGAAAACACAGAACTTGTGGGAATGGCCAACCAGTGACTGGTCTCACTTGAGGCAATGCCATAAAAGTGAGACTAGGCCCAACATTGCTTGGATGACCAAGAACCAGAGGCTGGACAACCCAGAGACCTAATGTTTTAAAAAGTCAATAAAAAATATCCTGATTATATTCTGCTATACCCATAATTCAGTGTTTAGCCCAGTCTTGATTAGAAAGGCTTCTTCTATCGGCTGATTGGAGCAGATGCACAGACCAACAGCCAAACATGAGGTGCAGAGAGTCTAAATTGGAAATCTTTATCATATATTTTCTGTTTCAGGTTAGAGAACCTTTTGGATGAGGCGAAATAAGGGTTGTAGGATCCATAGGAATCCAGGATACCAACAGAACACAGCCTACAGTACCCACTAAGCAGGGACCAAAGGGGTTTACAGAGCCTGCATGTGTATAATCAAGGTCCTCTGCAAATGAGCTATGGTTGTGTAGCTTGGTGTTTTTGTGTAAGTCTTAACAATAGGAGTTGAGATATCTTTGTCTCTTTTAACCCTAACCCTAACCCTAACCCTAACCCTAACCCTAACCCTAACCCTAACCCTGCCCTTGGAACCCATTTTTTTTTCTACTAGATTGTCTCATTAGCCCTAATAGGAGGGTTTAGGCCTAGCTTTATTGTAACTTGTTAGGTCATCTTTGGTTGCTATCCCTGGGAAATTCTGAACAGTAAGTCTGTCCCTGTTTCTTGCTCACCCTAAGTCTATTCTTGTGTGCAGTGTTCAGCACGAGCTAAATGCATTTGATTTGCTTCACACTCTGACAAAGGTTAACCATGTTGCAAAACACACTGATGCTCTTTCAAAGAATATAACAGAATTTAGAGTTGTGGTTTGCATGAGAATGGGTCTGATAGGTTCATGTGTTTGAATACTTAGTCCTCAGCTAGTAGAGCTGTTTGATAACAAGTAAGGGTGTAGTCATGAAGAACATGTGTCACAGGGGTAAGCGTTGGATTTCAAAAGCCTCCTATTGTTCCAAATGTGTCCTCTCTGCTTCCTGATGTTGGACCAGGATGGAATCATTCAGTACTACTATGCCTTTACTCTGCCAATGTGGACACTAACCCTCTGAAACCATAGTTGAATTAAACTCTTTTTAAATAAGTAGCCTTGCTCATGTTGTTTCTTCACAGCGATACAAAAGCAGCTAATACAGGAGGCAATAACAGAACATTCACAATGCTCAGGATGTAATCCTCAGGTAAAATAAACAGAAGCAAGACAATTTTCTCAATACAAAGAAATCATAATATAACAAGAAAACCCACAACTTAACCCAATTTTATTGCCCATTAAATTAAAACAGTTTGTAATAACATGTATATGCAATATAAATATATATGTATGTATGTAATATATATATATATATATATATATATGTATAGATAGATGCCGCAATAATGACTAGTGAAATCTGGAGAGAGCCATGAAGCCAGCATAGCTGTCTGACACAGCCCAGCAAAGCTTAGCTGATTCTGTTGTCACCACTCTTCTGTCTTTCACTTTGCATTTTTGATTTCTAAGTGTTGCATTTGTGGGGGACTTCGTACATTATGATTCCCTTATGTCATTTCCCCTGAATCTGTATAAATAAAGAAACATCCTGGTTGCTAGTCAGTCAGAGATGCAGGATTCACCCACTATGGCATCTGACTCATCCATTCATCTCTCCCCTCTGTTTGCTCCTTGAGTCTTTGGCTAGGACCTATATGATTGCTGGAACTGGACCCCCCAGCACATGTATATGGAGAGATGGAAAAATACCATAATAATTCCAAAGTTAAGACTTTCAGTATAAGAATAGAAAATTAACAAAGTCAAATAGAAATTTTATAAATAAAAAATCAAATATCTGAAATAGAAAATCATTTGGTAAATTGAATTGACACTAGCAGAATTGAAATGATGAGGTCAAAGGATATGAAGTTGAGTTCTGCTCCTCAGACTATGCTGATTAGCCAAACAGTAGAACAAGCCTGAAAAAGGAAAAATACTCCACATATAATATATACATCATGGTCTATGATATAAAATATTAGAGATATGTAATCTGACAAATAATATTTCATTTTTCTGAATATATGAATGACTGAGACTAGTTATACAAATGTGTCACTAATGTGATATACTAAATAATAGAATACAGTCACTCACTGCAAAGAATGCCGTTCAACGATATGTGTTCATGTGGGAAAAATCACTAAACCATGTTATTATGTGAACCAAAGCCTAATCAACAGAAAGTAAAAGCAGAGCCCACAAAATATATGTCATCTGTCATAATTTGCATAAGCTTAAAGGCATAAACATAGAAGGGAGGGAATCTAAGAGTGTGTATACAGGGATTGCCCAGACAGGAGGACTTTGGAGAAATGGCTAACTGGGAACTTTGGCCTGGAGACTCAGTATGTGGGTTCTACTTTAAGGGATCCAGAACGGTGCTGATGAGGCAGCACCACAGTTAAGATTCCATAAGAGATCCTGAGAATGGTTCCCACCCCCATTCACAACCACCTGTAACTCAGCTCCGATTGATCTGAAGCCCTCTGCTGGCCTCCAAGGGCACTACACACATGTGAATGCATGCATTGAGGCATACACACATATACATAAAACAAAATCTAAAAAAGAATGTGTTTTTAAAGAAAGCTAAGTCTGCCTCAAGGTACAGAGCTTTCTTTTTAATTGTCCTCCAACAAACCGATATTTTCATTTTTTAAATTTTTATCTTTTTAAATTTATTTTTATTTATGTGTATTGGTGTTTTGCCTCTATGTATATCTGTGCACCATTTGTGTGTCTAGTGCCCAAAGGTCAGAAAAAAGCATTGGACACCATAAAACTGGAGTTACAAACCATGTTAGCTACCATACGGTTGCTGGGAATAAAACCTGGCTTCTCTAGAAGAGCAGGTAATGCTCTTAACCAATAAGCTGTCTCTCCAGCCTCTGGTTTTAAGTGTTTATATGTGATTTATTATTACTTATGCTAGGAAAAAGAGATTCTGTTCTATGTGGACAATTATGTTTAGGGATGACTTGTCACGTAAAACTACTACTAGAATTTAATTTTATAAAAAATCTTGAATCAATTTTTTTTTATTTCTAGATGTTTTTTTCTTAATTTGCTTTGTGTTTGTTTATTTTAGACAAAATCTGTCGATGCCTCCCAAACTCTCCTTCAGTTCCTGGACATGCACAGTCCCTTCCCCAGCCTTATCAGTAGAATTGGGGAAAGGGACCACCATTGCTGGTGAGTTTTGGCTTTTGGTTTTCTTAGTGTTTTTAGTTATCGTTCATAACAATGGATTTTGCTATGACACTTTTATGTTTATGTAACTGAATTTTGCTCCTGTTTGCTGCTATTTTACCATGATCCCACTTCCCACAGGTCCCCTTTCCCCCAATAATTATAACTATATATGGATTCTGCAGGTAGCTGCCTTCTGCTTTGCTAAGACAATGTTAAATGCCTGCATTTGCAAGGCATGTAGCCTTATCAGGTTACCTGGGAGAGTGATAACTAGACTTAGACTTAGCAATCCTTTCATGGACCAGCTTGTCAGTTTTCATCTTCTCTCTTTTAGGACACAGCTTTCTTAAGCATTTGGTAGTCCTCACTCGCCAAAGTTGCTGATAGCCTAACTGGTTGCTGGCTGAGCTGGATTCAGCTTGTTTGCACCAGGCTGCTCAGGGGTGACAGGCAGAGCCTTTCTTTAACCTCCTGCCTAACTATCATATAGTCTCAGAGTGGGAAGGGCTTCTCCCTAATTGTGTGTGTCATACACTGCCTATGTATGTTCCAGGTCCATTCTGATGTTTTCAGGAAAACATTCTTCATCTCTTGTGTAGGAAAATGTATTAAGATGTGTTTCTTTCACATCTGAACATTGTAGAGGTAGGGAGGTGACTGTGCTTAGCTGCTCCCCACTGAGAGGCCTCTGTGGGATTCTGTCAGAAGGTGGAGGAGCCCCTCAGAGACTAACCAGTCTGTCTGCTTCCTCTAGTCACCTTCATTTACAATCATACATGTTTGTAAATTGCAGAAATCCTTTCCTGAGTCAGCTTCAGCCTTACTCTTTAACTGAAACCTTCACAGGAAGAAAGCCTACCATCCCAACAAACCCACTTTGCTTGGAAGCTTGAGAGCTAATCTTAGGAGAAATTAGCTGTTATTTTAGTCACAAATGTGCTGTGGTCAGGAAATGCAGTAGCAAATGTCAAAAGGGGTTTTGAAATGAAAAACTAGCTGTACCAAAGAAACATAACTGGTGTATGTTTATGGTCTACATTGGGTGTGTCATTAGAAGCCTGTGGGGGAACAGTTTGCTTGATTGTGGGAGTAAAAGGCAACTCAAGAACAGAAGTTAATAATGTCCATCCATAAGTGCCGATTTTAAGACTTCACCTCATTACTAAATGTTACCTGATTCTGCATATAAGCACCTTATGTGGACCACCTTTAAGTTTGTGTTTCTCTCCTGAGATTCCACAGACACTGGGGTGAAGCTTACTCTCCTATTTTTATTTTCCCAACTCATGGGCAAATACAGCACAGTCAGATCTTTGTCTGACCTACTACTCCATTAGAAAAAGCTATTTGGCAGCATCTCTGCCTTCTCTGTCATTCTCTCCCATGTTCAGCTAAGATGCACTCAAACCCATCTTCATCCATGCTGAGAGAGTGAGGAGGGAGGGAAGGAAGAGCTGAGGTGAAGAAAGGAAGAGCTGAGAGGGAGGAAGCAGGAGTCAGGCAAGTTCACTAAGATCATGACCTGAGCTTCATCACAAGGGGAGCAAGAAAATCTTATTCCTTTTCACCCTGAAGAACTTACAAAACCTGATAAGCATGAATTAAGCAGAATGTGGTTGAGTAAAGTGTTTTGTTTATCCTGAAGCACTTTTTTTTTATTGGATGATTTATTTACATTTCCTATGTAGTCCCCTTACCCCATCCCCCACCACCCCCTCGGAACCCCCAATCCCCTCACCTTAAAGGCACCAGCTTAGATAATCTCAGCTTACCTACAAGGCAGGAAATTAAGAATGCTCTCATCTGAAATTCCATAGACAGAAAGAATGCACACACCCCAATTTGCCCAGGTTATTACACTGCCTCATTTATTCAGCCTCATACACTCCTCGGGCAATAATGTTACATGTGGCCATTTCTCCATCTTCATTCATTTCTGCTACAGATGTTCACCATGAATGACCATTCACATAGCACCAGCAGCACAGCAAGGAAAAGAACAAAGGAAACCTCTTTGCTGTGAAATTGCCATTGTATTTGAAGCTAGATGATCTAGGTAACACCAAGATGCCAGAAGGAAAAAAAGTTAAATTATCATTGTGTATAGTTTGAAGGGAAAAGAAGAGAATCCTCAAAGCTGTGACTGCTCCTTGCACATGGTCACACATAGAGGAACTTTATTGAGCACTGTTGCCAAGGGGGTGACTAGTTACCCGCAACTCTGCATCGGTCTAATCAGGGCACCAAAGACAGGCAGAATGCTGAAGGCAGCTGTAGTGCCTGTAAGCTTTGTTGTCCTATGGTTGCACATCATATTTAAAAACAAGGAGAACCATTCAAATATACTTATATCTATAAAAACAGAGCAATTGATTAGTATTTCTGACTGTGTATGGCCTCACATGCAACCCAATCTTGAAGTACTATGATTCAAAAAGACAGTAAGACTCCAAAGAACACCCCCAAATTGTCTGTTACCAAACTAAACGTTACTTGGTCTAGCCCTATCCTTGAAGCCACGTGGAGGGCAACACTGAGCCATTGATCTTTTATTTCTCTTCCCATATCCTTTTAATTTGCCCCAAATCATAATGTACACCACACCAACTAACTCATAAAATGTAGGGCCTCTGCAAATGACCTCAACTAAATTTTATGCCTATTTTTATTGGCTTTGTTTTCAAAAGTATAAAACTATAAATCACAAATAATAGACTTATCTTACTAAACCCAAATGTTACCTTGCTTGTTTGGCTCCTAATAGTAGGGAGAGAAGATAAATAAGTAGTTGAGGAAGCAATGAATCAGAGTGTGGAGTATAGTGGGTACATCTGCTCACTCCATTTTTTGTACCATGTCAGCTCAGGCACTACAAAAAAATTGCTAATAAATTGTGAGGAAGAATATCCGTCAATATAATCTTTGAAGCAACTACAAATACTTTAAATCAAGGGAGAACAAGGATGACTAATAAACTCCAGTGAGAATCAAGGAGCCATTCAAAAACCAGAATGGACATTGATGTACCGCTTCAAGACACGACACTTGTTTCCTTGAACAGTCTTCTCATAATAAGTTCTTAAATGTTTGGATTTGGGAAATGACTCTCAGAAACTGAGTGAAGGTGACCCCATGGGCAAAATGTATTAGTTCTCATCCCCTGTGGTAGTGGGGCAAGCGAGGTGCAGAGGCAGCATTCCATTCCGTGTGTATCAGGCAATAGAACAAGACATGAAGGCAATTAGAGCATTTGGGGAACTTGTTCTCTCTGCTTGCTGGTACACAGCCATCTGTTTCTCATCTATAGGGATGGAGAATGTGATCAGATTGAGTGAGGGTTATTAAAGAGAAGGTTGTGTGCTCCTATGTGATCAGCTCTCTGCTGGTGGATAGAAAGGCCTTCCACTGTCCTCAGGGAATGTACAGCCACAATTGGATCATCTTTCCAGAATCCTGGAGGTCTGCAGGAGGCACAGGACTTGCAAACTGTGAACTCAGACAAACTCATCTTGTGAAAAGATATCCCCAAGCAGGATTGAAGATTGACAAGGTAGTCCTTGCAGGAAAGTCAGGTAAAAAAGGAGCATGTGGGCTATCCTGCACTGCTCTTAGGGGGAGAGCACAGCCACCAAGAGCAGGATCTCAAGCACAGCTCAGAGCTGACTGTCAAACTCTCCTAGAGAAAAGAATATCCTCCCTGCAGGACAGAGGTGTGGCTATGTGCTGCACATCTTCAATGTCCATTGCTGAGCATGGACATCTGCTAAAGCTCTGGTTAAACATGCACCTTCCTAGTCCATAGGGCATGGCAGGGACAGAAAGGGAGTGACATTTTTTTACGACATTCCAGGTAATTCTATTGCTGTTAGCTCATAGGGCAATGAGATCAAGAAGGTCTTTCAGTCACTTAGAAGAAGGCTTATCATGAAAGCCACAGGAATGTTCCTCCAGCTGACATGGAGAAGAATGACAGTGATGACCAATGCAGAGGATGGTTGCACCTGCCAAGAGCAGCTGGGAGCAGGAAGAGTAGCTCTCAGCTGGGCATGGGGGTATACACCAGTAATCCTAGGACTTGGGAGGGGAAGGGGCTCAAGGTCAGTCTCAGCTACATACAGAAGGCCCACCTGAGCAACATGAAATGATGTTCATAAAGATAGATAGGTAGATAGATAGATAGATAAATAGGTAGATAGATAATAGATAGATAATAGATAGATAGATAATAGATAGATAGATAGACAGACAGACAGACAGACAGACATATAGATAGATACATAATAAATTCTACTGAGATTGTTGATTTTAGTTTAATAAATAGGGAGTTTATTTGTGAGATATCACAGTAGGTAAAGACACTTGCTGGGAAGCTTTATGACATGAGTAAGATTTTGGGAGGCATACAAGTTGGAAAGAAAACTGATAGCTGCGAGTTGTCCTCTGACCTCCACGTATTACTGTGACATGAAAACCATGAATGTGTGTGCACACTGTGTGTGTGTGTGCAATAAAATTATTTTAAAATTATTTATGGAGTTTTTTCTTTGGTAGAACTTTAATGGTAAATAAGGCATGTTGTCCCTTCTCACTTCTAGATGCTCATGTCCCATAATGAAAAAGCACATCTCACACAGGTGCAACATTACATGTGACTCAGGACATCATGACTGAATACTTTTGAGCAAAACAAGGTCTGAGTTGGATGAGTAAAATTGAGCACGAAACCTAGAATCTACAATGTAAGAAAGACTTCTCTGACACTACCCAGGACATGTCATCTATCTCTTGTGCAAGCTGTTCCCAAACTTCCAACCACAGTGACTGGCTCCTCTTTGGGTGTCCCTGATACTGTATGGAAAACATGGAAATGTATCTATGGGTTGTATTACTGTTACATTTTTGCCTCAATCTTTTTCTCCAGAAAACTTGTAGGTCCTCTTTGGCAGAGACTGATGCATTCAGTGGCTATTCCAAGCACTATCAGGTATCTCTCAAGGATATTCTTCCATGGACCAGATATGAGACAGGAAGAACCTTACTAGTTCTCCAAAGTGTTCAGCCCTAGTCATTCAATCAATGACCACTGTTGGAAACCAACCTTGGCCTTGGTACTGAGAGTTCTCAACGGGAATGTTGCTTGTTAAATCTACAGGTATCTGATAGAAATGCTCTTTGGAGCTGAAGAGATGGTTCAGTGATTAAGAGCACTTGATGCTCTTCCGGAGGACCTGAATTCATTTCACAACCACCTGTAACTTCAGCACCAGGAGATCTATGCCTCTTTTGGCCTTCACAGGTATCTGCACTCATGTGACATACACATAGACATATACTCATACACATAGAAAAAAGCCTGAAAATCAATGCTCTTTGTAAGCTGTTACACTTAGCTGTTTGTTTTTTGTTTGTTTGTTTGTTTGTTTGTTTTTGTTTTTTGGCTAAAAGCTAGTGATGCATAGTGGGTGATGATGGAGATGATATTGATGATGGTAGTGAGGGAATGGTGATGAGGCTATCAGGCATTCTCAGATCAATACCATAACAAGTGCGTATAGAAAAGTCACCTCACAAAAGTTAGTGACTTACTGGTAAATGTCATAGAACCTTACCCAGCTCTATTAGTTACTTAATGTTGGCAATTAACCCCTTATTCCCTTCAATACTCTTTCCTCATTCATAAAACAAGAGTAACAATTTATGCAGTTGTAGTAAGAGTAAAAAAAAAACATAAAGCAAAACCAGTAAATATTGTTGAACTTTGCAAAAACTTGCAAATGTGCTCCTATGCCAGGAGTTGGACTAGGACTAGCAGCAGTGACCCTTCTGAAGCAGCTCATCATTCTGTTGTCCACCAACCCCAGAAAGACAAGCAGCCTGTGGAGTCATGTTTAAATGGTGCTGGTGTATAGGATGCAGAAAAAGAAACAGAAATGGTCAAAACCACACACAAAGGCATATCATCTCTCTCAAAATTCTGAGAATTCAAATTCCAACAAAAATTCACTATTTCCAACCAACTGAGGAAAAAAATCACAATTCTATACATAAGTGACCATGAAGATATGTAAAAGTTATCATCTTCAAACATCACCAAAGAGAACCAAATCAATACAAAGGATTTGAAGATGTTAGCCTAAGTTGCTGACCACCCACATCCCTGCTCTGCTTGCTGAAACTGAGCCCCTGCAGTCACCAATGTACTAGCAAAAGCTGCTGACTATTTTAATGCTTGTCAGACATGATGACTAATGCAATGGTTCTGGTCACAATAATTACTCTGCCCCTGAACAGTGTTATCTCCACAGGTTTGTGTAGGTCTGAAGTAACAACTGACAACAATGAACCAGAATTTCAGTGTCTGAACATAAGGAAACAGATTTCTTGCTTATGTCTCAGTCCAGTGCAGTGGGCTCATTAATGGCAGGGTCAGTTTTTAGTGGGTGTGCTCCTCAATGCGCTTTAAGTACTAAGGGCGCCTTCTACAGCTGATTCCACAGTCACCGTGGTCACCGACATACTAGTAGTAGCACAGAGGAAGGGATATAAAGAAGAGTTTTCCAGGACTTTTACTAGAAGAAGCAGGACCACGTAAGCATATGTGTATGTGTGTATTATATTCATAGGTATGTAGCTGTATGTCATCAGATTTCAAAGTGCATTATTAGAAAAGCTTATGCTATTGTGTCCATTCATTTGCCTACATGGGTAGTAAGGAGACAAATAAGTGCTTATGAGGTATTTTATAACGAAGACTATATTTTTGGTTGTGAGCCTAGCCTTTACAGACTGAGCCATCTTGGGCAGGCCTAGGAACAGGAGAAATCAGATGGGGGAGAAAGGAGCAAAGGGAGAGAACACAGGGAGAGATGACAGGAATAGGAGGCATCTACAGGGCAATGTAGAAACTTCCTAGAACCCAGAAGGTGACCCTAATGAGGACTCCTAGTGAAGAAGGATTTGGAGCCTAAACCAGCCATCTTTTGTAACCAGGCTAGGCTCCCAGTGGCGAGACTGGGATACCAACCCAGACATAAAACCTCCAACACCTGTTCTGCCCACAAGATGTGCTGGGACAATGGTGGCTAAGAGCTTGTGGGAGTAGCTTACACAATGACTGGTCTAACTTGAGGCCAAAGCGGCAAGAGGGAGCCCATGCCCACACTGTCTGGATAGCCAGGAACCAGAAGCTGGATGGCTCAGAGACCTAGGGTAGAACCAAACACAACTGAAAAAAAAAGCCAACCAAATGATTCTGCCCGATATTCTGCTACACTCATAGATCAATGCCTAACCCAGCTGTCATCCGAGAGGCTTCCCCCAGCAGCTACGAGAGCAGATGCAGAGACCCACAGTAGAACCTTGAGCAGAGCTCTCTGGAATCCCACAAAAGAGAGGGAGGAGGAATTGTAAGACCCAAAGAGGTTAAGGGCACCAAGAGAATACGGCCACAGAACCAACTAAACAGGGCTCATAGGAGCTCACAGAGACTGAAGCAGCAACCACAGAGCCTGCAAAGATCCTCTGCATATGGTCCTCTGTTCAGTGGTTATTTAGCTTGGGGTTTTGTGGAAATCCTAACAGTAGGAGTGAGGGTATCTCTGACTCTTTTGCCCGCTCTTGGGACCCTTTTCCTCCTACAGGGTTGCCTGATCCGTCCTTGATATGAAGGTTTGTGCCTAGTTTCATGGGGTCTTATTATGCTTTGTTAGGTTAAAATCCCTCAGAGGCCTGCCTCTTTTCTGAAGGTTAATTTTATTTTTATAAAAAAAAGCAGTGGATCTGAGGGTAGAGGGGAGGTTAACTGGGAATCTTGGAGGAGTGGGGGAGAGCAGAGACTGCAGCCAGGATGCGTTGTGTGACAGGATAAATGAAAGAAAGAAGAAACAAATGAAGACACAGGCTGATGCCTTAGTCTAAACGTCACTAAGCACCCACTATCTGTGGTTGTGGTAGGGAGAGTGCTCTTTCCTAGTGTCACATACAGATGTTACTTCAGGTGTCACAGGCCTCTTTAGAGATAAATGTATAAAACTACATGCCTATGATATGCATTCTTTAAAATGTTTTGAAGCAATGACAAAAATATCAACTTGTAGGTACATTGCTGCTGAAAGTGTTTTAATTAGAATAGGATTCACTGATACACCGAAGTCATATCCATCTTTCATCTATCTATGGAGAAAATACTTTATAAAAGCTAAATTACAAAACATGAATCAATTAATAAACTGCATAAATGACATAAAACCAAGTGGTATTCAATGAGGGAAAAATCAGTAGTGTCACAGGGCTTAGCAAGCCGTCCTGAAGGATACGAATATGAATTTGGTTGAGTCTGTGCCTTGATTGGACATTAATTTTATTTGTATGCTACAGTAGAATATTTGGCGGCCAGAGGACTTATAAGAGGGGCAGGAGAGATGGCTCATTGGGAGAGAGCACTTGCTGCTCTTGCAGAAGGCCAGAGTTCAATTCCCAGCACCCTCACCAGAAGGACCACAACCTCCTGTACCTCCAGGGCCAAGAATCCATTCTCCTGTGGTCTGCAGAGCCACCAGCACACACGTGACATATTCAACTCACACACACATACACACACACACACACACACACACACACACACACAAATAAAATAAATCCTTTTAAAATACAAAACGAACAGTAATGTTCAGTATTACTAGGACCATTTTCTGTTCACTGACTTTAAATCAGCCATTTCTTGGTTTCCCGTCACAGCTTTTAGGACATTATGGTCCACTCAGTTGTTTTATTTTCTCGGCGCTCAATATGGCCAAGATTTTTCATTCCTGTTCTGTTTTCTGGGCAATTGTTCATTTGTTATTTTCTACCATCCCCTGGGCCTCCGCTACCTCTTATACGAGACTTCTAGCTTTTATGGGCGCCATCTTTCTGTGGACTGTTACCAGGAAAGGGGCCTGGGGACTGCAGCCTTGACTGTTCCTCGCCTCAACTCTCCTGCTTGTAATCATGTGTGTAATGCAATTTTACTGATGGAGGTATATTTTCCTTCCCTTCAGAAACCTTTGTTTTGTGTATCGTAGTTAAAATATATGTACACTGTTATGACTATTGTATTTTATCAGCCAGAGTAAGGATATTATGTGGAGAGGAATGGGTGGCTTGTAAAAGATGTTATATTGCTTTCTGCTTTTGCTCTATATCCTGCAGGTAAACTGACTGATATTTTAATTTCCTCAGACTCCTTTGAAAGCTCTGTAAATGAATGTTCTGAAGAAAATATATAACTTTGGTTATCATACGTTATGGTTATTACTGTGTACACATTAAATGTGAATTAATGCAATAAAACAGTGTATTTCACATAAAAATACTATGAATTTCACTGCTGCCACTGACACACCACATGGATCAATGTAATTCTGGGATACAAATCTTTGCCACAAGAGGAAGTAACTTTTACTTGATATTCACTTATTGCAAGAAGTGACGAGTCTTGCCTTTGATGGCACACTCTGATCTGATTCATTCTCTCCCTTGAGGGGCCTCTGGAGACAACAGTCTTTCCTCTAGCCTCATCTTTAGGTCAATAAGAATTGTAGTTTGGTAAACATTTAGAACAGATAGATGGCAGGGCTAGCACATGTGCCACTAGAAGGGTAGGGATGTCTCCCAGCCTAGCATTTAAAAGGATTCAGCTGTCTCTCCTAGATGTCTTCTAGATCTTAACAAAGCATTTTAAAATCTTTAACTGTATAGTAGATCAGTAAGATAATATGTATATTATAACAAAATGTAAGATGTTAGCTGTTCACTGTAACTAACATTAAAAGTTAACAAGTGCATTCACAGGTATTATTTAGAACTTCTATGTATGTATGCTAAGTTTACTTTAAATAAACCAGCCAAACTTCATGAACAATAGTAGAGAACTTGTGTGGCCCATCTGATCCCCTGGATTCAATCACCAATAATGAAAAACAGGCCAGTAAGTAAATTGTGTTCCTTTTGAAGAGAAGAGAAGACACAGTAAATATATAAATTTGGAGCTGAGATTTCCTGCAAGAATAGACACTTCTCTAGGGTTAGATTCTGTGGTAGAATTTCTCCTTCTTCTTTATAGCCTTGAGGATAATGTTCTATTATGGTTTCCCAAATCCTTGATTCTTGTCTTCTTGATACTCTCTTGTAGCATTGACAGTCCCAGTACGTGTGTATAGGCGAGTCATGAGAAAGAGCATGATGTCTTCCCACCAGACGTTTGTCCTCCCTAGCTACATGTTGCCTCTATATCTTTACTAACTGACCACTATTTTATATATCGAGTTGGCAGAGATCTGATTTTAGGGAGGTAGACTCAGGTCCTTGTCTAGCATTTACATAAGCCCAGTTCTCGATATACATCTTCAAAAGAACCATTTTTCTCTCCAACAAAAGAGGGATGCTGGGAGGAAGGATGCTTTTTTTTTTTTATAGCATAATGTCCTGCATCCTGCCCATGAAGCTGCTGTGCTTTCAGTACTGCCTCAGTCCTACAGCTACATGTGCAATACCTAAGCGTCCAACCAAGTACTGAATCAGGGTTAATTACCTGCCTCTGGAACCTTGGTACGTGAGGTCAACAAGACTCTTTAAGTGTTACTCCTTTGCTGTTGCTCATTCTTTCATTCGATTGAGTATCTATTTGAAGTTAATGGTCACTTTCACAAATTTAAACCAGTTATCTGGACTAAGTGATAATTCCTCCAACGGTGCTCAGATGAACCAATGCAGATGTGAGGAAATGAGACATTTGGGTTCAACAAGAACACAATTTTTAATATACAAGACAATAAGAGTGTTGCAGATATTTGTAAAAAGAAGAAAGTGGTAATAGTAACAATCACAGAAGCTGAGCAAAACAAGCATAAAGGCACACATGGGAAAAGGTACAATTGGTCCAAGAATCTTCTGGAATCACACTGAGATAAACGGTTGGACTTATAAGAGATGACAGAAGACTTGACATTGGTATGAGGAACACTAAGAACAATGACATGACTCTCATGTGCCTCCAAAAGTGGTGGCTTGGGTGAACCAGAAAATATGCTGGCAACCACAGAGGTCAGGACTCATGATGACCCAGTGACCCCAACCATCATCTTCAAACACCATTGTTCAGTCTCCTGGTTTATTGGCCTTCACCTGGATTCAAACAAGGTGGTGTGTTACTTTCCTTTCTTAATTTTTTTCTGTTCATGTTTCTGACAATGATGAGTACCAGGTTAAGATCCTGATAGACCTCAGCTCCAAACTGTCCCCAGATTTCCAGCGCAGGTCACCCCCAGCATGACACCTTCAATCCTGGGACTGGCAGTGGCTTCATGCAAAGTATTATGTCATCTCCATTCATTTCCTATGTCCAGCTAACTCCTCTTAAAATATTATATTCCTGTCAGTAGTTTAATCTTTTCTCTATGTTTAAGTCAATTGTGATGACATCAAGTGGTAGTGTCTTTAAGAAGTGCTGAGGACAGATGGAGGTACTGTGCACGGATTCATGCCATTGCAGAGTGATCAGATCCCTCATACGAGTGGGATGTAAGGACAGGTTTAATGCCCTCCTTTCCCTCACTCATTCATCTGTCTGTTCTTCACACTTCTGTCATGGGATGATGCAACACAAAAGCTTCACTGTCACTAGAAACCAGGACGGTGCCCTTGAACCTCCCAGCCTCCTGATTCTGAGACATAAGAATTCTTCATAAATTACCCAATTTCAGATTTTTTAGAAGTACTAGCAAATAAATCAACATGAGACATTCCATTTAAATCTTGTCAATTAAACTGTGTGTTTGCTGCCCAGCTTCCACCAAGATAGCCAGAAATCCAAATATTTGAGTCAGTTTCTCAAACTACAGTTACAAAATTGGTTAGGAACAGAAATGTGTATTAGAAAAAAATGTCAAATTTGCAATATGAAATAGTATCAAGTCATGAGATAATAAACAGAGTTTCAATTGTAATTGGTCAACAGTTTTCCAAATTGAACCTGTCCTTAATAATCAAAAGACACTTCAAATGATTCATACTACAGTGATCCTATTTTAATGCAGAGAAATTGAACAGGACATTTTGCATCATGGAGAGAAAATTATTCTCTTGACTATACTGATTGCCTTTCTGAAATGAGATACTTTACATCCTTCCTGTTCAAACCTGATTTTATTCAGGAAAATAATGTATTACTTGTAAAGTAAAACTTACACATTTTAAATTTCGGAAGATTAACTGGAAATGCTTATCTTTTAATGTGCCCTAACTCCATGGGTAATGGTCCTTTCTTTTGAGATAGGGCTAGAATTGAGATAGCTACAGATGACTTTGGAAAAGCTAAACCATGTCATCCAGAGGCTCAGAGAAAAACATAATCACATATGATTCCATTATACAACTACTTTATTTTTTCAATTTTTTCTTTGTTACTCCTATCTAATACGAGAGGAATATTTCATTAATATTATTGATGTTATCAGCAAAAAGTCACATTTACCTTTACAGTGGCTAAAATGACATGTGAGGTTGCTGTGTCTCTATAGGAGAGATCTCTGTAAAGATGGAGATCTGATAGAAACATTTGCCTGTCCCAGCAGACAGAAGAATAAATGTTGTGAGCCTTATCTCCTCTATTTGTACAAGCAGCAGAAAATATTTGATGACAAATATTCTCATTTTCATTTGTCACCCAATGTTCCTAACAATGCATTCCTATCAGCTTGTACCCTGAGAGGTTGCCATTGACATAGTGTGTTGCGGAGGTGTTTGCCTGATGACCTTTAAACATCATATTCCCAGAGTGACTCTTTTTTATCCAAAGACTATATTTTAAAAATTCAAATGCTCTGGGGCATATCATTGAATCTACTGTGAAGTATTATATCTTTCACAAGATGTTAAAAGAAGGAAAATCTGTTAAACCTTAAATGTACATTGTTATTGAAGCATGTTATGTTCAATGTGATTATATGTAATATCTTCTCCTACAGAGGACAAAAGATCTTGTGCAAAAAGAATGCACAAAAAAATTCATCCTTATCCTAAACTCTCTGGAAAGGTTGGGATGTTGAGAGGGAATATTTACAGCAATAGTAAAGTTCTTAAGGCATGCACCCTATGATGACAGCAATTAGGATAAGCACTAAACTAGACTACCTTAGGCCATTTGCCAAACACTTGATTTCTTAGAAATATCTGTGAAAGCATCAAACTTCAAAGGGTCCAAAGACTTCTACTTGTAACAAGACTGATACTGAGCTAGTTGTCAGAGTAACATAACACATGAGATGGGTACATCTTCTTCAGTTGTACACGTCAGATGAAATAAGAGAGTAATGGAGCCAATATTTATCATTATCTCTTGTCATTCACATGTAATAATATTGGAAAATAGCTTATGTATTTGAAAATAATGTTTTCTTAAATCATTTAAGATTGAGAATTCCCAAAAGGAAATTGGGGGAAATTACTGGTTAAAAGATGTTTTTAGGTTTAACCTCTGGAACTCTTGTTTTTATCCTTTAAATTCAGTCCTAGAAGTGTGAGAGTGAACTTATAGACATGACTCACTTGATAAACTACATATCTTGCAAGCATGAGGTCATTTGATGCCTGTGACCTTAATGTAGGTAGGTGGAGACAGGGCACTCTCCCTGGCGATTTGGTGATTGCTGGCCAGAGTTACCCGTGAAGAATTCCAGGTTTAATAAGAGATAGTGTCTAAAAACTAAGTTAGATTGTGGTTGAAAATGACACTCAGCATTAATTTGCAGTTTCTACATACATACATATATGTACATACATATAAAAGAAACACATACATATACACACAGGAGAAAGAGAAACAGAGACAGAGAAACAGGGAGACAGAATGGTTAGCTTGTTAGAAAATACATACCTAGGACTGATACCTCAAAAAATATTGTTTTCAAAACTGAAGGAGAAAAACCAGAATGATATAACAGTTATACCCAGTCTTAATACGCCATCTTTGGTTGATATAACTGGGAGACCTGCTATTTTCAGAAAAAAAAAACCAACAACAACAAAAAAAACAAAAAATAAAAACAGAAAACAGAGAAATGGTGGATCAGGCAGGAGGGGGATGGGAGGAGAGAAGAGATGGGAGGATATATTATATGAGAGAAGAGTGAAGAAAAGAAAATTCTTTTTCAGATGACTTATGAGGAAAATAACTGATAGAGGAAATTCTCACAAAGAAGCTGTACAAGACCAAAATGATACCCATATCTACAAACACATAAAGCATAAAACTAGGCATAAAATAAATAAACTAGCCTTCACCATCTAGATAGCTCTACACTAGAGATAATGGCTGAGGAAAATGTCAGTGTCACACTATGCGTGTATAGTAAGAGAAAATATAAAATGTACTAAATATAAAAGGAGGAACAGGGGATCCACAGTGTAACTGCCAACGTTGCAAGCTAAGTGTTATGTAGTACTACTTGACTACTTAGATTAGCAGAGACATTTGTGATTTAAGTCACATATAAAACCTCTTAAAATTGTTTAATGAAAACCATGACTACTAAGTAGATGAGAATTGAGAGAAGTAATAGATCATAAGTTATATTTCTTTTTTTTTTTTTAAAGATTTATTTATTTTACTTATGAGTACACTGTAGCTGTCTTCAGACACACCAGAAGAGGGCGTTGAATCTCATTATGGATGGCTATGAGCCACCATGTGGTTGCTGGGATTTGAACTCAGAACCTCTGGAAGAGCAGTCAGTGCTCTTAACCATTGAGCCATCTCTCCAGCCCCATAAGTTATATTTCTAAAGGAAGATTGAAAAGAAAAATATCAACATTTGGAAGAGGTTAGTAGCAGATAGCATTGGTATGGACTTGAAAGTATATTGATAATTCAATCATAGATGCTTTAGGTGACATTAAATGAAGAGGTTACCATGCTCCGACTGTGTACTGGCTACAAGAAATCTACTATAAGCATAAAGATGTACATAGATTAAAGGCAAAGGGTGGGGAAAGATACAACATGCAAGCACTAAGCAAAGCAAGACTGTGGCTGCCCTGTTACTACCAAACATACAGGGCTCCAGGAGAGGGCAGAGTCCCTGCCAGACACAGAAGAGCATAGTGACTAGGTCAGTTCTGTAGGAAATATACCAGTCTTGTGCATGTGATCAGAACAGAGTTCTTAATCATAAAATGTAGAATTGGAAGCAACAACTCACAATAGTAATTAAATGCCATAATTCTCATCGTTCATTAATTGGTAGAACAAGTGAACAGAAAATCAATAACTATGTAGAGAAGCTAAATAAAACTGTAAATCAATTTGCTCTAACAGCAGTTCCAGAGATGGCAGCAGGCTCATCCATTTCAAGTACACATGCAATCTTCATCAGGATGCTCATAGAGCAGCACATTGAAAACAACACAGGTCACACAAAATTAAATTCTAGAGCAATAACAAAATTAAAGTAGGAATGAGTAACAGAAATACACCTGGAAATTTTTGAAATATTATAAACTTACTCAAGACAGTTCTAAATAACCCAGAGTTCAAAGAGAGCATTCTGAGGAAATCTGAAAGCATTTTAACTCAACAAAAATAAGAATTAAGCATGTCGAAGCTTGTTGCATGCACACAGCTGGGAAAGCAGCTGATCAGATTATTATATTAAAAAGAGGATGCCGTTGATCTAGCTTAGCAGCAGACTCTTAGCAGCCTGAATGTGCAGGGCCATAGGCAAGGGGATATTTACAAACAAAAACACACAGTTGACAAAGAACCACCAACTAGGATAAGATTTTTTTGGGTTTGTTTTTTATCATCTCCAAACCTTGAAGAGCAAATAATTCATTTTAGAAAACACTAAAAATATTTGGGCAGACATTACTAAACAGGGTATAATAATGACACCTGAGAAAATACTCAGAGTCACTATTTATTAGGAAAAAATAAAATCACAGTAAAACGTGTATGCGTCAGAATACCGTAGCTAGAATTTGAAAGGAAGGCTATGAAGTACTGGGTGCAGAGCAGCTTGCTGAGCAGAAAGCTGAGGCACACCAGTTCTGGAAAACACTGTGACAGATTCCAAAACCCTACACATTCAAGTATCACATGGTTTAGCCCACCTCATCCTAGTTTTGTCTCAGAAGGTAAGAAATGTTCATATAAAAACGGAAAATGTCAGTGTGTATAGTCCTTTTGTTTATAACTGCCCTAAGTTAGAAACAATCCTCATGTCCTTGAATCAGTAAGTGGACATAGGGCATGGTTCTTCTGGAGAATGGAGCACTGCTCACCAATACAGGTAAGGAACCATTAATATGAGTAACAAGCTGGATGAATCTCCCACATACTTTATTAAAATGAAAAAGGCAGACTATTATGTTAAGCTGTAATATAAAAACATGTGTCAGTCTATTAACCTCTTTTTTATAGACAGGCATATGAATTAAGAATTCTGAACTGTTTCCTTAATATGTCAGATTTGAATGGATAACTGCATGTGCTCCAGACTTGAGGATTTAGAAAATAAATATAAATTAAAAATTAAGAGCATCTAAAATAACCCTGGACTGTTGCATGAATTCTTTCTTCTTATTTTATATGTGTAGATAAGTTCTGGAATTATTGTAGATGTATGTCTAGCTTGATTTAGGTACATGCATGCATATGCACACGTGCATACGTACATGCAAGCAGTTTCTTGTTCTGTCCACTCAGAGGGTAGGGACATGTCTCCACACCAGTAAGATGAAGCACATCCACCTTCCAGAACACTGGCACCTTAGATGTGTGGGTACTTCCAGATCCACGGACTCAGAACAGAGCCTGTGGGAAAATGCACAAGCAGCCATGAGACATCCAAAGGCCAAATGGAAGAACCAAAACAACTAAATAAACAATCCAGCTCTTGAACTAGAACTAATAGATGTTAACAGGTGTCTGTGAGACAACAGAAACATTAATGAGCAAATGGGACTGCTCTTCTTACAAAGACTCCTACTTGGGAATTGTAGGGATAACGTTAATTATGTGCTGTGTAAAGATGTGTCTCCCTTCTTCCTTGCCTGCCTAAGACACTTTCTGATTGGTCAAAGTAAACACGTGATGGTCAATAAGCTGAGGCAGGATTAGAATGTGGGGTATCCGGCAGAGAGAGGAAGCCTGGGAAATAGGAGAGGCAGATTTTCTACCTGGATTCAGAGGAAGTGGAACATATGAAACTAAGGAGAGGTAACCAGCCATGTGGGAGTCATAGAATAGGATAAATATAATTGAGTTAGATGCTAGTTGGGGAACAAGCCTAGCCTTTTATCAATAAATAATAAGGCATTTATCAATAAATAATAAGCCTCCACGTAGTTATCTGAGTACTAGGGTACTGGTGGAAAAGACCCTGGTTACAGGGAATTGTGGAAGGAAAATATTAGAAAGCAATTTCTCAATTATTACTGAATTAATCTCTTATTTACCTAACTGCCTACTCACTTTCTAAAATTGGTTACTTATTTAACTACATGGTGGCTTCCTTTACTACTTGGTTACTTAATTAATCAGTTACTTATCTACTTAATTACCAAACCAAAGACTTATTTAATTACATGGTTACTTAACTACATGGTTACTCAGTTAACAACCTGGTTACTTACTTGACTACCCAGTTACTCACTGAAGGACCCAGCTACCTACCCAACTACCAAGTTAATTACTTAACTAACCTGTTATCTACTTACTTTCCTGTTACTTAACATTCCTGTTATGAAGTTGAACTTCCTGTTACTTAACTAAGCTATTACTTACTTAAGTAGTTTGTTACTTACTTAACTATCTTATTACTTAGTTAACTACTCAATTACTTATTTAACTACTTGGTTACTTAACTATATGACTACTTACTTAACTACCTGGTTTTTTACATTTAACTAGTTGGCCACTTGCTTACCTCTCTGGTTGCTTACTTCAATAACAGGGTATTTATTTAAGTGACTGGTTGTCTACTTTCAAGTATATGGTAACTTATTTAACATCTTAGTTACTTACTTGTAATTACTTGGTTACTTAACTAATTAGTTACTTGCCTAACTATCTGTTTGCTTACCTTGGTTATTACTTTTAACTATTTGGTTACTTTTTACTTGCTTAACTATTTGGTTATTTACTTTTAAATACTTGGTTAATTATGTAGCTAACTGGTTATTTAACTAACTGCCTAGTTACTTTTATAACTACCTGGTTAATTAGTTAACTACCTTGTTACTTACTTAACTACCTGTTTACTAACGTAACAACCCAGCCCCTTACTCAACTACATATTTACTGACTTAACTACCTAATTACTTCCTTAAATACTTGGTTACTTACTTAACTACCCATTTCCTTACTATCCTAGTTAGGGTTTTCTATCACTGCAACAAAACACCATGACCAGAAAGCAAAATTTCCAAAGTCCTTCCATAGTCCTCCACAAGACATGGTCAGGTCTGTCATAGCAGCACCCTACTACACTGGTACCAACTTGTCTTAGTGTTTCCATTACTGTAAAGAAACACCATAACTAAAGAGCAAGTTGGAGGGAAAGAGTGTATTTGTTGTACATTTCCATATCATAATACATCAAAGAAGGAAGTCAGGACAGGAACTCAAGAAGGCTGGGACCTGGAGGAAGAAACTGATACTGACACCATGGAAGAGTGCAGCGTACTGGCTTGTTTAACTATCCACTTACTTACTTAATCACCCTGTTACTTCAAAGATTCACCCTGCTTAGAAGGGCTGGCTACAGGCTTCCAACACTTCAACTCTCAACTCTCCCATCTCCTGCTTGCTTTCTCCCTGACAGAAACACTATGTGACTTTCTGTTGTTATTAAAGATCATTTCGTCTGTCTTTTTACCCAGGCCCACAGTCTCCAGCCAGAAGGAGTGTGTTAGCATCTTTTGTTTGGTGTCTAACAAAACAAAGTTGATCTTTTCCCTCTATGATCTTTGAAACATTATTTACTTCTGGCCTTCTTTTTCAATCTGGAAAATAAAGATAACCATAGCCCCTACCCCCCAGAGATATTGTGAAGATCATATGAAACTTGGCAATAAAGACACTTAGGGATAGCTGGAACACAGCCTTCAAAAAGTCTCAAAAACATTATTACTCATTTGAAGCTTTGGCTCTGGGAACTGTGGAGGTACCCACTCCCTCCCTCCTGGGACACTCAGGGCTACCTGTGACTTTCCTCTGAGATGTTCTCCACCCTGTTTAACAGGAGATATGTGGAAGGGATGTTCCTAAGTGCTCTAATTGCATTTCTGTTGTCATAAAACACACCGACAAAAGTGATTTAGAGGAGAAAGGGCCCATTTGGTTTACAGATCCAGGTCATAATCCATCATGGCAGGAAGGTCAAGGCAGGAAGCCAAAGTAGCTAGAAATATCACATTCAAGAGAAGAGAGAAAATAAATTCTGCCTAGTACTCAGTTTTCATTCTCTACTCTGACACAATTCAGAGCCTCAAGGGGTGACGATCACTTTCTCTCTTTCTTTCTTTCTTTCTTCCTTTCTTTCTTCTTTTTTGAAATTAATTTTTTATTGGATATTTTATTTACATTTCAGATGTCATCCCCTTTTCCCATTTCCCCCGACCCAGAAACCCCCATCACATCCCTCCTCCACCTGCTTCTATGATGATGTGCTCCCATCCACCTACCTACTTCCATCTCCCCTCCCATGAATTCCCCCACAGCAGGGCATCCAGCCTTCACAGGATGTCCTCTCCCACTTTTGCCTGACAAGGCCACCCTCCCGTACTTATACAGTTAGAGCCATGGGTCCCTCCCTATGTATTCCTAGGCTGGTGGTTTAGACCCTGGGAGCTCTGGTTGGTTGGTATTGTTGCTCTCCTCATGGGGCCGAAAGCCCTTTCAGCTCCTACAGTCTTCACTCTAACTCCCTCATTGGGAACCCCATGATCAGCTCAATGTTAGCTGTGAGCATCCACCTCTGTATATTTCAGGCTCTGGTAGACCTCTAAGGAGATAGCTCTATCAGGTTCCTGTCAGCATGCACTCCCTGGCATCCACATCAGCGTCTGCCTTTGGTGACTGTACATGAGATGGATACCCAGGTGGAGCAGTCTGCGGACAGCCCCTCCTTCAGTTTCTGTCCTACACTTTGTCTCCATATTTGCTCCCATGAGTATTTTGTTACTCCTTCTAAGAAGCACCGAAGCACCCATACTATGGTCTTCCTTCTTCACGAGCTTCATGTAGTCTGTGAGTTGTGTCTTCGGTATTGCAAGCTTTTTGGCTAATTTCCACTTGTCAGTGAGTGAATAGCATGTGTGTTTTTTGTGATTAGGTTACCTCATTCAGGATGATATTTTCTAGTTCCATCCATTTATCTAAGAATTTCTCGAATTCATTGTTTTAATAGCTGAGTAATACTCCATTGTGTAAATGTACCACATTTTCTGTATCCATTCCTCAGTTGAAGGACATCTGGGTTCTTTCCAGCTTCTTATAAATAAGGTTATTATAAATAAGGCTTCTATGAACATAGTGGAGCATGTGTCCTTGTTATATGTTGGAGTGTCGTATATGCCCAGGAGTGGTATAGCTGGGTCCTCAGGTAATGCTTTGTTCAATTTTCTGAGGAACTGCCAGACTGATTTCCAGAGTGGTTGTACCAGCTTACAATCCCACCAACAATGGAGGAGTGTTCCTCTTTCTCCACATCCTCTCCAGCATCTGCTATAACCTGCGTTTTTGATCTTGGCCATTATGACTGGTGTGAGGTGGAATCTCAGGGTTGTTTTGATTTTGCATTTTCTTGAAGACTGAGGATGTTCAACATTTCTTTAGGTGCTTCTCAGCCATTCGAGTTTCTTCTGTTGAGAATTCTTTGTTTAGCTTTGTTCCCCATTTTTAATAGGATTATTTGGTTGTCTGGAGTCTAACTTCCTGAGTTCTTTATATGTATTGGATATTAGCCCTCTATTGGATGTAGAATTGGTAAAGATCTTTTCCCAATCTGTTGGTTGCCATTTTGTCCTATTGACATTGTCCTTTGCTTTACAGTAGCTTTGAAATTTTATGAGGTCTCATTTGTCAATTCTTGATCTTAGAGCATAAGCCAATGGTGTTCTATTCAGGAACATTTCCCCTGTGCCCAAGTATTGGAGGCTCTTCCCTACCTTCTCATTTATTAGTTTCAATGTATCTGGTTTTATGTGAAGGTACTTTATCCACTTGGACTTGAGCTTTGTGCAAGGAGATAAAAATGGACCAATTTGCATTCTACATGTTGTCCTCCAGTTGAACCAGCACCATTTGTTGAAAATGCTGTCCTTTTTCAGGGGACAGTTTTAGCTCCTCTGTCAAAAATCTAGTGACAATAAGTGTGTGGGTTCATTTCTGGGTCTTCAATTCTATTCCATTGATTTTCCTGCCTGTCTCTGTACCAATACCATGTAGTTTTTATCACTATTGCTCTGTAGTACAGCTTGAGGTCAGGAATGGTGATTCCTCCAGAAGTTCTTTTGTTATTGATAACAGTTTTAGCTCTTCTGAGTTTTGTGTTATTTTAGATGAATTTTCAAAATTCTTCTTTCTATCTCCATGAAGAATTGAGTTGGAATTTTGATGGGGATTGCATTGAATCTGTACATTACTTTCAACAAGATGGCCATTTTTACTATATTAATCCTGCCAATATGTGAGTATGAGAGATCTTTCCATCTTCTGAGATCTTCTTCGATTTCTTCAGGGACTTGAAGTTCTTGTCATACAGATCGTTCACTTGTTTGGTTAGATTCACATCAACATATTTTATATGATTTGTGACTATTGTGAAGGGTGTCATTTCCCTAATTTCTTTCTCAGCCTGTTTATCCTTTGAGTAGAGGAAGGCTACTGATTTGTTTGAATTAATTTTATATCCAGCCACTTTGCTGAAGTTGTTTATCATATTTAGGAGTTCTCTGGTGGATGTTTGGGGTCACTTAAGTATACTATTATATCTTCCCTTCCACACCCACCTGATCTTTTTGGCTGGGGCAGACACATACCTGGTCTGCTCCTGCGGAGATACTGAATCCTGAGCCATCCTAGAGGATCCAATGCACCCAGAGCAGTGGGTAAGAACCCCGTCCCACTCCCTATGCCCCAGAGATACAACTGGGTGCCAGGGGCACTCAGAACCCACCAGTCACCCAAACTCCACCCCTCCAGAATACCACTTCCCTTCTGCCCCCACCTGGTCCTTTTGGGTGGGGCAGATACATAGCTGGTCTGCTCCTGTGGAGATACTGCCTCCTGAGCCATCTTAGAGGAACCACTGCACTCAGAGCAGCAGGATTTCCAGATCCCAGAGGTGGCCTGAGTCCCAGGAGTCTTTCCACCCAGAATCTTAGGATCATAAGACCACAGAGACATCTGGACTCTGAGGAGTTCTGACACAAGCAAGATAACTGGTAATACAGCCTCCAGTCAGACACAGTGAAGGCAGGTAACACTAGAGTTAACCAGATGGTGAAAGGCAAGCGCAACAACATAAGCAACAGAAACCAAAGTTACTTGGCATCATCAGTACCCAGTTCTCCGACCATAGCAAGCCCTGGATACCCCATCACACTGGAAAAGTAGGATTCAGAATTAAAATCACTTCTCATGATGATGATAGAGGATTTTAAGAAGGACATAAGTAACTCCCTTAAAGAAGTACAGGAGAGCACAAGTAAACAGGTAGAAACCCTTAAGGAGGAAACACAGAAATCCCTTAAAGAAATACAAGAAAACACAAAGAAGGAATTAAACAAAAACACTCAGGGTCTGAAAATGGAAATAGAAACAATAAAGAAATATCAAAGGCAGACAACCCTGAAGATAGAAAACCTAGGAAAGAGATCAGGAGTCATAGAAGCAAGAACCACCAACCAAATACAAGAGATTGAAGAGAGAATCTCATGTGCAGAAGATACCATGGAAAACATTGACACAACTGTCAAAGAAAATTCAAAATGCAAAAAGTTCCTAACCCAAAACATCCAGGAAATACAGGACACAATGAGAAGACCAAACCTAAGGATAATAGGTATACATGAGAGTGAAGATTCCCAACGTAAAGGGCCAGTAATTATCTTCAACAAAATTATTGAGGAAAACTTCCCTAACCTAAAGAACGAGATGCCCATAAACATACAAGAAGCCTATAGAACACCAAACAGACTAGACCAGAAAAGAAATACCTACTGTCACATAATAATCAAAACATCAAATGCACAAAATGAAGAAAAAATACTAAAAGCAGTAAGGGAAAAAGGTCAAGTAACATATAAAGGCAGACCTATAAGAATTACACCAGACTTCTCACCAGAGACTATAAAAGCCAGAAGAGCCTGGCCTGACATCATACAGATCCTAAGAGAACACAAATGCTAGCTCAGACTACTATACCCAGCAAAACTCTCAATCACTATAAATGGTAAAACCAAGATATTCCATGACAAAACCAAATTGGCACAATATCTTCACACAAACCCAGCACTTCAAAGAATAATTGATGGAAAACACCAACAGAAGGACGGAAACTTCAACCTAGAAAAAAGCAAGGAAGTAATCTTACAACAACCCCAGAAGAAGATAGATAAACATAATTCTACCTCTAATAACAAAAATATCAACAAGCCACAATCCTTTCTCCTTAATATCTCTTAACATCAATGGACTCAATTCTCCAATAAAAAGACACAGACTCTCAGACTTGATTCACAAACAGGACCCAGAATTTTGCTGCATACAGGGAACGCACCTCAGTGACAAAGACAGACACTACATCAGAATAAAAGGATGGAAAACTATTTTCCAAGCAAATGGTCCCAAGAAACAAGCTGGAGTAGCCATTCTAATATCAAATAAAATCGACTTTCAACCAAAAGTAATTTAAAAAGATAAGGAAGGACACTTCATACCCATCAAAGGAAAAATATACCAAGGTGAACTCTCAATTCTGAACAATCTATGATCCAAATGCAAGGGTGCCTACATACATAAAAGAAACTTTACTAAAGCTCAAAACACACATTACACATCACACAATAATAGTGGGGGATTTCAACACTCCACTCTCAGCAATGGACAGATCATGGAAACAGAAACTAAACCGAGACATTTGAAATTAATAGAAGTTATGAACCAAATGGATTTAACAGATCTATAGAACATTTCATCCTAAAACAAAAGAATATACCTTTTTCTCAGCACCTCATGGTACCTTCTCCAAAATAGACCATATAATTGGTCACAAAACAGGCCTCTACAGATATAAAAAGATTGAAATAATCCCTTGCATCCTATCAGATACCCACGGACTAAGGCTGGTCTTTAATAATGACAAAACCAATGGAAAACCCACATGCACATGGAAACTGAACAACTCTCTACTCAATAATTACTTGATCAGGGAATAAATAAAGAAATTAAAGACTTTTTAGAATTTAATGAAAATGAGGACACATCATACCAAAACTTGTGGGACTCCATGAAGGCAGTGCTAAGAGGAACACTCATAACTCTAAGTGCCTACAAAAAAGAAAAAAACTGGAGAGAGCATACACTAACAACTTGACAGCACAACTAAAAGCTCTAGAACAAAAAGAAACAAATACACCCAAGAGGAGTAGATGGCAGGAAATAATCAAACTTGGGGCTGAAATCAACCAAATAGAAATGAACAGTACAAACTATCAACAAAACCAGGAGCTGGTTCTTTGAGAAAATCAACAAGATAGATAAACCCTTAGCCAGATTAACCAGAAGGCACAGAGACAGTATCCAAATTAATAAAATCAGAACTGAAAAGGGAAACATAACAAGAGAAACTGAGGAAATTAAAAAAATCATCAGATCCCACTACAAAGGCCTATACTCAACAAAACTGGAAAACCTGGATGAGATGGACAATTTCCTAGACAGATACCAGGTACCAAAGTTAAATCTGGAGCAAATAAACCATCTAAACAGTCCCATAACCCCTAAGGAAAAAGCTGCAGTCATTAAAAGTCTCCCTACCAAAAAAAAAAAGCCCAGGTCCAAATGATTTTAGTGCAAAATTCTATCAGACCTTCAAGGAAGACCTAATGCCAATTCTCTTCAAACTATTCCATAAAATAGAAACAGAAGGAACACTACCCAATTTGTTCTATGAAGCTACAATTACGCTCATACCCAAACCCCACAAAGACCCGACAAAGAGAACTTCAGATCAATCTGCCTTATGAACATCGATGCAAAAATACTCAATAAAATTCTAGCAAACCGAATCCAAGAACACATCAAAACACTAGATGCTGAGAAAGCATTTGACAATTTTCTAGACAAATACCAGTTACTAATGTTAAATCAGGACCAGATAAACCATCTAAACAGTCCCATAACCCCAAAAGAAATAGAAGCAGTCATTAAAAGTCTCCCTACAAAGAAAAGTCCGGGACCAGACGGTTTTAGTGCTGAATTCTATCAGACCTTCAAGGAAGACCTAATTCCAATTCTTTTCAAACTATTCCACAAAATAGAAACAGAAGGTACACTACCCAACTCATTCTTTGAAGCCACAATTACACTCATACCCAAACCTCACAAAGACCCAACAAAGAAAGGGAACTTCAGACCAATCTCACTTATGAACATCGATGCAAAAATACTCAATAAAATTCTAGCAAACAAAATCCAAGAACACATCAAAACAATCATCCATCATGATCAAGTAGGTTTTATCCCAGGAATGCAGGGATGGTTCAATATTCGGAAACCCATCAATGTAACCCACTATATAAACAAACTCAAAGAAAAAAAACAACATGATCATCTCACTAGACGCTGAGAAAGCATTTGACAAAATTCAACATCCCTTCATGATAAAAGTCTTGGAAAGATCAAGAATTCAAGGCCCCTACCTAAACATAGTAAAAGCAATATACAGCAAACCAGTACCCAACATCAAAATGAATGGAGAGAATCTTGAATCAATCCCACTAAGGATAAGGGACTAGACAAGGGTACCCATTCTCCCCCTACCTATTCAATATAGTACTGGAAGTCCTAGCCAGAGCAATTAGACAACAAAAAAGTGAAAGGGATACAAATAGGAAAGGAAGAAATGAAAATATAATTATTTGAAGATGATATGATAGTATACTTAAGTGATTCCAAAACTTCCACCAGAGAACTCCTAAACCTGATAAACAACTTCAGCAAAGTGGCTGGTTATAAAATCAACTCAAACAAATCAGTAGCCTTCCTCTACATGAAAAATAAACAGACTGAAAAAGAAATTAGGGAAATGACACCCTTCACAATAGTCACAAATAATATAAAATACCTTGGTGTGAATCTAACCAAGCAAGTGAAAAACCTGTATGACAAGAATTTCAAGTCTCTGAAGAAAGAAATTGAAGATCTCAGAAGATGGAAAGATATCCCATGCTCATGGATTGCAGGATTAATATAATAAATATGGCTATCTTGCCAAAAGCAATCTACAGATTCAATGCAATCCCCATTAAAATCCCAACTCAATTCTTCACAGAGTTAGAAAAGGAAATTCTCAAATTCATATGGAATAACAAAAAACCCAGGATAACAAAAATTATTCTCAACAATAAAATAACTTCTGGAGGAATCACCATCCCTGACCTCAAGCTGTACTACAGAACAATAGTGATAAAAACTGCATGGTATTGGTACAGAGACAGGCAGGAAAATCAGTGGAATAGAATTAAAGACCCATAAATGAATCCATACACCTATGGTCACTTGATCTTTGACAAAGGAGATAAAACTGTCCAGTGGGAAAAGGACAGCATTTTCAGCAAATGGTGCTGGTTCAACTGGAGGACAACATGTAGAAGAATGCAAATTGATCCATTCTTATCTCCTTGTACAAAGCTTAAGCCTAAGTGGATAAAGGACCTCCACATAAAACCAGATACTCTGAAAATAATGGATGAGAAGGTGGGGAAGAACCTCAAATACTTGGCCACAGGGGAAAAGTTCCTGAACAGAACTCCAATGGCATATGCTCTAAGATCAAGAATTGACAAATGGGACCTCATAAAATTGCAAAGTTTCTGCAAGGCAAAGGACACTGTCAAGAGGACAAAATGGCAACCAACAAATTGGGAGAAGATCTTTACTAATCCTATATCTGATAAAGGGCTAATATCCAATACATACAAAGAACACAAGAAATTATACTCCAGACAACCAAATAACTCTCTTAAAAAATGGGGCATAGAGCTTAACAAACAATTTTCAACTGAGGAAACTTGAATGGCCGAGAAACACCTAAAGAAACGTTCAGTATCCTTAGTCATCAGGGAAATGCAAATCAAAACAACCCTGAGATTCCATCTCACACCAATCAGAATGGCTAAGATTAAAAACTCAAGTGATAGTAGATGCTGGCGAAGGTGTGGAGAAAGAGGAACACTCCTCCATTGTTGGTGGGACTTCAAGATGGTACAACCACTCTGGAAATCAGTATGGCAGTTCCTCAGAAAACTGGACATAGCATTACCTGAGGATCCAGTTATACCACTACTGGACATATCCCCAGAAGATGCTCTAACGTATAACAAGGACATATGCTCAACTATGTTCATAGCAGCCTTATTTATAATAGCCAGAAGCTGTAAAGAACCCAGATGTCCTTCAACTGAGGAATGGATACAAAATATGTGGTACATTTACACAATGGAGTATTACTCAGCTATTAAGTCAATGAATTCAAGAAATTCCTAGGTAAATAGATGGAACTATAAAATATCATTCTGAGTGAGGTAGGCCAATCACAAAAGAACAAACATAGTATTCACTAACTGATTATTCGATATTACCCCAGAACCTTGAAATACCCAAGATTCAATTCACAGGCCACTTGAAGCTCATGAAGAAGGAAGATCAAGTCAGGGTGCAAATATGGAGACAAAGTGTAGGACAGAAAATGAAGGAGGGGCTGTCCGCAGACTGCTCCATCTGGGTATCCATCCCATGTGCAGTCACCAAAGGTAGATGCTGGTGTGGAAGTCAGGAAGTGCATGCTGACAAGAGCCTGATATAGCTGTCTCCTTAGAGGTCTGCAGGAGTCTGACATATTCAGAGGCAGATGCTCACAGCTAGCCATTGAACTGATCATGCGGTTCCCAATGGAGGAGTTAGAGTGAAGACTGTAGGAGCTGAAAGGGTTTTCGGCCTCATGAGGAGAGCAACAATACCTACCAACCAGAGCTCCGAAGGTTTAAACCACCAGCCTGGGATCACTTAAGGAGGGATCCATGGCTCTAGCTGTATATGTAAGGGTTGAGGGCCCTGTTCGGCATAGGTGGGAGAAGAGATCCTTAATCTCATGAAGGCTAGATGCCCCAGTGGGTGGGAATTTGAGGGTGGGGAGGTGGGAGTGGGGGGGGTATGTAGGGGCACATCCGAAGAGAAGCAGGAGGAGGGGTGATGGGATAGGGTTTCTGGGCGGGAGGGAGGGGAATGGGGTAAGGGGATAACATATGAAATGTAAATAAAACATCCAATAAAAAAAGAAAAAAGAAAAAAAAGTTAGTATCATATCATCTGCAAATCATGATATTTTGACTTCTTCCTTTCCTATTTCTATCCCTTTGACTTCCTTTTGTTTAATTGCTCTGGCTAGGACTTGAAATACTATATTTAATAGGTAGGGAGAGAGTGGGCAGCCTTGTCTAGTCCCTGATTTTAGTGGAATTGCTTCAAGTTTCTCTCCATTTAGTTTGATGTTGGCTTCTGGCTTGCTGTATATTGTTTTTGCTACGTTTAGGTATGGGTCCTGAATTCCTGATCTTTCTAGGACTTTTATAATGAAGGGATGATGAGTTTTGTCAAATGCTTTCTCTGCATCTAGTGAGATGATCATGTGGTTTTTTTCTTTGAATTTGTTTATATAGTGGATTACCTTGATGGATTTCCATATATTGAGACGATCACCTTCTTGATGTATCTTCCCACATCAACTAAGACAATCAAGACAGTTTTCACAAGTAAGTTCATAGGCCAACAGAATCTAGAAACTCTTCAGTGAGATTCCCACCACAGTTGACTCTAGATTCTGTCAAATGATTAAAATTAACCGTAATATTAAGGAAACATATGTGGTGAGTGTCTCTGGCTTAGTATATGTGCTTTGTCTCACTTTCAAATTATGTGACATGTGTGATATTGTTGCTTCACACTCCTCCTCTTCTGGTGGGATGCCTAGGTGATATGGTAATCCACCTCGGAAAAGGCAGGGGGAAGTCTGGAAAGGGTGGAGTCCTCAGTCTGTTCTTTCCTTCTGGACCCTCAGACCGTGGAGGATGAAACAGAATCCAGGTAGAGTAGGGTCCACAGAGCTCTGATCATGTTGGGAATGCTGAGAGTGCTACAGCTCAGGGAAAGGAATAAAGAGGTTCAGGAGGCCAGTATGGCGCAGGTGGTCTCAGTCTGGAATCCTGAGGCAGCAGCCGTGGCCATGATGCCAATGTCAGCAACCAGCATTCTGATATAAGTCTCTACAAGCCAAAGCCTGGCTAGGCAGGAAGATCCAAGGTCCAAGTGTCACAGCTCAGTAAAAACAACCTGTTTCAGACAATTCTGGGTGAGATAACTTGTGCACTTTATTCCATGCGGACAGGGACTATATGAACCTTGGGGAATGGGATGGGATTTGGAGGGTACATTTCTCCTAATGGCTGAAGCTAAGATGTTGGTGATGCTCTTACATGGGGAAGAATTGCAGATATGGAGCTACATGACTGATTGCCCTTGATCACCTTAGTTGAGGGTTAGTGGTTACGTGCTACAGAGCAGGCAGCAAGGTAGGGAGGGAACAGCCCTGCCATCTAAAATTTCTGAGATTCCTGAGGATTGAGCATGCTCAATCTCCCAGTTTCATGCCCATCCACGTGTCCTATGTGATACTTTGATTTTTAAGTGTGTATCCACATTGTTAATGTTGCTTTATATCTTTTAGTCGCTTGAGGAACTTACAAATAATACCAGCCTTCATTTCAGACACACTGCAGGCTCACAGGCTGAGACAATGCAAATTCACTACAAAAAATTAGAAACACTGATCCAGAAGCTCTTTCTGGAGGCTTTGTTGCTGCCTCCACCATTCATTTATACAAGTTTTCATCAACTTTTTGGTTTCCGAGGCCTCTCTTTCTTCCACTTTCTACTGCTACATTCAATGTTTTGACACACAGCCCTGTATTTGTCTCTCCATGAGCCCAGAGAACAGTATTATGGGGTGGATAAGAGTGTAGATGCCACAATGCATGCATCTGAGTGGATAATGCAGAGCCTTTACAATGTGTGTGTGTGTGTGTGTGTGTGTGTGTGTGTGTGTGTGTGTGTGACTTTCTTCTTCCACATGTATGCTAAGGATCTTCTCTTCCCAAGCTCTAGGTGTGCAGTTTCCGGGCACAGATAGGCTATACACTGAGTTAATATTCCTCATTGCCCTCAGGAGCCTCCCAATAACATCATCATGAAGTTTGCGTTTTCTAAGTGAAGTCTGGTGGGAAAATCAGGGACTCCAGTGAGCAGAAGGGGGGTAGTCCACAGTTGCAGGGACATTACATAGTTCCCAGGAGCTGGACAAGTGTGACCTGAGTGCTAAGACAGCTCCAGGGCCTCAGTCAGGTTCCTCTGGCGACAGAAGCAGGATGGAGGTATTGTGTCAAGTACTGAGCCCCAAGAGGTAGATGAAGTTTGCACAGAAGCACTGCTCTGTCTCCAGAAAACCCCACATCATTAGCTTCTGTCACTGCAAATCTTTTGTAGTTTCTTAATTTTTTCCTATCAGCCCAATTCTTATGCAGTTCACCCATTTTCTATTTCAATGGCCCACTCTCTTGTGTTGCTGCATAACTCTCCACTATACAAATAAACTACAATTCATTTTCCATTGACTTGTAGATTGACAACAGAGTCACTTCTAGCTCATGGTCCTCAGGTAAACACCTAGGAGTGAAGCACACGAGACCCATAGTAGGACCACTATTAACTTTTCAAACTGTTATGCTATTTCCAAGGTGGCTTTCCCTAATCTACAGCCCCATCATCTTGTGTAGCCTGGTTCCCTTGTTCCATAGTCTTCCTACCCTGATCTTAGCAGGAGAAGATGGGCAATTCAGACCAAGAACTCTCAGACTATATTTATAATCCTGGTTTGTTCAAAGCTGAGATCTTGTCATGGGCCTTTCCGCATCTATCTTACCTGGTGAGCTGTCTGTCAAAGGTTTTCACCTCTTTGCATACTGCATTATTGATTTCCTATGATTGAATTCTAAGAATTCTTTATATAATTAAGATTCAAGCCTCCCTTGTGATTTGAGAATAGTTTCTTCTAGTTGATGTTAATGCCTTCTAGTTTTTTGGGGGGGTTCTATCTGTTTGATTTTGGCCTTTTAGCTTAAAGAAGTTGTATGATCTGTCTGCAAGGGTTTCCAGAATCAAGAATAGATCTAATTCCTAATAAAAGACCACTCACTCCAGCAGCTGATAAGAATATATGGGTTTGACTATAACCACTGCCCCAAGAGACAAAAGCAAAAGGATGAAGGATAGGTAGGGAGGGGGAGACAGTGTTAAGAAGATGGACGCTCATTTCAAATGCTGCCTGCCCCCCCCAACCGTGGAACCAGCTGTTTTGTAACTAAACAGCAGACTAAAAATAAAACATGGCAAGGAGATTATGAAGACAAAGAGACAAAACTTGATTATTTCAGATTTGACTCTTGATGTGCGCCTAGGAAGTTTTTGTTTTTCTTCTTGGTTGTTTTTGTTTGTTTCTTTGTTTGTTTCTGTTTTTTGAAAGAAAGACTTTGTAGCCCTGGGCGCCATGTATGCTGACACTAAAGGTTGGCCACCATTATGTCTAGCTTGCTTTGCATTTTTATATGCATTTATAATGGCCTGGAACTTCATGGATGAGGAATTTTATTACTGTTTTGTGTATTTACTAATTCATATAATTTAAATTTATCAGAAGCAATTCTTGATCAATATAAAGGCAGATTGACAAACTATAATCCACTGTGGTAGTTTGAATATAATGGCCCCTATAGGCATACAGGGAATCGCACTATTAGGAGGTGTGACATTGTTGAAATAGGTGTGGCCTTGTTGGAGGAAGTGTGACACTGTGGAGGTCATATTTGAGGTGCCACATATCCTCAGGCCATGCCTAGCAGTCCCCTTCTGCTGACTGCAGATCAAGGTGTAGAACTCTCAACTACTCCTCCAGCACAATGTCTGCCTGCAGGATACTATACTTCCCTCCATGACGATAATGAACTAAATTTCTGAAACTGTAAGCCAGTTCGAATGAAATGTTTTCCTGTGTAAGAGTTGCCTTGGGCATAGTGTATCTTCACAGCAATGAAACCTTAACTAAGAAGTTGGGATCTGGGACTGGGGTGTTGTTGTGATAGGCTTGATCATGCTTTTGTTTGGAGGAATGTGAATTTGGGGACTTTGGATTAGGAATGCAGTGGAATGCTTTAGCTGGAACTTAATGGGTCATACTAATAGGAACATGAAAGACTGGTGCTATGACCTGTGTGGGCTTGGCTCATGAGGTTCCAGAGGAGAATTTAGGTATGTTGCCTAAAGATCATTTTTGTGATATTTTGGTGAAGAATGTGGCTAACCTGTCCAAAAATTCTGCCTAATGCAAAACTGAAGAGTTTTGGATTCATTCCATTTGTAGAGGAGAATTCAAAATAGCCTAATGTGAACTGTATCCTATGGTTATTAATGTCCATGCTTATGCAGATCTATAATGGAAAGGGGCACCAGAAAAAACGGAGCTAAATCCTGTGTTCAAGGAGATAAACAGATGAATGAAAAGCCGCATGTTAAATTGTATAAAGGGGATGATGACTTCAGGGCAAGATCCCACTCAGCTAAGCTTTCAACTTGTAAATAAGAATTAAAAGCTTAGGTCCAAGCATGGTAGTACTCACCCTCAACTCCAGCACTCAGGAGACAGATGCATGCAGAGCTCTAAGTTCAAGCCAGTCTGGTCTACAGAACAATTTCCAGGATGGTCAAGCTTAGACAGTGAAGGAAATCATAGAAAACAGGAAGCTGGTGAGGATGTGATTGAACAAGGAGGCTGCTCACATGGAGTGAAACAAGATGAGGGGAAAGAAAAGTGTTACGGTCAACAAATTGGGGATCTGAAGAATGTTTTGATATCAGGTATGGAGATGCAAAGTTTGGAGTTTGTCCGAATGGTTTTCTGTCTTGGTTTTGTCCAGTATTTACTTTCTATGTTCCCTTTCCTTCATTTTTGAATGGCAATGTATATCCTATACTGCATATATTATATGTTGGAAGTATGTGATTTGTTTTTTATTTTAATTTTTACAGAGATTACAGTGACAAGATTATAAGAATCTCCAAAGAGACTTTGAATTTTGGACTTTTAAACAAATTTGGGACTTTTATAGACTTATGGGGACTTTTGAAATTGGATTAAGTACATTTTGCATTATGATATAGTTATAAGCTTATAGGGGAGAGGAAATGAAGTATGGTAGTTTGAATGTAATAACTCCCATAGGTCCATAGGGAACAGCATTATAAGAGACATGACCTTGTTGGAATAGGTGTGGCCTTGGTGGAAGAAGTATGTCACTTTTGGGGCAGACTTTGAGGTTTCATATAACTCAAGCCATGCCCACTGTGTCAGTCTCCTTCTGTTGCCTGCAGTTAAAGATCTAGAACTCTAACTCTTCCACTGTTGTCCCCAGGCTCAGTTCTATGGTTGGCTGAGTATCTGCATCAGGTACTGCCAGAGCCTCTCGGGGAACAGCCATACCAGGCTCTTGTCAGCAAGCACTTCTTGGCATCAGCAATAGTGTCAGGGGTTTGGTGTTTGCAGTGGGTTGGCTCCCTAGGTAGGAAAGTCTCTGGATGGCCTTTCCTTCAGTCTCTGCTCCATTTTTTGTCTCTGTATTTCCTTTTATATAGGAACAATTCTGGGTTAAAATTTTTGAGATGGGAGAGTAGTCCCATCCCTCAACTGGGTGGCCATGCCTATCTACTAGACATGGTCTTTACAGGTTATATTTCCCTTTGTTGGGCATTTCAGTTAATGTCATCCCTATTGGGTTCTGGGAACCTCTTGCTTCCCTGGCATTTGGGACTTTCTGTGGCTAACTCCAGTTCCTGACCCCCACTGCTACAAATTTCTGTTCAATTTCCTGACCCTCTCTACTTCTATCTCTTTCCATACCTGATCCTGCTCCTTATTTTCCCTCCCCTCCTCTCTCCTTTCAAAGTTCCTTCCTCCCTATACCTCCTGTGATTATTTTGTTCCCCCTTCTAAGTAGGATTGAAGTACCCGCAAAGAGGCAAGGGGGTGGGGATGAGATGGAGAGGTTGTGGAGGGCAAAGTAGAAAAGGGGATAACATTTAAAATGTAAATAAATAAAGTAACCAAAACAGTAAAAAAAGATGTAGAACTCTCAGGTCCTCCTCTAGCACCATGTCCTTCAGCACACTGTCGTGCTTCCTACCATGATAATAGACAAAACCTCTGAATGAATAAGCCTGCCTCAGTTAAATGTTTTCTTTATAAGAGTTGCTGTGGTCATGATGTCTCTTCCCAGCAGTGAAACTTTGACTAAGACATCTAATAAGATGAAGATTTTTTCAGTTATTTTGTCAGCTATTGTCATTAATATGCAAGCCACTATAGTATAAGTTCTTTTTATACAAATGGGTCCTTCGAGAAATTTTCCACTTTTCTTATATTTTTTTATATTTTACTTATTAAATTACTTTTATGTGATAATAACTTAGGGAAAAATCACTTCATTTCCTTTGGGTCATTATTTCCTTTTTACTTTGTGGTCACTACTAAAAACATTTTGTCAAATAGGTAAGACATGTTTATAGAGAACCCACTCTGGTTGTCAAAGTACAGTACCTGCTTGTGATTTGATTGACATTAGCACCTGGGAGATACAGCTGGGGTGGGGGTGGCACTCAGTTTGTGAGAATCATTTTTCACCTGAGCAGCTAGAAGGAAGATCAGTGCTGTTTAGTGCAGACCTGTGGAATCTTCTACTAGCAGCCTTCAGATGAAGATGTAGAACTCTCAGGTCTGCCTACACCATGCCTGTGTAGATGCTGCCATGTTCCCACCATGATTATGGACTGAACCTCTGAACTTGTAAACCATCCCCAATTAAATGCAGTCCTTATAAGAGCTGCCATGGTTATGGTGTCTGTCCACAGCAGTAAAACCCTAACTAAGACAGGGTATTTAGTTTGAGACACGTACCACAGTCTGAAAATTTTCCTTTTAAGTGGTTCATTTACATTTCATATTCATAATAAGTCATAATACACACAAAAATGTAATACTATAAAGACTAATTTTAACATTATATCTCAATTTTTCTCTTCATCTTACTTTTTCCTTCAAACTTATTAACTTCTACATAATTCATCTAAATTTTTATTTACTGCTTTGATAGTTAGATGTTCAAATATCAGCCTTAGCATTGCAAATGTGTAGGATGTGTGGAGGTCCACTATACTATGGTATAGTGGAATATGGAAGACATAGGTGAGCAACTGAAGAAATCAAGCATTCCTTTTGCCTTAATATGGGTTCAGACATTGAACTCAGGGTGTCGGGCTTGCCTGGCAAACCATTTACAGGCTGAATCGTCAGTCTTGCCTTCCTTAGAAGAGGAGGAGGACTGGTAAGAAATTCCACAGAACACAAGTGAAGACAGGATGAACACTACGGAGTAATAATGTATTTATAACAGATGTTGCAGAGCTGAAGTGTAAACGTAAAAGGATCCCATGCCAAGAAGAGACGGAACCAATATGGCACCTTGTGGGACTGCATTCATTTCTTTCAGGAACTTTGTAAGTCAACCCTAAGAATGCTGTTCTCCTTCAGTAAGCACCCGATTACAGAGTTAAAACAGTATTTTTAAAGCAGTTAAGGAGAAGACTTAGCAAAATAGAGAATGTGAGCAAGAGATTGCTCTTGGGAAGAAAGGAAACCGCTGGAGATTTTTGAATGGAGCTTAAATGCTCACACTCAGACAGCTGAGACATTCGTGCTCTGCATTCAGCCTCTGGTAAGTGGTACAAAGCCAGATCTCTTACGAAGCGAGATCTGTGGTCAGGGTCCGCATTTCTCTTGCACCTTTTTCTTCCCTTTCCTTTTCTCTTCCAAAGCTATGCTGACCTCTGGCTCCTCTCACAGAGGCAAGGGGAAAGTCAATGGGAACACCCCAGTCAGAAGCCCCCGACCGCCAGTCAGTCGGGTCCTTGGCTATTTCTTCCCGATGGATATTTCCGAGAAGGTCATCATTTCTTTCCATTGCAATGAGTGATGGACTCGACAAGGGGTTCATATTGCACCAAACACTTTCAAAAGTGATTCATGTTAATGGTACGTCTCGAGGGACTGATGCTAAATAGAAGCTACAACTGAAGCTTAAAGGGTGATTTAGCAATTGGAAAGCCCACAGACCCTGGCACACACTGGCTCTGCTGATGGTAAACATCTAAAAATAAATACAACTAAAAGTCATAAAATTGGATAGACGATAAATCTGACAGTTCAAGACCTTTTGGAGCTTGAATCATAAAAAATAAAATTACTTACTCAGGCATTCCTAGGTTTATTTATTTATTTTTATTTTTGCCACGTATCTTTTACAGGGCAGTGAACTGAAGACAGTTTCATATTTCTGACATGTTAGTGTGGGTTACTAAGGTGGTTGCTACAGAAAATAAAATCAAATGGACATATTGAAGAAATACCCCCTTCTGTCCATAATAGTGGCCATTCCTTGAAGAGAAAGCTTGTAGGGAATTTACTCACCAAAATCAGGCTTGAAGCTTTTATAGTCTTCCCACGACAGCCACAAAAACATAACAAAAATAGAGCGGATATATCCAAGTCATTCTTGCTCTTGTCTCCCGATGGTGTCATTACTTTCCGAGGGGTTATAATTGGATTGGTAGAGTCTGTTTTATAAAATAAAAATGTTAAAAAAGAAAAGAATAGTAATGTTTAGATCAATTGAAAAAAGGAACTTACTTTGAAAACAGAAGAATCTATTAATGTCAAAATTACCCTTTCCTCAAATGTAAAATGTTTCTTTAGAATAGTTTCTCTTAAAGGATCTAGAAAGGATGATTCTCCATGTGTTTTTAAATAAATGAAGAAAGGAATAAGCAAAAATCATCTTTCTACTCTCAAGTGCTCTGTATTTTAAGTAATCAAGAGTTAAAAAATAATTCACAATCCAAAGAATGTTCAATCACCATGCAGAAGACCTTGTGTTAAGATCTCTACAGCATGTAGCAAGAGGGAGAATAAGCTTTTGTCAGACCACTCCTACAAGGAGGGGATGGCTCTCTTTGTGTAAAAAAAAAATGACACCAGTGTCAGTTCCCTGCATCATGTTTTTCTACAACTCTAAAGAAGCTCAGGAGAGTCTGATTCTACATGTCTGTTCCTCCTTTTCTTTGTAGGAGTTGACATTCACAATATCAATTCAGTGTGTAGTGATTATTCACATTGTCTCAAAATCCATTCTATAGTAACCAAAAAAGGCAGCAATTTAGAAATATTTAACAAAGGGCCACTGAGAGGGCTCAGTGGGTGAAGGCACTTGCTGCCAAGGCTTATGACCTAAGTTCAATCCTCAGGACCCACTAAGTTCTGCAGATGTCCACTGACTTCTCTTCTCACATAGACACATGTCCAGCTACCTCCACATAAGATGAATAAATGTAGTATTTTTAAGTTAAGAAAAGCTTTCAGGCAATAAACGTATAACCATTTTTTATCACTTTTGTTTCAAAGAAAACAATTTCCTTTTTAAATTGGGTATTGTCTAGTAAATTCACCATACCTGCTTTTGTTTGTTTTCTTTGTTTGTTTGATTGATTGATTGTTTTTGTATCAACAGCAAAGCAGTCCCCAGGTTAAAAAGGTGTGATCCATGTTGTTGGTTAGTTGTGAGATAAACCTTGGGCATTTCCTTAGACCATGTAGTCCAGCTTGGAACTGTCCATGAGAACAATGCTGCCCTTCAGAGCATAACACAGATATTCATATCATACATAGTCAGACATATGACATGTCTGGGATATTAAAATATCGTGGATAAGAAATTATTAGAAAGTGTAAAAAATGTTTTTAAGTGAGTGCTAATGGGGGATAAGATTAGAAACTTTTAGTCTAGGAACCCTTGCTTAATAAGAATAATCCTCATGCATCTACACAGTGTCCTGACACTCACAGGAGGTGTGGCAGCCATACTGCTTACCCTTAAGACCATGCTTTGATAGGAGGTGCATTGTTACTTGGCAATAAAACACACACTTAAAGTAGCTGTGAGCGGTGGGTCTCTGGATTGAATGGGTTTGCTCCTTCAACGGGTACTATAGTTCTTCCATGAATAAAGACAGCAAGAGCTACCTTAATTGTGTGCTTAGCATGTGTCTGATTCTTTGCTAAGTGCCTCAGTTACATTACCTCATTAATCCTCAATACCATTCCCACACCACTTCATAGATGAAAAGGCTTGCGGTGGAATTGGTCCAATAACTTGCTAAAGTGCCACTGGGGACTGAAATCCAGGCTCTCCTATGTCAAGGACAGCAATTGTGCTGTGGAGTTCTCAGTGTAAGTTTTATTATTTCCTTCTGTCTTGATACGATGTTCTTATTTCTCCACAATCAGATTTGTGGGTCAGAGCCTCAACCCCGTTCTTGTCTTTTGCTGATTTCTTAGTTGCTTCTTTATTCCTCTCAGTTTCGTATTAGACCCTACCAGGACTCGATTGTGCTTCCCAAATTCAAGTGTTGAAATTCTATAGCCAAGGTGCTTGTACTGAAATCAGTAAATAACTGAGGTTAAATGGAGTTACAGGGGCCAGCCCTGACCTGATAGGATTCATCTTGCTGTAATAGATGCTGTCATCTTGCTTTCCATACACACAAGGCAAGGACACAGTGAGAAGCCAGGAAGAGACACTGCAAGAGAAACCACATAGGATAGGCTGCCACCAAAGAAATAAATTTCCATTTGTAAGCTACCCAGATTATGATAGTCTGTTATAACAATTTGAGATTGACACAATATGATACACAATTTTAAGCTGAAAGAAATCCATACACCATCAGTCCCTTGTTACCCATTCTTTATTGTTATTCAGTTGGTTTCATGGACACCAGATAGGAGAATGTTTTTCACCCTCATATTCAGATATGGTCAAGGTTTATATGGTCTGGGTGGAGATGAACGTTCAACTGTTTGATTCTTTACAGGAAGAACAAGCTGTCTTCTTCTCCTTTCCTCTTCTGACTGGAAGACAGAGCTGCTGTGGGGATCTTGGCTCCTGAATGGAAAGCCATCAGTAGAATAAGGCAGCTTGAGTTCTTGGCTAAGAGGATCTGCTCTCCTTGCTCAGTCACTCACCAAAGGCAGCAAATATCCACACCTGAGAAGCCATTGGCGGATTGATTTCAACTTTCAGGAACCAAATTGTTATTCCCAATAACTTACCTAATCATCATTTTCAGAAATAAGAAACAATATCTGTACAGGATCACCAAAGAACTGTGGCTTCACATTGCCCATATGCTCTGTTCTTACCGTCCAGTTTCACTACTGTAACATGGAAGCAGTCAGCAGCAGTATGCAGCTGAAGGAGTGGTTGCCCAAGGCTCAACAAAAAGGAGATAGACTGGACTGGTGCTGAGCTATAGCTGCCATCCCTTGACCTGTGATAACTTGCCCCATCATCTTACAAATGATGAAATGGTACCCAAAGACTAAGTCTGGTTCCTGTATCCTCAGGTCCATATTCTATTCCCTCTGATGATAAAGACTCACAAATATCTCACTACAAATATCTCACTACAAATATATCCCTCGTTCTCTACAAGGGAGTTTTCTCTTATAAAAACAAAACTATCCAATTCTTTTCTATGTCTCTAAACCACTTTCATTTTGTTTTTCCTTTTTCTTTCTTTGATATTCAAAAAGATGTGTTATTGTTTCTATACCATACTTGTCTTGTGTACGGGGCATCAAACTGTGTGAGGCCACAGATATGCGGACTAAGATCTGTATCATTGAACAAGCAGCTGCCCATTATGTTGCCTGCAGTGAGTAAATAAGGAATTGAGTGAGGAAACCTGATTTACAACAACAAACATGATACCACACAGAAGCAAATAGGAAGTCTGTTGTGTTCATGGACTCTAAAGGAAAACCAAAGCACTATACATCTACCACATTCAACAAATTTGCTATGTCCTCTAAAATTATTTAAGTCCAATTAAATAGACTTCTATCCAATCTAGACAGGTGAAGTGTAAAATGAAACTTTTTAAAACCAAAATGCATTTTTTTAACAAAAGCATAAATAACCTTAATCACTACATCCAAAACCCTCCTTTGAACTAAAGGCCAGAGACCATTTGTGCCTAGCAAATAAATACCTTCTGCATTAAAATTAAAAGACAGGGGGTGAACTGGAGAGTATGCTCAGACATTAAGGACCCTGACTGCTCTTTCAGAGGACCTATGTTTGATTTCTACCACCTGCCTACCAGCTCATGACCATTTGCAATGGCAGTTCCAGAGGATCTGATGCCCTCTTCTGGCCTCCCTGGGCACAGAGCATAAACCTGGTATGCATCCAGGCATGCGCACATAAAAGCCACCTGTATTCATAAAAATAATTTTCATTAAAATACAGGAAATTTGGAGGTTGATCAGTGCAGCTCAGCTCTCTCTGAGAGTTCTGCATTTATGGGAGAAGCTCACTCAGATACTTTTGCTTTTAAAAGAAGTGATTCTAGTGTCCCATGGCATACTCTCTTTAATTTTGATAATCTCATTTATGCTTTGGAGTCCCTGGTGGTCCTTATCAGCTATAAACATCCACACTGACACCACCTAGAAAGGATCACACATCCCGTAAATATGAGTCATTTCAGCAGGAGTCTGCACTATTCATCTTCTTAAAGAAGAACAAGCTGGAAGAGTAGAAGGAAAAATGCAAAAGGCAAAGGACTGTCCACGTATATATTTTTCTGGATCCTCTCCATTTAAAGTACCCTCAACCCTGAAAGTTCTCAGATTGTGTGTGTGTGTGTGTGTGTGTGTGTGTGTGTGTGTTTCCACACGCATGTGCATGCTCGCGTGCACACCTGACCCTGTGGTATGTTGCTGAGACAAAATATCTGAGGAAAACAACTTAAAGAAAGAAAAATTCATTTTGTTCATGGTTTAACAGGTTTAAGTCTACATTTGGCTAGTTGCATCTCCTTAGGCCTGTACAAAGGCAGGAGCCATTCCCTTTATGGGAAGCAGGGAGAGGTAGAAGTTTCCTAGGACAAGATATAGATGCTATACGTATCCCCTTCCCAAGTAACCTGCTTCCTCCAACCCTTCCTCTCAGTCCTTCAGATATGAATTCATCATCACTGATGGAGTTAGCACACTCAGGACCCAATTGCTTCAGTAGTGTTACCAGCTAGAGAACAGGTGTTCTGTACATTAGCTATTTGGAGGAGATTTCAAATGTAAACCAAAGCAAGTATAGTGCTGGCCTGGGCTCACTTCTGCCTTCAGTGTCCAGGCACCATTGCACACCAGGCCAGGCTAGAAGGAATGAAGCTTATCCAGATTAATGGGCCCAGAAAACCTTGTTCAGTGGTGTGTGTCAGGGAGAAAAAGCCTTCTCTGAGGCCATTTTCAGTGAAACAGCTCTCTTATTGGGGGTAACAAGAGCTGTATAAACCTTGGAGAGTTGGTAGGGGCTTGGGCGGGGAGGGGGGATAAGTGTACCTTATTGGCTGGTGCTGGCTGCTGGGAATGCTTCATTTCCATGAAGCAGAACTCCAGATGCTTGCTGGACTTGTCGTTATAGGGAGAGAGGAAGTTAAACTTGTGACTTGGCCACCAGGCTTCATGACAACTTCACAGGTGGCAGAAGTACACATCAGACAGACTGTCTGAACCTGAGCACACAGGCTCAGAAAGGAGAAGGAACCGTTCTTATTTCTGACAGTTTCAAAATGAGTCTTGGGAGTTTGAACACGTCTTGATCTCACTGTTCTTCCAAGCAGCCTCCCGCTAGTTGCACGACTTTCCAGCCCCACGCTATGGTCCGAAATTTCTTCTATAAATATAAGTGTCTTAACTTCATCCCAGATATTCTGGGAAAAGATATCAAAGTTTAGGACCAAATAGCAAGTATTTTCAACAGTTCTGGTAGTAGAATATTCTGTCAAAAACTAAAGCCTACTGGTTTTAAGACTAAAGTTCAGACTAAATAATGGTTCACACACCTCAGAACCAAGGTAGCCAGAAACCTGAGCTCTACAGAACCTTCTCAGCTTCTCTGGATTGTTCTTGCTTCCTACTAAGGGGAAGTTCCCTCTCCCTCTACTGACTTCCTCTGCCTATACTCTTCTCACCTATGACACTGAGTCTGTCCTGCAAGAAGTCACTGCAACACATCTTTTGATAGCCTTCCCTGACTGTGCCCAAGCCACACAGCCAGTTGGAAGCTCTTTTTCTGTGGGCCATGATTCCTCACATGTCTTCTCCTGAGAACTCAGCTCGCTGCATCACGTTTTCAGGTTTAGGTAGACATCTTTAATGGCCCACCTTGATGGTTCCTCACCCTCAACTTCTTCATATAGTTTGAGTCAAAAATAAAGTTCACTGAACAGAAAAAAAAAAGCTATACACACACACACACTACACATGTGTGTGCACGCACATAAAGTATGTTTTGTGTGCCTTTTAGCATTTAATTAACCTCTAAAGTCAAACTGAAGGTCAAATCCTGGCTGTTTCCACCTTGGGTTTCATGACTCTGAGCACACTGTTAGAAACAGGAGCTCTGGGCTGCTCACAGCATTCATGCCCTCTCCTTGAAACAACAGCACCTCTAATTTATGAACTGCCTCTTTGAACCCACTCCTATTTCAATTCCAATGACTCAACAGTTATTTGAATAGCTCCATAAGGGTCCAAGCCTTTTTAAAAAATGATGCTATATCTCATAAAACTACAGTTGATGTTGTTATAAATTCCAGGAATGAGGCTGAGGCTTTTGTGCAATCACATCTGGGCTCAGGGCACATTCCAGCCGTGGCACCTTATTCTGCATAAGTGGTGAAGGCCTATCTCTGCACTAATTACAAACCCACACTGGAACACCCTCCTGTATGATAAAGGCTTTGGCAGCCTTTGAATAAGGCACTTCAAAGTCTCTCTTGCAGAGGTTTTAGAAATCTCAGTCCATTGAGACTGTCACATCTTGACATTCTTCTGCATTTGTCATGCTTTCTGGGAGCCACCCTCCAATCCAGGAACTGGGATAAGCTGAAAGCTGCCCCAGGATGATAACTCTTGCTTAAGGAGACAAAGGGGTGGGGAGGGCTAGCACACTGTCATTAAATGGGGAAAAATGACTCTATTTGCTCCAGGAATTTTAAATGTGAATATCATCCCATGGTATCAGAAGGAAGGGATTATTTCCAGCTGAGATGCTTCCCTGTCCAAAGCAGTACCAGGTCCCAAGTAGATCTTGCTTGGTGGTTGCATGCCAGCACCTGGCAGAACCAAGGAAACAATTGAGAATCCTTTGAGAAAAAATTTACAAAGGTATAAACAGGGTTTAGAGAGGCCACCTGGGATGCTACAGTTTCCTCAGACTACTGCAGTGAGGGAGCCCTAGACATCCCACTTTAGAAGTGGGAAAGAGTCAGAGTATGATACAGCAGACGGTGATAAAAAGGGAACACAGACATAGCATGATCCAGTTGCCAACACAGCTAGACAACATGGTTGTTCTTGGGAAAAGGCACTTGTGAGCTACAGCTAAGAGAAAGATTCCTTCTCCTGGCTGCCATCAGAAGCATGCAGAACCTCCAGTGGCTAGCAAAGCATGTTGTCTCCATGGGCAGCACTTCAAAAAGTGGTTTCATTTTGGTCATACTTCAAAGAAAAGAAAAACCTCAAAAAAATTGCAATTTGCAAGTCAGACACATTAGAAGTCTGAACATATTAATTAGTTCTTAGTCAATACACTGCATCTACCCTGAAATTATCATTAAACCCAATCAAAAGAAGCATGCTGGGATCTGGGGGATTGATAATTTGGGTAATTAAATTCACTGCCCTGCATGCTGCCTGACTACATTTCCCCTTCTCAGTCTTTACTGTATCTGCTGTGCTCTAGAGCTGAGATCTGGAGCCTAACATTGATCCTGTTTACCGTTTGCAGAGGGTGTTTGGTTTTGTGTAACAGCAACTGGTTATTTAACAATTTACAACCTTTCCTTGGTGTTCAAGGGGATCCTCATCTCTAGCGTGCTGAGGAAGAGTTGGTCCAAAGGGGAGATGGTACAAGGCTATGGGATATTTGTTATGGGATAGAATGTACTAGTAGAAATGAGAGATTCTTGAATCAGAAATTTGGAGGATAGAACTTTCTGCTGTTCTGAAATTTGTTGTCACTTTGGCTAAGCCACTTCATGTGGGAGCCACTGTGGTAAGCTCTGTAGTCTTCCTTCAGGATGAAGGGAATCTATTCCCAGCTGCTGGGAGTGTTCCCAGAAAACAGCCTTAACTGCCATGCCATTCAAAAGACATCTCATCCAGACTGCTACTTCATCCAGGGAGGTTCAGAGAAGCCAGATCTTTTAGCACCAAATCTCGAGGACTCTGATTGGGCATTTTACCTCCGTCCCACCGCTCCCATCCAAGATATAAGTATCAATTCGGGTCTCTGATAGTAGTGCACTGTAGATCAACTTTCTTTATATTCTTCTGCTTTCTTCCTTGTCCTCTCTAGGGGAGGTGCCATGGTTTCCACATAGACTTGTTCCAGGGGAATCTATCCTGTAGTTTCCATCTAACTTAATGTCTATGAACCTTAAGCCCTGATTTGCATTCATTATAAGCAAATCAAAAACAGGAGGAGGTGCTGGAGAGATGGGCTCAGGGGTTCAGAGCACTGGCTGCTCTTCCAAAGGTCTTGAGTTCAATTCTCAGCAACCACATGGTGGCTCACAACTGTCTGTAAAGGGATCTGATGCCCTCTTCTGGTGTGTCTGAAAACAGTGACTATATACTCGTATACAAAAATAAATAAATAAATCTTTAAAGAAAACCAAAAAATGAAACAAAAGAAAACCAAGATGGTCTTGAGAGGACAAGGACTTTGGATGACCTGACACTGTGGGATTGTGTTAATGTGGTAGAACACTTCCTGGGGACATGTGCATGTCACTCAAGTGCTTTCTACCAGATGGTGAAGAGGTGGTCTCCTGGAGGTGACTGCACCACAAGAAGGCATCCCTAAAACAATCACACTCAGGGATCAGCCTGAAAGCCAGTTCCTAAGACAGTGACAGCACTCCACTTTCACACAGAACCTTTCGTTTCAGCAGGGCTCTAGAAAGAACCTTTCTAATCTTAACAGCTATATCTTTGATCTTTGAAATCCTCTAGTTTTAGGCATTTGAAGGATAGAAGAGTGAGTCCAAACTGGGGAGGGAAGTTATCCAGAACAGACTTGAGGCCCCTGGTCCTATGACTTTAGAACACATTCAGTGTCCACCTGTCACCATCCACTAGTATGCAATTACATACGCAATTTGAAAACTCAACATACTTCACAATTTTACCCAAGATCATAAACTAGCAAAACTGATTTGGGGTTTTGACTAAAGTATATCTTGGATTTCTCAAGTTAAGCATTACTTCTGACTTTGAAGAGTCTGTCTTCTTAGGTTGACTGACCCATGTACTCAGTTTTGTTAGGAAGCAGTTCTTTGGCTAAAATGAGCAAGAGAATAGAGGTGCAACTGTGATGCTCATATATCCAGGAGTGTTTGTCTGTCTTCTCCTGGTGCCAAGCGAGTTCAGTAGAGGTTTCTGTTCTATTAGTTGGCCCTGATGGAACAGGCTAGATGAATGTGCAAAAATGTCCTTATTGAAGAACATAAGTGCCCTGTGAAGCAGACATTCCACTGTAGTCTGTGTCCTTTTAGCCATTTAATTTTCTAATATATTAGACACCATTAAAATGCATTATTAGTTCCTTCTAATCTGCTAAATGGGATACAGAGCAGTCCCAAGTGATTTTCTCTAATGTTAAACTTTAAATATAATATATATATACATAGTGTGTGTGTGTGTGTGTGTGTGTGTGTGTGTGTGTGTGTTTATTACTGGTTGCTGCTGTCTCTGCTGGTGTAGGGTCAGGGCACAGTGTCTATGAGCAGCTCCATCCCAGTGACTTCCCTTAGGAGAGTCCACACTGTTCCCATAGTCCCTGTTTCTGAGTCAGGAGGAAATAACATGTGGAGCCATCTGAATCAAACAGAAAGAACTTCCATCTTAATACAGTTTAGGTTATGAGAACAGAAATATCATAGACTAGTGACTCATGAAATAGTTTATTTCTTGCTGGTTGTTGAGAGTCCAAAGTGCCAGCAAATAGTTTCTGATGGGGACTCACTTCTTAGTTCATAGATGGCCTTTTTCAGTGTCCCTCCATGTTGAAAAAAAGGCTGCCTTCTTTACAGGATTTCTGGGGATCCTGTATGAGAGGCACTAATCCCATTACTGAGGCCTTCACCATGGTGATCTGAGTTCCTCTTCAAAATTCCCCTTCTGAACGCACAGTTACAACTAGGGGCCAAGATTACTACATAAAGAAGGCTACTACACAAACACTAAATCTATAGCAGTAACTTTAATAAGAACAACAATCAGTTCTTTATCTGTATATAGCATATGACAACTTATGCCCTCTCCCTAATCATGTCAATACCAATGTGATAGGAGAGGTGTCATTATATCCACTATAAAGCTGATGTTTGATAACTTAACTCAAGGGATTCTTATCCAATGCTTCATACTTTCTTTTGACTTCTAGTCATTCCCAAGCTCTAACACTGTATAAAGATAACCCAGATCCATGTCACTGACACTGTCTTATTAACCCTTCCTGTTGCTTCACCTTCTCCTAGTCTCCCTGTGGCTTGGACTCAGTTAGCTCTTTGGTTCATAAGCCAATAAGAATGTTCCCTTTTAACCCTTTTCCCATGCTTCCCTCCTAGTTATCCCATGACAGCCCCATTAATTGCTTTCAAAAAGGATGCCCCAATATTTTGGCTGCAGAATCACCCTGGTTACTCTACATCTTCTAACCCTATATTACTACTATTTATAGTACTCCATAGTTCAATCATAAAATCCAGGACTATCTTATTGAGTACGTGTGTTCTGTATTTGTACTGTTCTTAATTATTTCTTGTTTCCTGGATGAAGGCAGGAACTCTCTGCTGTCCCCTTGCCTATGTTCAGACCCTAGTAGAATGACTATTCTCAGAATGGTACAGTGCTGGGTCACAGTCCTGCTCAGTGAACAGAGAAAGTGTCTACATGGAGGAGAAAGTGATGACAGGAAGTGGTGGTGATGAAAATAGAAGTTAGCGGAAGCAGGATTTATTGTATACATGTATGAAGTTGTCAAAGAACAATTTAATGAATTATTCCTAATTTTAAACGTCAGGGAAACTGTCAGGATTGCAGACAGAGCCAGTGTTTTCTTTGCCAAGAGCAGAGACTTTACAAGAAAGGATTTTAATCTACATCCACTATTTACATATCATAGACATCTCAATGACTTATTTAGTCTTTCTAATATTCTAAGATTTCTACATATGTATAGTGGACATAATTGTATTTGTTATGGAGATTAAAAAATAAAGTATAAAACACAAGCATAGTGCCTGATATAGTGTGCAAGTTCAATGAATGTTCATCAATTGAAGTATTACAATCAGAAAGGATTATACATACAAATAGCCATCATCGATTAACCGGCTTGTTATCCATGTACTGATATGCAAGACACTGGGTAGAAGGAGACAATAAGACCAAGACTGCACTGTTTGAAAGGCCAGGGCCTTGCTCTCCTCAATGCTTCCAGAAACTTCTACCATGTGCAAATGAGTAATACGTTCTTGCTATATAGTAAGGCTAAACCATAATCATGTACTCAATAGTATGTTAAACCCTTTTCTCATTTAAAACTTAGATGCCGTTGACAACAGAATTATGGCTGAACAGATGGAAATGTATGTGGCTTCATAGGAAAGGGAAACCTCCTGCACACTGACCTTACCTGAGTCCCATGGTCCATATGGCCTGCACTGTCTCAATGATGTGGGAGTCTTAAACTGTCACATTACAGAAAGAAGATCTTACCAAAGGTCATGCTGAAGTGCTTTTAAACCTCCATATCTTGTCTATATCCTTTCATCTCCCACATGACCACAGTTCATTACCTCCAAGTGACCATCGCTGGTGGTTTCCTATGCTTTAAGGCTGTATGCTGAATTCATACACATTCATGATGGTGACATACTGGATTGGACTTTTAATACAATGTGGGTCATTTATGTGCCTAGCAGTGACTTTGCTTTAGAACCTGCCTTGGCAGCATAGCCACTTACTTCTTGTTTGATTACTGTCTGCCAGCTATGTCCTTCTCGATTTTTCTTTTCCTGAGTCCTCTCCTCACTCCAGCTCTTCCCTTTCCTATCTAGTAGTTTTGATAATATCTTCTAGTTGCCTCAGACTGAAGAGTCACATCTCACACCATCAACTTTGGCTGCTCCCTGAGAGGCTCCCGAGGACACTGCAGGGGAATCCCACTGCAAACAAAAGTGAGCAGATATGGTAGAATGGCTGCCTTGGCTTCCCAGGCCCCTCAGATTCTGATCTCTCCTGAAAATGTTCTCTTTAAAAAGGAGTGTCATGATTGTCCATGGGGCTGAAAGGCTATCCCTCAAAGTATAAACCCATTAAAACATAAAGGACAGTATACAGAGTGTGATAGCAACTGTGATAGAAGGACACATACCAGTTCCATCCTTGAGCCTTCCTTCAGTACAAGCAAGGAGGCTGGATCATTTATGCAGGTTGCCAGAAGGCCTCATTCTGTCTTTCTAGCTAGAGAGTAGGCACCAGGATATGAGTACCATTCCCTGAGCGATCATAAAATTTAAGGGCAGATGTCTTGAAGTAAGTTTTATATTCTCAGTTTAGGGGCTATATAAGTGTTTCACTAGACAATTATATTCCTAGCCTCAGCAATGTGTCACAGATCCTTCAACCACTCCATTAACACATTCATTATTTCACTACGTAATAAAACAGTGGGGCAAAGGGAGGTGTGTGTATGTGAGTGTGTGTGCGTGCATGAATGTGTGTGTGTGTGTATGTGTGTGTGTGTACAAGTTCGAGCATGTGTTTAAGAGAGGAGAAAAGGAGAGGAAATGAGAGAGGATGAGAAGAGAAGTGGAACAGGTAAAAGAGAGCTAGGAGTAGGAAAAAAGAATTTACCATGAAGATTTTTTTAAAATGTATAAATATTTCCAATGAGCCTATAAATAGAAAATCAGCCTGCCTGCCTGCTATGTCCATCCAAATTTCCTTAATCTAATTGTTTCAATTTATTGTTCACTAATTAGGTAAAATTGTTGGGCAGAATAAAGAAATCACCACTCAGTAATTACTTCATTGTAAAAGGTAATGAGCATTGGAACACTGACACACACTGTAAACACCGCAGCACGATAAATACAACACTGTTTTCCAACAATCGCCCGGCGGTGAATTCTGTTAGTGTATTTCTTCGTGAAGCATGTTTATGTGATAGTCTTCCAATTTTATGGTGGGAGTTTATCACCATAAGGTGCATTTCATGACAGCCGAATAACTACATTCAGTTAGGCTTGTCACCATGTGCCTTCCCTATCAAGACACATGCTGATTGTATCAAACACTGTTGACTGTCTTAGTGCTGCAAATAGAAAAGATGATTACATTGTTCTGCTCAGATACGATGCAATGTTATTCACATGGCAAGAAATTGAAGGTCAGAGTTGCCTACCAGCATTAGAAAGATTGGTTACTGAGAGCCTCTTAATGTTGAGATGATTCACTAATGGGCAGATGGCAGGTGGACCTTAATGTGTGGGTGATCCTTTATGTAAGCAGATAGATAGAGGTACAGCACACCGACTCACTGTATTTTGTGGGGGATGGTTTGAGTTATTAATTTACCCTTTAAAAGTAAATCAAAGCAAGGATTTCATCATCCCCTATAAAACAAACATATTGACTTACCCCCCAAAGAATTAGCGTACAGAACAATGGGTGTAAAATGATTTCTTCATCCTGCACAGAAACCATCTATGAAGGTGCTGGTGAGTGATGAGGTTACCTCCCATCTTGGCATTCACCGTGCATGGGAGCTATGCAACTTCCAGTGGACCTAGCATATATTACAAAGCGTATCTTTGTGATATTAGACACTCATTTCTGTGTCTCAAAATAGTAAAGATCAGTAAGTTGATCTCACTCAAAATTTGTCTACAGTACATTATCAAAGAGTGGGCATGACTTGGGCCCAACTCGGCTACTGATGGTACAAAGTGTGACCCTAGAAAGTATAATTTCTCAGGATTGTATTTGAGATCTGATAAAGAATGACATGTGGCCTTCAAATTCTTTTATAGTCAGATTGTCTTGCTCAAAAACAAAAGAGGATCAAGTGAGAGAAGAGCCCGAGAGGGGCATTGTATTTACTGGATGACTTTCAAAGCAAAATACTTTTCCAGCAAGCCTACCACCATATCATATAATTATAAATGAACTTAAAACATAACAAGATGTTTTGCTGATTTAGATGATTGAGCACTGTCAGTACTGAATTCAGTAATAGCTTAAATGGTGACATTAGAAATTCTATTGACATACAGCTATGCCATGGACACTTTCTATTAGCTTTTGGGGAATAATAGTCTGGTGTGATTAGAAGCCATATATTGACTATTTAACTATAACACGTTAACAGATGGCATTTTCTAGCACAGTCCACAGACTGTCATGACAAGACCCTCCTTTTGATAAGTCAAAAAGGCAAAGTAAAAAGCATTAGCCTGAGTTCGAGCAGGAGACTCTAGGTAAAGGGCCAGATTGAGGTAATAGGAGAGCATAGTCAGCAAGTAGACCAGTCACAAGAAACAAGGAATGGAGCATGGACCATTCCATGATGATCCTACCTTCAAAGAGTTCAGAGAGAAATGACAGGTCATTTCAATCCCTGGAAAAACCCAAAGTGCTGACAGAAGAGCATGTGACAAGCGACAGTTTGGCTGACTGTCTTTCCTCTAGTCTGTCTAGAGATTAAGTACTTGACCAGGGCTATAGGTATCAATAAAATTATGGAGATACTACATAGCAACAGCACTATAGGTGATGGAGAGAGCACATAGCAACAGCACTGTAGATGATGGAGAGACCACATAGCAACAGCACTGTAGATCGCTCAGACAATGATGGGGTGACACACCTGAAGCAGGAAAGGAAAAGGCTGTAGAAGAGTTCATGATATTGCTTCTGTTCCATAGGCAAAAAGATGGGTGTCTGGAAGAAAGAAAGCTGAGATTTCTAAAGAAGAATGAGACAGAATGAGGTTCATAGCCTACAGTTTAGTATTAGGGATTTAGAGTCCAAGGAAGTACCCTTTCTTCCATATCTGATACAGGCATTCCTATAATAGGAAATGAACATGTAAAAATCCAAGGCACACAACTTTACCTATCCAGCCAAGTGTGTCATTCAGCCATCATGAATCAAACCAACACAGAAGCAGTAAAAATGCAAACACATTGTCTGATCAAGATATTCAGTATTATGGAATATTGCAGGTGAGATCAATTGACCTTATACATAATTTACAATTATCATGAGGGTGGTTGTACTTCCTCATCATTCATGAATCTGAATTGATTTCTCTAAGGCATAATTTAAGATTTACCTTCTATTGGGGTAGCTGTATTTCTGGAATTTAAAAATGAGTGAAAATTGTAATTTGTAAGAGACACTACTCTTTACACTTGCTACAAAATAAATCTACAGTTAATATAGTCAGAGTTCCTAAAGTTTCACTTAAGAAGCATAATTTAACTGTTTTCTTGGCAATGCTACTTGATTTTTTTTAATCAGTTTAGCAGTGTCTAGTATAAAAACAATGTTCACAAGCTAAATTCTTCAAATGGCGTCTGTTATGAACATAAGCAGAGATACTTCAATCAGTGCTGCCTGTACTATATTATTTGAGGGTCTGGTTCTCCAAAGAAATAGAAGCCTTGGAGTGTGTGCATATGTGTGTGTGTGTGTGTGTGTATGTGTGTTATAAAGACTTGGTTTATATAACTATGGAGTTTGATAAGTCTCAGTATTTATTTGCTAAGCTGAAGACCCAAAAGAGCCAATGAAGTAGTTCTACTCCTAAGTCCTAGAAGAAGAACAAATGTCTCTTCAATCCCTGGAAGCCATATGTAGCCAGAAGAAAACCAAATTCTACATATTGTCCTCTGACATCAACATACATGCCTTAACATGTGTACTCTCTCTTGCACACACACACACACACACAGATATCAAAGTTTAAAAAACTAATTTGTGTGGATTAAAGAGATGACTCAACAGTTAAGAAGATGTAGTGTTCTTGCAGAGGACCCAAGTTTAGTTACTAGAACCTATATCAGATGGCTCACAACCACTTGGAACCCCAGCTCTAGTGTGCCCCATGCTCTCTCCTGACTTCTGTGGCAATAGCACTCACATGTATAGAAACATGGACAGACAGACACACACACACACACACAAAATTAAAATAATAAATCTTAAAAAGGAATAAATGTCCCAGCTCAAAGACAACTGACCATACTTACAGAAGAGTTCAACTTTTTGTTCTTCTCCGATCCCAGTTTATTGGAAAACACATCAGAAGCGGCAATCTGCTTTCTCCAATCAACTTATGCAAATGTTAATCTCATGCACAAACACTTCACAAAGTGTGTGGGCACTCTGAGGTCCAGCAGTATTGACACATGAGATTAACAGTCATGTTCAGCAACTAGGTTTTATATAAACTGAGGTTTTCGACATCGGATTTATATGAGTCAACATCAGACTCATATCAATCTGAGAACCTAACTGTTCTGAGGTATAGTTGAGGGGAAAAAGTCTTTATTGTAGATATGAGGAGAGGAGCAGCCAGAGACATCTAGAAGAGTTCAGAGAAAAGAGAGTAAGACATGGATTGAACATGGACAGCAGACTAGACTTACCCATGGTGTGGGGATAGGGGGCAAGAGAGGAAGAGAAGGAGATGACAAGAAAGAATCAAGAGTGAGGAGACCAAGAGAAGACAAGAGAAAGAGAGAGTGAGAGAGAAAGAGAAGAAGAGACAGAAACAAAGAGACAGCGACACGGAGACAGAGAATCAAGAAAGCATATAGCCAAAATGTCAGGGATACATGAGTATAAGAAGCTGGAACATGGAAACCCATGAGTTGGAGAATCTTAGGATAGAAGACAGGGTGAGCAGAGCCACAGGTAGTTGTGATACTGAGATATCTTGAAGGTCAGCATGTATTTTGGTATGCTGATAGGCATAGCACACAGATAACCATTTGTCCCCTCTGACAGTGATAAAGAATAGGCCCTTTGAAACCATGAGAGGAAGATTACTGGGTGCTGTCCTCTACTGCCTAGTTTGCACAGGACCTCCTGGAACTAACAAAGTACAGGTCATATTAGAGAAGTCTAGAGTACTGGTTCAAGGCAGGGTCTTAGGCCTGTCAGAAATTCGTCAGAAGCATTTAGTTTACACCAATCTTCAGCAAGTCCAGTGCTCACTGGTACCACAGGATCACCTAGAGCAGTGTACTTTTGGAGCAGATTGAAGTATGTAGTTGACTGAAAATCTGCTGAAACCAATACAGTCTAGGGACAGAAGGGAAGGTTAAGGATCTTAGAGAGAGGCCTTTTTCCTGTGTATGCCCTTGAAAATTGTGTTCACAAGGCCTCTGGTCTTGGTAGTTGAAAGGAGGAGAGGTGTACCAAGACCAGGAAAGGAAAGAGAAATCTCACTCTTAGGGGAAGAGGAGAGGCAGTAGGTTGAAAAGCATAAGCTGTTCTGGAGCACTTCTCTGGATCCATTTGACTTGTGACAGGTGGATTCCAGTCATGACTCCCTGAAAAGTCTAAGAATGGTTTACATTTACAAAATGAGACATAAGTTCCAGATTTATTAGCATAACCACTGTCTGTATTCTGTACTGAAAACCACACTATAGAAAACAAGTGTCTGTAACCAGCTGCAGTAGATTTGTCTTTGCATCATAACTGGAGCTAGAGCTGGATGGATAGTTTGGACAGGGATGTTTTCAACATAATGAGAAACACTTTTAAGTCTGTACTTAGAAAAAGAAATTTAAAAATTGAATCTGTGACACTGAAAACAGTGTCAGTGCTTTCAGAATCCTATTGATTATCATTAAAACTCACTCTGGGCTTGTGAAGTCGTTGTATAACAGTAGCACAGAGAGGGAAAGGTCTGGTACGTTTCTCATTTCTCACACACCTTAAATCACTTCCTACACCTTTATGACTTATGTGCCATAAATCACTTTCGTAGGCCCTCACAACTTACTTCAGCTTCTACATGTTCAGTCCTTTATAGCTTGCATGTAGACACCTTAGGTTACTTTCTAGACACTCACTTATATAAACTTCAAGTAGTTTCTTTTTCTATCCAAACATTTATTATGAGATTCAGTGGTTGATTACTGAGATCTTTAAATAAAAGAATAGTAAAATCTTACATTCAAACCTGTTTTGTGGGTTTATCTCTTTCAGGGTGAATTCTGCCGTTCTCAGCAGGAGACCTAGAAGCTCTAGGGAAAATAAATGAATAAATAAAACAACCAAAAGCAAAAGACACAAACAAACAGACAAACAAAACCTAAGGCCTAGTTTTTTACATATGACATTTACTAACCAGGCAGCAGCAGAGGGAAGGGGATCTGGGTTCTTGAAGTTGTTAAGCTGATAATGCTGCCATTAGCTATGGACATCATCAGAGATCTGAGAAGGATACATTAGAGCAGGAAGTATAATCCAAATAGCCTCTGTATCAATTAAAATGACAGAAACTTACCCACTACCTGAATGGGTATCCTCCTCCATGGTCACAAGGGCTTTGCTGGGAGAATGGAGAAGCCATGGGGCAGTTACATGCTCAATATCTGGCTTTGACAAATTTGAGGCAAGCTTCTAACAGAGTTCATCTGTGCCCTCTTTATCTTCTTTGAAAGAGTCCATCCTGTGAAGCTTTTTCATTAAACATTTTAGAGACCATATTCAGCAGATCTCTGAGGAGTTTTGAAGGCCATAGTGTATTAAGTATACCCAATTTTAAACACACTTTACTTGTTTTTAGGTGTTTCCTTCAGGCTTAACCTTGAAAACATACACAAAATGCTAAATAAAACTTGTCCCTTTAAATGAATTACATTTCTACTTAGCAAGACTACAGCGCTCTGAGCACATTTTAGAATTGATCAACTAACCTGCATGCCTTAACTATCTTTAAGGTTTTCAAGCTTTTATAAGATTAAGATTTTATAATTCTACTCTGTTAGGTTTGTGTATAAAACTTGAATTGAAGATTTAATTGAAGATCCTTTAGCATCAAAATAAAACTTTGAACCACAAATTCAGTCCTCAGAGATACTGGCAACTTTACAAGGCTATAAATACAACCTACAGAGGAACTAGGAACCTTATTTTCCTAATTTTCAAGGTTCTTTTATTATGTAGCTATATAGGATATCATAGTTTCTTGCATGACTCAGTTTACCCAAATAGCTGAAGCTTTACAAAGTTAGTAAAGACAAAGAAGTTATATATCTTCAAGTCAGTTCTTGCTAGCCTGAAGAGACCTTAGGAATTCATAAACCTTATTAATCAAATATACCTTATTCACCAAACATATGCTATTTATAATATAAATTATTTTTTATTCTCAGAACCAAATAATCAACCCAAATCCAAAATATTTTGGAGATCTGCAGTTGCCTCCTTAGTCTAAAAAGGAAATACATCTCAGTGGGACTAAGAAGTCTTATGGATATTGTCTTAGTTCGTTTATACCAAGTGTGTAATCTAAATGGTGGTGAAGTTACATGACATGTACTCTTTTAGCTTTAGTAAAGATGGCTGGCAATCATATAGTTGTTTCTATGCTGATGAGGTCATCAGCTAAGATGGAGACAAACCACATGGTTGGTATTTAAAAATATCTATTTTTTCTAAGTAAGAATTTGATCCAAGTTACATATAAACCATACACAATAAATTTACAAATCCTCAGATAGAGTGTCCACAGTGGTCTTAAGAGGTTTTTTTTTTTGAGAACAGAGAACAAAGAAAACATAGACCTTTTCAAGTGGAAAATAGGAAAAGCTTAATGATATGAGACGTTGGGAATCATTTGACTGTGGGATGGCAAAAGTTGGTTTAATCTAGATATTTCTGAGCAAGATCCATACTGAACATAGAATTTAGTCTTCCAGTGGGTCCACTATTTTAGATTCTTCTGAGTAGTAAACGGATTTCTCACTAAGAGCAGCTATTGGAACATTCAATGAAGTACTCAGTTTGGTGTGGGAAAGAGAGCACTTCTAGACGAGTGACACAGATCACCCGCCCAGTCTCCAGGAGGCACAGGCTAAACTGATCAGGAATAAGACTTGGATTCTTGACTTGATCCTGATTATTCTTCTGAAGTATCAAAACTAGAAAAGTATTGGCTGAGTCTGGGTCCTGGCCTGAAATTAAAACATGCTTGAGAATTAAATAAATCCTTTTGTTTTAACCACTCATTATCTCTCTTTATTTTTCTCCTACTACATTTTAGGTCTCATATAGCAAAGACTGACTTGAACATTATGTAGCAGAAGACAAACAGCCTTGAACTTTTGATTCTGTGTTCCATCTCCCAGATGTGCCAAAAATAGGAAGTGTTTTCCATTAACTGCTCATCCATTCATCAAACAGATAATACCTAACACTACTGTGCACCAAGCACATCATGAGAGAAGAAGACACCAGCTCAGCAATTGTCACTTTACAGTGTAGTCCAGGTGTAGTCCAGGCCTGGCAGCAGCAGCAGCAGCAGCAGCAGCAACAGCAGCAGTGATTCCTGTGATGACAGTGAATGAGTTGCCTGCTCATTTTACATCCCTTGCTGTGCTAAAAGTAAGAAAGTATACAGACTAGGTAAACAGTACCTGAGTGGTCACCATCTTGACTTTGGAATAAAGAGGGTCAAAATATGGCTTCGCTGCCATCCTGTGGGTAGACTAGGGAAACAGTTCTCCAAAAGATACTTTTGAATTGAGATAAGATTTTTTGTTTCTAGTCTCATAAAAACTACTATAACTAAAAAATGCAAGTTGATACCCAGGAACATTTTTAAATGATCATATCCTTTAACATGTTCAGAATTCTATTTAAAGTCATGATGAGAACTGATGCAATTAATTAAGCTTTATTTAGCCTCCTGTTTTATGTTTGCTACATGTACAATTTAAAGTAGCTATCTATAAACAGACATAGATTGACCCAGGCTGCTTAATAGATACTGGGCATCAAACCTGTCAGAGACTTGTTAAATATGACATTTAAAATCTTAAACGTAAGATGCTTAAAATGACAGAGACTCCCAAATCCTAGCAGTGACACCCCTAAGGTCTCCAAGAAGATACAGATACAACAAGAAAGGACTCCACCTAGATCGTAGTACAATAACCATTGAAAAAGGCTGCTCTATTGCCTGACCTTCTGCTGAGGCCCAGCATGAACAGTAGATGAATGTGTCACCAGACATGCCTCGAATTGCTTAAGATAAAGCAAGGCCAGTCTCCCAAGTTCCTCCTCTACAGGAAGGCCTCTCAGATTTTCCAGGCCTGGCAGGCAGCCAAAGACTGATCCTGCCCTGGGACCTATGCTCCCAACAAAGCTATCAATGTCACAGGAATGTAGTGGGATGACTGTCTGGATAAGTAAGTAATAAGTCTGTCATTTTAATTGAAACATAGAATGAATTGGATTACAGTGAATTCTTCTCAGGTCTCTGAGGGGTTTGAACTCAGTAATCAACCACCAGTGTCTCGAGGTAAATAATTATATAGGAAAAGTTTACGTAAGATCTGAGGATATAAAAGCTTCTAAGAAACTATTTGAAGTTCTAGAAAGGTGTTTTAAAGTTGGTAAATGCAAGTTATGAAGAACTTATCTTTTTGTAAACTTGAAAGATTCTTGTAAGCTTCAGAGAATCTACTGGAATCTACTCCCCACTGACAAATGGACTCAAAATAAGTATTGTCAATTAGCAGCCTTTTCCCCTCCTTAACTGCCTATTCCTGAGGGTGGGATCTATTTCCTTTTCCTTGGTCCTGGAACCCCAACCCTTCCTCCAACTACCAAGACCACGTGCCTAAGAATTTCAAATGTACACCCAAAAGGTTTTCTCCATAAACTTGTATCTTCTGCCCTACATCCAGGTGTTTTCTCAGAATCTACATCCAGAAAAGCTCCAACAGAGTTACCGACAGGTGCCCTGGCCCAGCCTCACAGACTGCTACAACCGGACCTACACATACCTATTCCGAGATGGTCCCATAACCTGGACAGCACTAAAACAACCAGCTCTTCCTGGACTTGGCCAGCATTCCAGCTTTTGATCCATACCTAAAATGTGGTCCTTTAATATCAGCAAGAAGTAGTTATGAATGATTATGGCACCATTCATTCATTTATAATCAACAAAAGGCTGGGATGTTTGGACCCAGGACAAGGGATTGAGATGCATAATTTACCTATCAAACCAGACCTGGCGTCCAGGTTCTCCCAGTATCCCTCAGTCCCTACCTAGTATACGCTGCCCAAAACCTTAAATTTTCCAGCCCAGGGTCTAGACTGCCCTTATCTTAGAGCTCTCTCTCTCTCTCTCTCTCTCTCTCTCTCTCTCTCTCTCTCTCTCTCTCTCTCTCTCTCTCTCTCTCTCTCTCTCCCCCTATCTCTCTTCCTCTTCCCCCATCCTCTTTTCATATGGTTACTCCTCTATCCTTGGAGTCAGTGAACTTTCCAGAAAGCAGCTTCCCAACAGACCTGCCATTAATATAATCTAACCTGGCTTGAATTAACTCATTTCATGAGTGGAGAAATAACCTATCAGTGATGAGAAGGCATCTCTGTTTAGATACCACAATTCTGCCTACAAGTTGTGTGACCACAGCAAAATATTAACCCGTCTGAAGCTGTTTTGGTTATCAAACAGAGCATTCAGCTCCTACTGGATGTTATAAGACAAGGAGCCAGTCAGGTCATGTATGGAGCTCCACGGAGCTGGTGCCCTTCCAGTCATATGTGCCTGATTCATTCTGTGAGAACTGTGTTCCTGAGTGCTTGGACACTCCTTCCTTACCTCAGGAAAAAAAAAAAACAACCAAACAACAACAACACAAAAATAAAAACAAGGGTTCATGGTCAGTAAATTTACCTACTTAGTGGGTAGACATTTTAACTAAGGAAGGGCTTCCTTTCTAGCCTCTGACCTGCTAGAAATAGACAGCCAGGCATTAGGGAAAATCATCTTTGTCATCACCATAAAGAGATAAATAAAAACTTAGTTTCTTTATAATAAATTCATATTATACTAAAAATTTCTATTATACTAAAATTACTAAAAATATTAAATCTAAAAATATTAGAAGGGAATACAAAACAGCTATTAGTTGGTTAATTTTAAATTATAGGTCAGAAGCAGGGGGTAAGTAGAATAAACTTATCTCAGACAAATAATAAAAGCTTATGTTAATACAAGTTATATAAAGAGAAAGGGAATGTATACCCACAGGGATATTAAGTTCCACAGAAGGAAGAGTTTACAGACAATGAATAAGAAAAATGCTTTAAAAGAAAATTGAAAAAGTCTATGCAAGGGCAGCTCTTGGGATCTTAGAATATGGTCTACACAGATTTCTGGAAATGTTAAGCCTGGTGTGACAAAAATTAGAGTCTGGAAATAGGCTTATACAGTACATAGAAGAGAATTTACTTAAAATTAAATGCATAGATGAATAAATACTTGAGGCTTTTGATCTTAAATTGTAGGTCATAAGTAGGGGATAGGTAGCTTAAACCTATCTCAGATAGTAGAAGCTTAGACCTTGATCTCACTATTAAAAATTAATTATGTAAGAGCAAAACAGGAGATACTGGAGGAGCGCTATTCCAATATATAATATCTGTTTAGATTGTTTTAATTGCTTTGAGTCGTTTTAATTATTAAAATGCTGGTTATAAGCTTGATATTATTTAAATTAAAATCCACTGGGACACAGATCAAGCTATTAATTTGATTCATTATATACCTTTAATAATTTCCTCTTACTGGGCCCAGGTTTTGGGAGAGAGACTCTGTATGTGAGTTAACAGGAAAGGAGAAAAGGCTTTGGACCTCTTCCAAAGTAATATGGATCAGATATGATAGGAGAAGAACTCTTGAAGATCTTGGCTATAGACAGAAAAGAAAAAAAAATCAAGAAGACCAAACAGGACAGGTAACTTGATCTGCTGATTCTCATATCGATAATGACATGGGAACAGCCCTATAGCAGCAGGCTTCAACATAAAAATGCCTCTAGCCGATTTAGAGAGAAGACGGAAGTTGCTGAAAGGGTTTGCAGCCCTTTCAATACCGACCAACCAGAGCTCCCAGAGTCTAAACCTCCAGCCTGGGAGCACATAAGGAGGGACCCATGTAGGGGAGGATGGTCTTGTCTGGCATAGGTGGGAAAAGAGGTCCCTGGTCCCATGAAGTCTGGACGCCGAGTGTGGGGGAATTCGAGGGTGGGGAGGTGGGAGTGGGGAGTAGGTGGGGACACATCCTCATAGAAGCAGGAGGAAGGGGAATGGGATAGGGAGTTCCTTGCAAGGAGCGGAGGAAAAATGGGGTAAGGGGATAACATCTGAAATGTAAATAAAATATCCCCCAAAAATGCCTCTAGCCAAAGCTTCAGCTAAATTTAGACAATAAATCTTGTTGGTTATGGAATCCTTAAGATTCTTCATGCCCTCCTTCGCGTGGCACAAATCAAGATTTATTACAATTGGTTATTGATCAAATTAACTCATAAAAAGACAGTTGTCTTTCATCTGCTCAAAGAAGGAACAAAATTCATCCTTAACTGAATTGTGTACTGATGCGTTCCCCCTTGCCCCTCAAGGAAGACGGGACACGAGCTCTTCTCCTACAGTTTATTCAGGACCCTCTAACAAAGACTTCTCCCCTGGGGCACCCCTGCCCACAGGCTGAATACCTCATGGGCGGCTGACCTCAGGAATGCACATGGCAAATATCTGTAGGTACACATAAGCGGAAACCAAGCCAGGTCATCAGCCCGAGTCAAATAAGGCACAGAGAGTACCGCCATCAGATCGGGTGAAGGCGGAAACCAGCGCCATCTTTAAGGCGCAGCACCGTGCAGCTCTCCACAGTGTACTTTGCACAATCCATATGAATATCTTTATAGCACTAGAATTTTGGTTATGAGATTCATATGTTACAGAATGTACAGCTTTGGCAAGATTCATCCTCAGGATGTTGAAATAACCAGCTGTTCCAGCTCCCTTGTAAGGGTAGGTTCTGATACTAAGGTCTAGTTCTGCAAGTGATTCTTGATTTGTCAGTAAAGAAAGCTGAGAGCCAGTTCCTGGGTGGAAGATACAAGTGGGACTTCCAGGTTCCAAGAAGAAAAGGAGATGCAGAGAATGCTTTGGAGGAAAGAGGACACTGCAGTCCTGTAAGGCCCCAGCAGCTAGGGCCTGCGGCCTCCACTATGGGTGGATGGCCAAGGATGTTGGCAGGGGCTAGCTGATACAAGCCACTAAGTTTAAGGCAGAGGGAGAAACTGAGATAATAAATTGGTAAGGGAACACATTTCCAGGCAGGAGATATTTGCGCCAAGCAAATGTGCTTAGCAGGTAAATTAAGGTAACAAAGCTGTTTGTGTATTTTATCTGCAGATTCAAAAGGAAGCTGGGTTAGGGCTGGTTGCAGATCAATCCTGGGGATACGCTGGGTGAAACAAAAAGGAATCTAGAGGGGCCAGAGTGTGATACTCGGTCATGGCAAAAGGCAGTAGTGTGTTTTTTAAAAACTATATGCAACACCTCCTATCTCCTGAAGCTGTTTCCAGAGAATTGCTTCCAAAACAGCGTCAGGAGTAACTCATGATTCCAGATGACCTCAGTTCATCCAGCCTTTCAAACAGATCCTATCAAAACTTCAGTCAAGTCCTAAGCCTTCTAAAGCATACTGAGACTGGCTAATAGATGCTAAAGCTAGCTTTTTAAAATCGAACCAAAATTTCTAAATTTCTAAATTTCCTCTTTAAAGAATTTCTTGTTGCCTCTATTCAGCAGGAAGAAGTTGTGGAGACTTGTCTTCCTGCTCCCTTGGGTTTGGGTGTCAGGTTATGATTATTTTATAAATTATAGATAGGTTGTCATTTTAAAGGATAATTTGGAGATGGTCATAATTTTGAACAGGAAGGAAATAGCTGGGGTGGATTACTAAAGGAAATCATTATATAGCCACAATCTTATGTTGGTAGAAATCTTTATATTTGATACCAATTTGTTATAATTTTACATTGGTACAGAATTTATAGATTGATGCAGATTTAAGGTATTCTTTGATATAAACTTCCTATATTGATAGAAAATTTGAAATTAATGTTATTACTCTTAGGTAGGCATTGAGCCTGTACAACTCATTTAAGAATACAAGGCTTAGACCCAGTCCTTCTAAGAACTGCTATTACAAACTGTTTAGGATGATTACATAACATAAGTTAAGGGCCAGATAATAAACCCATGGTTATATAAGATTCTGATCTAATTATATTAAGGTGCTTTCTACAATATTCCAATAGAAAATAGTTAAAACTAGACAAGGTTCAACAATTCAGATATATTTTACATAGTCTTCAAAAGATCAGAAACCTACAGAAAATGACATTTAATATTAATTCATTATTAAAGATCATTTGAGTAGAGACATGTTTGCTCCTGACAGTACCCCCTTCTTAGTTCAAGAAATAATTGAACATCAAGAACTCCATAGAGAGTTGCTTCAGTTATGGCAATATATCCACTGGACAAAAATTACCCTATTCATCTACAGACAAAAATTACTGTCCAAGCAAGGACACACAATGCAGGATAGTAGACAGTTAAGCTCTGCCAAGAGAGAGTAAACATGTCCTTCATACTTCCTACTTGATTTCAAGGTCTGTCAGATGGCTATGGGCCTGAAGGCTGAAGACAGATGCTCCAACATTTTGAGGAATGAGGGACTGTCCAGATAGTCAGTTGTCTCTACAAGTTGGTTAATTTTGGAAGCTATATTTTGTGCTTCCTATATCTTCAAGGGAATATTTAATTTGTTTTCAGAGTTCTGACATGGTTGAAGACTAATTATAGTCTCATAATCAAACTCAAATTGTTTAACATTGAGGAAGATAATATAGAAAGGATGGTTTTCAGATGGCAATACAAATTAAAATCAGAACATGATTCAGATATAGAATTGTAAACTCTTTAAGTCAGAATAAATAGCAGAGTACTTTATCTAATTGACAAATATGATGGGCTGGATGTTAATTATGTATAATACTTTGTAATTTACACAATTATTATGGTTACACTCAATTTGTATCAGAGAGAAGAGATTTACTTTTTTTCTTCTCAATTTGGATGGAAAAAGTGAAATGTTAGGAATTGGTTCTAATGCTTTATCTTATTTCGGCTCCCAAAAACAGTCCTTCCAGATCTGAGGGTCACTGCCCCCAGCTGCCTTTGATTGATAATAAAGAATTGCCATACAGCCAATGGCTGGGCAAGGAGATGGGGCAGGACTTTTAGACTGTGTGGCAAGAGACTGAGAGAGAAGAAAGGAGGGAGAGAATCACCTTGATTCAGAGGCAGAGGTATCAGATTCAAGAGCTGCAATAAAGAAACCGTCCAGCAATGTAGGTAGAAAGGGAAGCAGACCTATGGGGAGGGGGACTGCCCAGAAGGTAATAGGGCAGCAAAGATAAAACATAGATTTAGAAGGATTTAAACCAGAAATACCAGAGGGAAACATATGTTAGCTCCAGGAAATGCATGGTAGAAATGCCCACCTATTGAGATAGTCAAGACATATCAAAATTAGCTGTCATGTGCGTCTTTTATTTGAGAATCCAGAGAGCTGTTGGGTGTGTGCAGCACACACACAACCTGCTGGGAGCCAAAGCGGTTTCACTACTACTGGTAATCTTGTGGCAGGGCAAGATGGTGCAGAAAGTCCTCCATCTTGTATCCTTCCTGAGACTATTTGAAATTTAATTAGAATTTGATCTCTTTGATGGAGAATCCCGTCGAAATCCACTGAACTCTATTCTAGGAGCCAAAGGTCAGGATATACTAGCTAACTTATCTTAGCTTCTATTAAACTGCCCATTTGTATAGAACCTCCTAAGATAGTTATCTTATCTTCTGTTGTAACTACTTCAAACTACTTACTTCTGCGAAGGCCCCTGCAGCTGCCTAGCAAGATTGTGGGATGTGATATCTACCTTTAAAACCCTCAGGTTCTGAATACTCAGTGTCATACTTAGATTCCTGCATGCCTGCATGTGGTCCCAGCCAGCTAAAATAGACTTTTAATTGGCTATAAACTGAGAGGTCATGGTGAACAACCGGTTTGACCTTCCCTATATTTCCCAAGGACTACTATGCACATGCATTCTCACATAAGTTGTTGTGGCTTAAACCCCACCCAAAGTGTCAATCCAGACTTCCAGATCCATAGTACATTGTCACCGCTGTCACTATGGTGGAACTCCATTTTCAAAAATCCTTGTTCTGGGAAACTGGAGTAATGGTTCTGCAGCAATCTCTTCTCTTGCTGAACTGAGCTGTCTTATGTGAGAATGTTTGAAAAGCCGTCAATCGTTCAGCAAGAGTTTATTATCAGCCTGTTTTCTCAGTCCCCTCCCCTAAATTAACACAGAAGACTGATCTTTCTCCTGTATCATTTGAAGGCTCAGCGTGTTAGGTGGGTAAATGTGGAGGCAGGGCTAGAAGACAAGCTGTCATACTGTAGATGAGTGCTTGGTACCACATAGGCTCATGGAGATCAGAGTTCAGAATGTTCAGTTTCAGTCAGGAAGCCATTCTGATGCCGGGTTGCTCAGCACCGTGAGACAGGCAGGAAACAGAGCTATCGACTACCAACTACATAGCAATGTCTGTTTCTGTGTGATTGCTTTCTATTGAGGAATAAGGTCATTGATTGCTTTTCTTACTCATTACAACTAAGAGGCTTTAAAATGTCATCTAATAGGTTAGTTGCGATTATTAGGGAATTCCTCTGCTTGGCTTCCTACTGTTGGCTCCATCCTGAACTTCTCCACGGTCCCTGCTGTCGCCAGAAACCCCTGTTGTCTGAAATCATGTGGAACTCCATGAGCATTGCCCCCACTGACTGTAAAGGGCAAGGCAGTTTCTTTTGCAGTGGTGTGGATGACTGTAGATTCACAGTTGAGAAAGACATAGGCTTTGATGACAACCTCTACCTATACCCCATCACCCACACCCTCACCCCCCAACCCTGCCAAAGTAACAATCTAGACAGAAAACTATAAAGGAGAACTCTTAAAGATTGTGATAAGAATACTGGAGTATAGCCCTCCACAATTGATGGCTTCTTGCAGGGGTGAAGGTAGGAAAGGACTAAGTTTTCTTTAATTGCCTGGCCATGGCCATGCTCCAGGGAGTATACGACCAACACAAAGGGGGTAGAAGTTGTCACAAAGGTTGGTGGGGCAGACCTGGGAGGACCAGGAAGTGAGTGTAATCAGGGTACATGACGTGAAACTTACAAATAATCAATAAAAATATTATGTTGGAAAAACATGTGTGCAAAGCTGATGACTCTGAATACCTGTCCAGCTTGCTCCCATGCTTGGGTTGGACTTCCTCCAGTGGCAATGAGACCTCATCTCTGGTCTCTAATGTGGAATATACCATTGGCTTCTCTTATTGTTCTACAAAACTAGGCTGCCTCTTGGAAAAACTTTTCCTGTCTGTCTGTGTTTCCTGCTACTCTCTATATAAATAACATCTGTCTCCTCGGAGAGGCACTGCCAATATTTCATTTTCTTACCAAGGAGTGGCAACTCTGCTTGGTATGACTTGGAAACGCTCCATCAAGATGCCTGAATGGGCTAGCAACAGATCACACCTACACCGCAGGCCTCACATCCTGTTCAGCTTCCCCGTGGCTCCCTTTGCAGGGAAAGATTACCTGTGCTGTCTGCTTTGCCCTTGGAAACTACTGTCGTCTGAATATGTACAGCTGCCCTGAGGCAGCTTCCCAGGTATGAAAGTTAGATGTCACAGGAGAGGCAGCCTTTGGCACCTGGATTATCTTGCCATTCCACTTAAATGAAGTTGAGTTAAGGGATCAGCTGAGCCTGTTTTCACATAGTGGCACATGGCTGTGATTCCAACATTTGGGAAACTGGCTGGAGACTTTCCAGTTCAAAACCAGACTTAGCTAAAGATTGTCTCCCAAAAGTGGGAGAAGGGACAAAGAGGAGAAAGAGGAGGAGGGGGAGGAAGAGGAGAGGGCAAAAGGAGCCACCCCTCACGCACACACACACCCACTGCCACCAAGCCAAAACAAAAATGCTAGAATCAAATAAGCTTTTACTATATTTTATTGACTCTAGTACACAAATCAAGTTGTAAGTACAAGATATTGTCACATGGGGGTTGGATTAAGTTGTACTCATGGAGGTTAGGATTAGGACACCCACTGAAGACTCAGGCCCCATCCTGGTTATTTCCTTTCCAATGTAGTCAATCACTAGGTTTACCTTTTGGCCTCTGGCTCTCATAAATGTTTCTCTTGTTCCTTTAATCTGTGGCAGAAAACCACATAAATGCTAGTCCCCTTAAACCAAACCATGGTACTGGGAGATTTATACTTTGCTCCTCCATTCTCACTCTACTGCGAGCATAGGCACTCACCAATCCCCCAAGAGGCTGCTTTTCTTCAGCCTGCCACCCTAGAGTCAGAACTGCTCAAAGGAACAGAGAGGAGCTACCAGCTGACCTTGAATGGCATGACCAACCAGACAGGTCACAGGGGGTTCTGCTTGTCTGAGACCAGCAAAGAGTGGACTTCTTGAGCCTGTGGGTGTTGTGAAGGATTCCCCTGTATTGTGTGCGGGGTAAGGGTATATCTGACCATTAGCCACCCTGCTTCTCCCACCTGCTCCTGAAGAGCTATGGGTTTCAGAGATGAGTCCTCCTCAAACTTAATGGGTAGTGGTTATAGAGGCCAAAGAAACCACTGGTTGAGCAATAGGATGTGGGAAGTGAAGAAGGGAAGCAGACAGACCAAAAAGAGAATGGCAGCCTTCCTCTGTTCATCTAGTGCTGGCAAGTGTGGGCTATGCCTACAGCGTGCAGGCAGGGTGGCACTGAGGAAGCAGGTCACACAGGGGTCTTCTCTCCAGGAAATACCTCTCTTTGCAACATTGTTTCCCAGTATGGAGGGTAATGAACACCACTGTTGATCCAATTTGCTTTTTCTCCAGTGTAGAACCCACCCTGGGCTGTCAGCCGGTGGATTTATCGATACTGCAGGGAGTTTTGAGAAATACAGACGTTGTTACAGCTTTCCGGTTCTTTGTTTGAAGAGAAATGTTTGAATTGTCCTATTTGACAAAAAAATAAACGAAAATAGGCTTGACAGTCAGAATGCCTATTTCTTACACTGAAAGCAAGAAAATAGGAAGATTAAAGAGGAAATAAAATGTGCTTCTATTCTATAGTTTTTCGATTAATGACATAGAACTGAAATGATTTTTTGTGAGAAAAATACTATGTGCTAAACTAAAATACACACTTCTAGTAATGGAACGATCTTGGTTATTAAGTTGGTGGCTTTGCCCTACAAATATCATCAGAGCAACTGGTCAAAAAATGGCATATTGGGGTGTATATATTTGTGTGTGTGTGTGTGTGTGTGTGTGTGTGTGTGTGTGTGTGTGCCTGTGTGTGTGTGCCTCTATGTGTGTGTGTGCCTGTGTGTGTGTGTGTGTATCCCTACCACTAATAACACAGAACAGCTTGGGTCGGGACCCATTACTGAATACACCTAATACTGTTTCTTAAATTTTCAACAACTATTCAAATAGAAGCCAGAGAAGAAAAATTGCCTCTCACCAGAAAGCCTTAAAACACACAAAAAGGCACCATATTGCCACTTTAGGGACACATTTGTTCCCTGCTGTTGCTATTTTATATGTCATTTCAGTCCTGCAGTTAGCTATAAAGCAAATCTTTTCTTTTTCCAGAGAGGAATAAGAGCTGCCTGAAGGGAAACCAGAATGGGAAGCATCCTTAAAATGACTGATTTACAATTGGCAAGGAGATCCAGTATGAAAATTGTAGCTTTCCATTTTGAAAGTAGGAGCTGTGCTTCTTACTCTAAAAACTTCCCCCGAGGGCCCCCTATTGGCCAAGCAGAAAGGCTGCCATGAAGGGGACGCCTGTTTTTCAGAAACTACACTTAAGTAGGCGGTAGGGGTGGATATCAGTGGGTGTGGTAACAGCAGAGAAGAGCTAAACAGAGCTGGGTAATATTACTGTGAAAACCAGAAACCTTAGTTATTGTGAGTTATCACAACTCACCATGCACCAGAGCTGGTCTAGCCCAAAGGCAATTTTCAAATTCAGATACCTGAATCCATGACCCTTATTCTGATATATAAGTCCCCTTCAGGAATTCCCTGGTGTCTAGACACTAACTTATTCTTTACAATAAGGAAAACAACACCCACTGAAGAGGAATATTTATATTGCCATAGGACATAGGAGACCATTGGACCATCAGTGGAGCGCTGAAGATAAGTCAAAGGTTGTCTGTCAACGACTCACATGTAGCACATGTGTAGTTTTTGAGAGATTCACCCTTTTCTTCAGGAAACATCCGTCTGAGATGTGGCCAAGTGAAAAGGACTCTATTTTATCTCTCAAAGAAGGGAAAAGTTTATCCAGCCAGATGTGATGACAGGCCTCGAAGCTGGCTCCATAGATCTTTACCTCCGAGTATTCTGTCTCATGCTATCCTCTCCCAGTGTGTCACGACTGGCCTGCTCACTCAGAGCATGCAAGTGTGCAGGTTCCAGGGCAGGTGTTGTGATTTATTTTATCCCACTACTTTGTGTTTTTTTCCATAGAAGGGTTTCAGTTTCCATGGCTAAGGATGTCAAAAAAGCCCCAGGAAAGAAGCTCAAATACAAAAGAACCAACTTGTTAGGTCGTAACTGAGCCATAGTCAATATGAATCTTAGCGATATCAGAGCCTTCACTAATATTCAGATGGAAAATTCACAACACATAGGAATGAGGAAGGTCTAGAGCCATTCTGTTCATAAGTCTATCTTTAAACTACTGTACTGTCTGAGATGTTTGTTAGACAATTGTGAGTCCTCTATGAAGAGTCTACTGATGAACTCTTTCATCCTGTAACTCAATATTCACCAACCTGGCATCTGTCATGTCTCATATTTTGAAAGAGGTTCTAGAGACTGTGTCCCAGTTAAGGATAGTTTCATATGATACCCCATCCAGTCCTAATGGAAATAAGCAATAGCCAATCATATATGGTAAAGATTGGGATGGGGTATCCACAGGGTATTTCAAAGTTCTTGGCTAAAGGAGAAACCAACTGAATCTTGAAGCATAAGGAATGGCTAGTACAGGAAGAGACATGTAAGGTCCTCTTCAGTGGTTAAACTGAAGCATCAAAATGAAGCCCAAGAAAGGCACGAGGGAGTGCACCATGGAGAAGAGTGGGCTACTCATGTGAGGCTAGATAGAGACACAAGGTGAAAACTAAAGGCTGGAGGGTGGTGTCTGCAAAGAACAGGAATTATACCTTAGCAAATGATCCTTCCTAAAATAATGACCTTTCTTTTTTATATAAAATCAAAGATTTCAACAAGAGAACTACAGCACAAATAAAGAAGTCATTCATTTCCAATGCAGACAGTCTTCAGTTCTTTCCCCAGACCTCTAACTTCATAGGAGCACATGCTCATCTTTCCTGTTCTAGTAAAGGAATCATGCTTGCCACAGAGAAGGTGCTCGGGACATTTGAAATCTCACTGAGTTTATCTATCTCCACCATGGTGTTGTGTCACTTCCTCCTCAAAACCCGCTGGTTCTTTCATACAGTCCACAGCAGATAAAACATGACATCATATCTGGAGCTATCACACATCGGTTCATCTGTCACCTCCCTGAATAGACTGAAGATCTTGTGTCTCAGTATTGAATGACAAGCCTATTGTCCTCAAATTGATGCAGTCTCAAAGACTCACAGAAATGACAATGTTTCCTTTTTTCTTTTCTTTTCTTTCTTTGTTTCTTTCTTTTCTGAGACAGGGTCTCTGGTGTAACCTCAAATTTACAAGGTAGCTGAGGATAACTTTGGAATGTGATCATCCTGCATCCACCTCCCAACCACTGGGATGATAAAGCATCCCCCATGTCTTCTGACCCGAGTATGCACACAGTGCTTGATGAACATAAAGAATGTTGTTGACACAAACCTAAAGGTATTCACTTTGGCTTTTTTATAAGCAGCTGGATATGTGGGGAGTTCCCTAGGAGAAACCTGTCCATATGATTGGCAGCAAAGAGTTTTCCATGAGATCCTAACCAGAAAGCCCTCTTAATGCTGCTGATGGGAGCTTACTTGGGGAGGAGCCAGAGCTGAAGAGACTGGGAGCTCTTCTGGCAGTGGCCTGGAAAAAAGACCCCAGAACTTTGGTGAAGAGCTGGTCATTAGACTCAAGGGCACAAGTCCTTGTAACAGAATCACTTTAAAAATGAGAGAAATGGAGAACCAACAGGGGTTTTATCTACCCCCCAAGGAAGCCCACCTTTCAAGACTCACTTGAAGGCCCCAGAGAGCTAGGTGGTGGCTATCTCACAAAGGGGTTTCTAGAACACATATCTGTGCTGGGCATGTGGACAGTGTTTTGATATGGTGGTTTCCCACAGGGTCCCGTGGAAAATATATTTGTCACTGCTCCAAGAATTTGAAAAGAAAAGTACAATTTTTTGGAAGAAAGGCCAACATAGCATTATTTGCTTGAACAAATCATGTTTCTGTATCTAAATATAGTCCCGAAGTTAGAAAAGTGATATTTTAATTCAGAATTATAGTCACAAACCACAGGTTACAGAACACAGTGAATGAATTGATGGCTCTAAATTCAGTCTTAACAATCCAGAAATTTTATCCATGTGTCAAAATCCCAATGGAAAGAACTGAGAAGCTTCTAGGCTTCTCCATTGCCCAATCTCACAGTCATTGCCCCCCGCTGCTCATCTCCTTACTGCCACCCCTGGCTTGTTCTTTCACGGATGAAAAGTTACTGTGTCTTCAAATCCTTCAAATCTCTTGTAAATTCAAGTACTTAAAGTATTTGAGCTTACACAAACTGTGACAGTTCCTTATCCCAACAACTTCTTTTAGCCATGAGAGGCTAAAATGCCGGAACAGGACTTGGCCTACCTCCAGATGTCAAACCCAGAGATTCACCGAAGTATAACTACAGCTAATGTTCTTATGAAATCTTCTCCAGAGATAACTGGAAAGAATAGGAGGCTGACCATATCCCCAACATGCATGAGTGAACAGAGCTCCCCACAAGACCCCTGGGGTTGTGAGTCATGGCTCTCACTATGAAGTGCTCCCCATTGTAAAACAAGAGCCCAAATAGACACATTCATTATTTGATTCAAGTGTCAGAGTCTAAGGAGGCGCCAGGTGCTTTGGACTGGGGTGTCCTCTGATACATTGTGTTCCAACACACTGAGAAAAAGGAAAGGTTGGTTCTAGGAAGCCTGGGCAGCTCCTCTATCAGAAAATGATTTTGCATTCTCCCAAAGGAGATAATAAAATCGTGTGATCGCTTTCATTTTTCTGTTTTCTCCATGACCACACAGTACTCCACTCTCTGTCGTTTGCGGTTGTTTCTCACAGAGCCACATTGTTGTTTGAAACTGGAATGTTGCTTTCTGGCTGCAGCAAGCTGAGCAGCACCTGCACCTCTGCAGCATGAGCTACAACCTCACCAAAGGCATCCAGGCTAGCAGTGAACTGAAATCCAAGAAACAGAGTAACAAGAAACTTTCCCTCTCTTCACATGGATTGGCTGCATGTGTTTGTCATAATAATGGAAATGTGTCTGAGGAGGCGGAATCTCTTAGCCTTGACACTACTGATGTCCAAGCTGGATTACAGGTGGGGGTTGGGATGTCAGGTGCACTGAGGGATGTTTCTCAGCTCCTGGGAGCATGTCCATACCAGGAAGTTGTGTCAACCCAATATTTCTCCAGATATTGTCTGAAACCTTGCAAGCAAAATCCTTTGTTCTAGAAAATGAGAGCCCATTCTTATTTAGACAAGAAAGGGACTTTTGTAATTGGATAGTGTTGTAGTCAGCTACCAGCAATGCCAATAAAACCAGAAAGAATTTTCACCTTAGAGAAAGAAGTGTCCTTCGGGAGCCCATAGAGATGAAATTTTGTGGTCCTCCCGTGAGAGGATGGGGCTGGATGTGAGCAAAAGAGCTCCTGATTTATTTTTAATTCTCTTGAGGTTTCAGTTCTTTCATTGGCTGACTTATGAACACAACCTGCTAATTTTTGAATGAAAATCATCTAAACTTTTCCCTAAAGCTGGGTTTCCATTAGATAACATTGAAAGAAAACACTTGACTAGATAATCCATGACTTAGCTTTCAGACTTGCGTAGACGTTTTAAATTTAAGGGTTAATCATTGCCTAGCTTACTGTGGTGGTTATTTTTAATGGGTCATCTTAAGTGTGCTATCCCATGGGGCTTAGTTTTAAATGCCATAGTAGAGGATGCTGTAAAAGACTTTATTAGATATGACCTTTTAATCCAGTAGACTGAGTACATTACTCTGCAGTTTGTGGGCAGACTTTGTCCATTCAGTTAATGAAGAAAGTGATTGACATTCTCTGAAGAGGAAGAAATTCTGTCTGTAAGCTGCCTTCAATTTTAACACTTCTAGATTACTTCCTGTTGAGGCCTCAACCTAGTGTTGAAGACATCGACTTTAGACTTCAGCGCTTTAGAAGAACTAAGGCCAGTTTCCTAAAATCTGTAGATTGATAGAAGATAAACAGACAGACAGAATAGACAGGCTACTGGCATATAGATAATCAATAGTTGGATAAATTAAACTAGGTGATAATTAAATAAGAGGATACTAGAAAAATAGATGGTGGATTATAGGCAAATATAGAGATGATAGATGGATAGATAGATAGAAAGATAGACAGATGATATTTAGATACTTTTTGCTTACAGACTTCTTGCTAAAACATTATTTAACCACCATTTTTAGCCGTTTAAATGCTAAGATTTTCTATGCCACTTACACAACTAGGATTTTAAGTGAGAGTTCAATGTTTCATGAACACTGTGGCAGCCTTTGCCAGACTTAATGTGAGACTCAACAACGCACAAGTCAGAGATATGGAGAATAAGGCCATAGACTAGTCTTAATCAACTTTCTCAAAAATCATAGCCACTGTTTATTTTTCCTCTAAATTAACACCATAAACTGCAATGTTTATGGTAACTCCGAATAGTGTAAGCAGTCTAGTTAATGGTCTCGCTCAGAATGCAAATATTTTCCCTTTGTTTGAATATGCTTTGTTTATATCCATTCCAAAGATCCAAGATAGATACATTTTATAATGTAACAATTTTAGTTTATTTAAATATTTATAATAAGCAATGTTTGAATAGTAATAGCAATATATTATATGACTATTCCACAATACATTATTCTGTATATGCAATATTGGACACTTACTGCTTTTAATTTCCTGTGCTTCAGAAACCTCTGCCCTGAGTATTACTGTACACACATCACTGCACAGTTTTTATTTCTGAGTCATTTTTACACTAATAATTAGAATCTGCGACTAGAGGACTTTCTTACTCCTGTTCTAGCCAGGAGCATCAGGACAACCAACTGCACTGGCAATGTAAACGACTTTTGCGGAAAAAGCAGGATTTATTTTTCTATTTTTAATTATGCACAGTCTTAGGTGTCATTTGCAAATGAAGTATGATTTATTTATTTATTTATTTATTTATTTATTTATTTAATGTACATGAGTGCTGTATCTTCATGTACATCTGAGTGCCAGAAGAGAGCGTCAGATCCCATACTGGCATCTATACTAGATGGTTCTGGAAACCTCAATTTTCACATTTTCGCAAAGGAATAGAAACATGATCTGAATTACTACACAAAGGAAGTGAGGACAGGGCTGTGCTGTTGATCACTGAGACTACAAGGGTGTGAGCAAAGGTTGAGGGCTCCTTAACACTCATGATCACTCATAGTCGAGGCATGAGACTTGCTGGAGAGTTGGGGCAATGAACTTCCTGTTCACTTTAAAATGTTATCGAGTTTATTGGTTGGAGAAATGGGAGTGTTCAGTTTGGAAATGGACTACCTTTAAAATGCCTGGAGTCTGAGGACAGAGCCATTTGAGCAGTGTATAATGCTATTGGAGGAGAAGGATGTCTCCAAGCCATTGTCAAGCACGCTGTATGTCCATTCAACCCTCTTGTCCTAAACCTCTGTTGTCAGCCAATGTACCAGTTACTGCTTTGGGAAAAACAAACTTGTATAAACCTGAAAAGAAGAAGTGTTTTTCAACCAGATTTTTTGTTGGAACTCATGGTGTTTTTATGGACATCTACAGAGGATAGAAAATCCCTAAAATACTAATGAGAAAAGAATCTGAAATGCTGATGGGCAAACTCTTAAGAACAAAGCCAGGGGAAACATAGGTTGGGGAGTCCTCTGCATTTTGAGTACTCACTTTGGCCCTCCTCAAAGTGATAGGCAGATTTGTGTGGAACACATGAAATACTTGCCATGGGTAGGCACAGTAAGGAGACTTGTTCAATGCATCTGAAGTGACGGGGAGTGGTCCTCAACTAACACATGGGTCAAAGGGCTAGAGAGGCATCAGGTGACCCACCAGGAGAGCACTAGTGAAGCCACAGCTCAAGTGGTACCTAGAACATGAAGAGAGAGATGTGCATCGAAACCATCAAGCACAGGTTCAGGCAAAGCATCCAAACTTGTCCTGAGGCTCAGTTTTCACTGTAGAAACCAATAGCCCCATAAATCAGGACATAAAGAGAATTTTAAAAAGAATCCAATGGGTAGCATTTTTATCATTAAATCATTTATAGGAATGCCATGTGATTTTAAGTAAGATGTACTAAATGAAATATAAAGCCATGGGAACTTTACACTTAGCAGTCTGAAGATAGAGCAGCTATGTATCTCCTGAGCTGCTTTGTACATCACAACTTGTGAAATGCAATACTACGTTCGCAAGATTGGCAACAAAATCTGGAAGAGGTATTTTAACACTTCACTATGGCGTTACTCACAGAAGCTACTCAGCAACAGATGAAGGTCTGAAGAAAATACAGTGCACGCATCCCATAGGATATTACGCAGCATGCAAAGAAGAGGACCGCAAACGGACTAACCCCAAGGACATGACACCAAGCAAAAACAGTCACCCACGGAATCCACCCAATCCTATGTGATCCTATTTCCATGAGATGGCTTCCTCATGAGTAGAGTTTCATAATGAATGATAAATGCTTGAGACCTTTGGTACTAACCACTCATGATGTTGCACTTCCATCAAAAAAAAAAAAGAAATTAATAGAGTAGAGGCTTATTCGATAATGTATTCCATGGCTTAAAACTCTGATGTATGTTATAGTAAAAAATTAATTGGGAGTTTCTACAACACCTTTGGAACAGATTTTTGTAATAAGCCTAAAGCACTAGGACTGAGTGGATATCAACCCTCTAAGCTATTTTGTCTACTTCCCTGTCAATAACTCTGTGATAAACGTTCACTCACACTCAGGCCATGTTCTTCCTAAGCTGCTCTCGTGGTCATGTTCTCATGATTCACCTACCGCATGGCATCTTCTCCTCCCTTCTCTTCTCTCCTCCCCACCTGGTGGTCTGTGCCTCAGACCCCGAGCCCAGGAACCAAAACCTTGACTACCTCTCCTCTGCCCAGCTACAGGCTGTAGGCATCTTTATTCAACCCATAGTTTTAAATTAAGGAGTAAGGTTATCTTACATCACTTGGTGTAGATTTCCTTGTCCCTGGGGGACAACAGCCTTTGGGGGTTTAGCATGACAATACATAGCAATAGACCGAACCTCCAAAGATGTATATTCTAATTTTTTTGCTGTTGTTTTTTTTTCTTTCTGTGGTTCTAGCTGGGCTCAGGGCCTTATGCATTCTAGACAACTGTTCTATGACTGAGCTTCAGCCCCTGTCTCTGCATATTTATTATTTATTTGCATTGATGTATATCGTGTGGCTGTGTGTATGGATCTGTTTACAGGTGTCTTCGGAGGCTAAAGAGAGCATCTGATTCCCTGTAGCTGGAGCCAAAGGTACTCGTGAACTGCCAAACATGGATACTGGGAACTGAACTTGAGTTCTCTGTATGGGCCAGTTTTCTTAACTGTAGATCCATTTCCCTTGCCATGTATTTTCAGTGCTCTGTAACAGCTTCTGTTGCTTCTGGCAGTTACCCAGTGTACTTCCATTGTGCTCCTCACAATTCAGTCAGATGATGAGACAGAGTCAGAGAGAGGTCACATGAGTCACCTCATATCCATGACACTCAGAATAAAGAGCCAGGATGAAAACCAACTAAACTGGCTTGTCAGTAAGTCTTCATTTGAAAGAACCTCAACGTCTATACCTAGGCTCTTCTTGTATATAAACCTACTTCCTATGATAGATTAGGAAGATATGCAAGCAGATGACCCAGATATGTCTTCACCTGAAGGAAATTCTAGCCTGACAGTGTATGGAATAAGACTTTAGAAGCTAATGCACACTGTAGAAAACAACAGAATTTCCTCACACCAAAGACCAACAGTTGATGTTTAAATGTCCCCTGAGCTCTCTGCCCCAGGCATGTCATCCAAGCATTGAATAAGCTATATCAACTGAGTATGTTCCACAGCTTGGCAGAGAGTATGCTAAGTGCAGAGGGACATTTCTAATAATAAACTCTTCAAATTAACTCTCTGTTAAAATAAAGTCCATTCATTTCAGAGATGTTTTATTCTAGCTGCTGATTCAGTAAAATTAGCAGACACAAATTTGCATTCTCAAGCAAGGGAGAAGTGTAGAGATGCCTCACAGAAAAGGCAAATTTATGCCATGGTTAGGAATATCAGCCAAATACACTTTATATGTGATGGTTAATGATTAGTGTAGCTCAGAATTTGACCATGTTGTGACAACAGAACTGAGGACCAGACCTGGGCCCTTATCCAGTTTCTACCACTTCTGAATGCCTCAACATTGAAAGGGAAAGTGATCTGTCTGAGCATCACCCTCACATTTAAATACTTGTTAGACAGCAAAACTTGTACTGTTGGGTAGAGTGAAGGGTCTCATGAGTGTGGAGTGCAGACACCTTCTGTGGATATTGAGAACATAGGACAACATCCCTATATAATCCATAAGTGGTATTAAGAGGGTCAGTCAACAGTCATTTCTATATTTCTAATGTCTTGTCACCTCAGTGATTCCATTAAGTTGAGAAGATTTTACAAGCAGGTCCCAGCCTCCCATCAAGTGGATCTGAGTGGTTAGTTCTTATTTCAGTGGTACTAAATTGGTAGGATACGGTTTCATCTTTTAAGCACTATCCTTCTAGCATCCAAATGTCTGTATGAAAACATATTTACTCAGCAGAAACACGACTGAGCCCCTTCCAGGGCTGTCCAAGGCAATTCCACTGGAATTTTCAAGAATATTAATTAATTCAATGATTTCAAAGTGTTAGTGAGATTTTACAGATTGTTCTGATACAGAAAATGCTATTGTGATATGGTAGTTGGGGAAAATGAGACAGAACTGTAAGGTAGTGTTAATTGTGACTGGAGGAAGGTGGGGAAAGCTCTCCTTCCCTCAGCTGTGGAAAGCATAGGAGATGGCAGAGAAAGCACTGGGGTAATGAAGAAGACAGCTCAACTTTGGAGTACACACAGGCTCCTCTTTCACAGAAACCCTCCTGGCTCAGTTGGAACTTGTGGTAAAAAATAGATAACTGAATAAATATCTCAGAAATCAAGAGTGGTAAGTGCTGTTAAAGAGAAGCTGGGTTCAGTTTTCAGTATCCATACATCAGGTGACTCACAAATACATGTACTCCCAGTTTCAGGGATCTTACGCCATCTGATCTCCAAGGTAATTGCACATATGTGGCACATATGGACTCACATTTCAACACATAAATAAAAATAATAACTTTTAAACTTGGTGATTGAGACCAATGGGTACTAAGCCACAATGAGTGAGTTTTAATGTTCTGTCACCAAAAAAGGCAACTATATATGATATAATATTTGTTTCCAAACAGCTGGTAGATTTATCTAAAAAAAAGTTAATCAAAAAGAAGCGATAAATGTTTGATAAAATACACACTTATCCTAAACATGGCATAACACGTACAAGTAAGCACCGTTTTATATGTCCATAGCTCCAAGACACAGCTTGGCATGGTGGTGCCCACTCTTAAGCTCAGCACTTAGGAGACAGAGACAGGCAAATCTCTGAGTTCTAGACCAGCCTGGTTACAGAGAAAGCTCTAGTATAAACAAGGCTACACAGGGAAACTCTGTATCAACTAAACAAAAGAACAATAAAAATAGCTTCCAGAATAAATACAGTCAAAATATTGACAGTTGGTCATAAAGCAAAAATATAAGAAAACTCAATGGAAAGATCTTATGGTATATAATCACACCTAGACATCTAAAAATACTGCTTTGAAAAAGAATTGGTGAGAGCTGAACAAAGTGACAGATGAAATATGTACCATGTTAGGTGACTTATGTCAAGTAGATTCTCCCATGTTTTGAAAACAATCACAAAAGAATTTAGTGTTCTTCAGAGTTTCTTTTGGTAGGATTGGCTTGCTTCTTGGTTTATATATAATTTAGGAAAGTTTACATCACCTTCAACAAATGTTAGAGCTTTTGTAAGTTTGACTCAGGGTTGAAATATGATCCTTGAAAGAAAAAAATTGAAATGAGATGAGGAGTGGCCAGCCAGGTTCTGCTTCCTTCTGCACTTGTTCTACAAATTACCTCCTGTGATGTCCTCTGCCAGACTGTTAGGCACTATAACTGGTAGACACTGTCATCAGCTCTGTTTGAAGGCTGAGAAAGTCAAATGAAGCTACAGTTTATTCTCACACTGAAATGATAAGTCTGAGTTTGTTTAGACTCCAATCTCCCTACCCAACAGGGAAGTTCTATCTCTATGATGTTTTAAATGAGAATGTCCCCTAAAGTGGAATTTTCTGGTTTCTTTGGAAACTCAGTTATGTCATATAATTTTTCTGAAGCAGCCTCCCGAAAGGATTTTTTTTGCTGAAGCAGACACAGGTGAGAGGATATTTTGCTGAAGTGGACATATAAGAAGATGCATGGTGTTTAGAAAAGATATAAATATGACCTCACAAACAGTGGGAAGAGGCTCTGGTATTGGTTCGCCTTGAATCAAGTTACTGATCTTTGCTTGTCATGACTTCATAAAGATTTCTTCTGGATTGAACTGCAGTTGCTGATTCATGACTGGTGATTGTCGAATAGACTCCACTACCACTGTGGACTCATGTTGGTGTTTTGCTACAGGCCTGGACTGCTAACAATAAAGATTAGAATAGCCCCAAAGAACTATTTCTAGAAAGGTCCACCCTATTCCCTATTAACCTTTCTCTTCCACTACTTTTGGTGGCAGGTGGGCTAGAAAAGAGGTTGAAGTGTTTAAGAACCCTTATTAAAGTAGGTTTTCAAAATCTAAGCCTACAGGTCCCCATAGGCTCACATATTTAAACAGTTGGTTTCCAGCCAGTGGCACTGTTTGGGGAGGTTTAAGAAGTGTGGCCTTGCTGAAAAAAGTATGTCACTGGAGGTTCTCTTTGAGAGCTTAAGGACTCCTGTCATTTCAGTTTGTTCATGCTTGTAGTTCAAGATGTGAGCGCTCTGAATTCTGTTCCTATAGACTCTTAGACATCAGCAAGCCAAAATCAACCTGTATTTCTTAACTTGTCTTGGCTATGATGTTTTATCCCAACAACAGAACAATACAATGCTATACTGACTTCTAATGAAAATTGGTATGCATAGCCATGTGTTTCTGTAACACCAAATAGTAATTTTCTTCCTTTCAAATTCTGTCCTCTAAGGCAGAATGATAATAGAAAAGTCATAGCATTTCCTTTGCCAGCAATAATGAAGTCACAATATCTTTCCATCCTTCACCCAGTAAGTGCTTATCAAGCAGCTACCATGTGCAGGCTCTAATGGCAAGACAGCCTCGTTCACACATTGAAGAAGCTGAGTCAGCATGATGTTTGTTTCCTGGTTTGATCTATATAAAACATTATCTCTTTCACCTAAATCTGCATTTTAAAAGTACACAGTAAGGGTAACTGTGAATCGCAGGAAGTTTCAGCACTTGTCCACATCATAAACAGAGGACTGGTGGGAAAGTTTAAACTATTCATAAAAGATGAGTTGCATGAAGAATTTTACTGCATTAAAAATCTTGAAGGTTTGAGTGGGTAAGCCCAATCTCTGCTGTCACGTATAAGGCAAAATCTAGGATTTGGCCATTGCCTGCATGCCTACTACAAGCTGGTCAGCACCTACTCAGACTGTCACACTCACACTTTGAGAATGTGTTAACGTTGTGCCCAGGAATAGGAGAAATAAAAGTGTGTTGCTTTCCCTGAAAGAGATGCTGGCTGTAACAGTACTATAATTATGTTGAAGGTACCATTTTGAAAAATATTCTCTGGAAAGTAGAACTTTCATTAAAGGACATCTTGGTTCTGATGCTCCTGGAGAAAGCATCTTGTCCATGTTAAGCTCTATTTCCTGATTTGTACACGTGTGAATAATGTGGACTTTGGCTGGGCTAATAGCGTAGGGTGTGTGTGTGTGTGTGTGTGTGTGTGTGTGTGACCTCTATGTCTATCTATGCATTCATTGAGGATATTTGGAAAGAAGATTTGGACTCAGTCAGGTCTTTCCTATCGTCTTTAGCCCCTCTCTCTGTCTTTGATCTTTGGAGAGTGTCAGCTGATTCTGAAGGCCTTGCCCATTTAGCCACTTCTTTTGGATTGTTCTGACGAATTCTTTCTGCAGTCTACATCCAAATTGGAAAAGAAATGTGCATATACCTTGACATTCAAATATAATATTCTTCCATGGAAAACAATAACCTCCCCTAAAATACTTCACAATTCATTACAGCCCAGGTGGTTTCACTATGAAACTCAAAAACCCATCGAATAAAAAGCTCTAACTGCACATGTAAACAGCTGCACTCTCTAAGTGGGACCTAATGTCGATTCATGTCTCTCAATTCATTTGATTACTGGCTGTATTGTAGCAAATGAAATGCTAGAAAGTTGAAATGAGAAGTGACTGCACTGTTACCTGGTTTATGAGTTTCATAATGTTCACTTAAGACACCATCTCATGACAGCAGCTTTCCTGTATCCATAGGAAACACCTCTTCTTTGTCTTCTGAAGTAGGCTGTAGTTATGATCCCTGGCCCATCTAATTCTAAAATAAACATAAAAAATGAAACTGTCATTTGTTTCCCTTCAGTCAGTTGACATTACATCTTCTAAATAAGCCTGTGCTGGATGATACCAAGGTCAATTTTCTAGCTTTGATATGGACCTAGAGTGGGGAGTTCTGGGTCTCAGGCAGGGGATTTCTGTCTACCATTCATTACAACTTCCTGAGAAGGTAAATAATTTTTTCAAGTTTTCTGGTGTGTGTGTGTGTGTGTGTGTGTGTGTGTGTGTGTGTGTGTGTGTGTACCAGAGTGCACATATAGAGGTCAGAGGACAACTTTGTGTAGTGAGTTTTTTCCTTCCCCGGAATCCAGGGACCAAACTTATATCACCAGGTTTGCTAGGCAAGTGCCTTGACCTGATGAGCTACCTCACTAGCCCCCTTTTAAAGTTTTTTTGTACTATAGGAAAATGTTTTAGGTTGAAGGATAGGGTAGTGTATACTAAAAGAAATACAAGAGGCAAGGTATGAGGATATATTGCCCAGAGACTTAAATTCCATTGTTCTGATGCTTTCTAGTGTAGTGGTTAATGTGCATGACTTGTGAATGAGGCAGGGTTTCAGTGCCTCCAAGATCTTGTCTAATCCCCAGAACCACATGAACTAAAGACTAGCTTAACACTTCTGTTGACAAAAGTCCCGAGACTTCTAGTTTTTAAAGTCACCTATCATGCTGGTAAATCTTTCTGAACACAACTTAAGCATTACAGCTATTTGGAATCATACTAAATGAAATTTCTAAAGAATTGGGTTTAACCCTGGGAATCTGTGGATGCTGCCCTGTTTGGTCTTTGTAGTTGTTATTAAACTAAGTTGTGCCCTCAAAGGGGCAGATCACCTCAATTATTTGGATGGGCCTAAAACCAATCCAAATTGTGTTATTTAGGCAACAGACTGTGGTCCCATGAGATGCTACACAGCCACTTGCACAGGAGAGGGCAACATGAAGACACTTGGGCAGGGATTTCAGAATTCCAACCTTGAAGACAAAGGAGACCAACAGTTCACAAGAGGCTTTTGCATCACCATGACAGAAATGCTAAAAGAACCTTATAAGGGAGAAAGGATGTGTTTTGGATTAAGTTTTCAATCCATCATCGTAGGACGGCATGATGAAGAATCTCAGGGTATGTATGTGACAAGAGTATGTCATAGATGCTGGTCACACCACAGCAGAGTAGGAAACATAGAGCACAGCAGGAATAGGGACCACATAGGATCATCAAAGTCTCACACACAGTGGCCAGCCACAAGCTAGGCTTACCTTCTAAAGAATCCACAGCATCCCAAAATAGCATGACCATCTAGATCAAGCATTTAAGACATGAGCGCAAACTGTAACAGAGAGCCCAGCGCATATCTCTGTCCTGCTTCAGTTAAAATCCCTGTGTTCAATTGAGGTGAGAGTGTATTCTCAGGGGTCAGTAAACTCTTTCTATCTCATAGTGCAGCCATATATTTGAAAGCTAAAGCCCATCCCATCGTAGTGCATGGCTCCAAGCTAGCCCTTCCACTTCTCATGTTGACAGATTTCCCTAGAATAATAACTCAAGGTTTACTGGCAGCAGTATTGATATCACCTGGAACTTGTTAAAATTCAGGGGCCTAGCAGTTGTTAGTGAGAATCACAGCCTTCAGAACAGAGAGACAGGTGGATCTCTGAGAACAAGGACAACTTTGTGTAAATGTGAGTTACAGGATAGCCATCGTTACACATACACAGAGAAAGAAAGAAAAAGAAAATGCAGACTACTATGTCCCACCGTAGACCTGTGCATGTCACCAAGGTCTCTAGGGACTATGTTGTAGGCATTAAAGTGTAAAAAAATGCTTATCTAGAAATCAGAAAGTCATATTGATATAGTCTCAAGCCACTGAGTCTAAGCATCATGATGGCTATGACCTGAATCCTAGCTACACTGGTTATCAATATAGAAGGCATAAGAATTTGAGGCCTGCCTGAGTAACTTAGCAAGACTCAGTCTCAAAATAAATAAAGGACTGGAGAATAGTACAATGATATGATGCTTGCCTAGCATGTGTGATGCCATAGGATCAATACCTAGTATCAAATAATAAATAATAAATGCTCAGCCGACATGTTGTCCATGACTGTCTATAAGCATCATCATGGGGGAAGTCTTATTGTTTTACAGACATCTTGATCTATGTTCACAGCATCTCTGGCCCTGACTGGCAAAAGACTATTTCACCATAACATATTCCCATAACAACACTGGACAATTATTTAAGAAATAGAGATGGTGTCTTTTGCACAGCATTTGCTGAAAGAGCTTTTATTTGGGGCCCCCACTTGCCAGCTTCACGTTGCTTCCTGAAAGCTGTGTGACTGCCCTGACAGCAGAGGATGAGCTTCATTCAGCCCAGCTGGGCTTTCTGTTAGCTGTTGTCTGCTGAGATGCCTTTCCTGGGACCCATTTTGAGAGTACTGTGGATGTTCTCTGAGATTATAATTGCTAGGACTTTGCTTGGTACCTCAGTGTTTCCATGGAGCCAATAGCTCTATGTATCTGGTTTCTCATTACCAATGTTTTTGATCTTTCCCAGGCTGGATTATGTGGGCAAAACTTGTCTAGATTTGTTTTCCGAAATCTGATTCATAACACAAGAGCATTTGAGCAGATATCTGGAAATGTATGGGAACCTTTTCCCTACCTTCCTCCAAACCTTCAGCTCAAAACATTTAGAAATCAGTCTGTTCTGCTGAGATTGTAACTGGAGCCAGATTCCATCTGTGTTTGTTCCTTCCTAGCCACACTTCACAGCCTTAAGAAAGGCATTTCTGGGGCCAGTGGGAGGGACCTGCGTACTTCCTCCGAGCTGCTTCATATGTCTGTTTACTTGAAATTGCTAGCAGTCACAGTAGAGAAGAACAGAAAGAATGCCTAATTACTTGGAGGAAAACAATTTACTAATCTCTTTTTTAATAAAAATGATTCAGTGACACACAAATTGCCTCAAATCCCAACACTCTCCTTGAGCAGGCCTCTCAGCAGCAGACTATGCCACGAAGACCATCTTTGTGAAATCACCTTGGCCTGGGGGTTGAACACAAGAGTGTCACATTTAATTGTCTCCTTGGGCAGGAAAAGCAATCAGAGAAAAAAATAGAATCACATTTAAATGTTACCCAATCTTCAAACCAAATATTTATCTAAAATAACCATATGGCAGAAGAAATGTTGAGTTGATTTGATACTTGCTTTCTGTTCCTCCTGGGCAAAGTAAAACTGAGTGGCTGTGTTTTTCAAAGACGATTAACTGGTTTTAAATGAAAACTATATGTGAAGTTAGATTTTATTTTAATGTAGAAAAGGGCATTGCTTTTGCTGAACAAGAAAGCTCTCCTGATAGCTGTCAACTCTGATCTTTGTTTTGTTTTGTTTTGTTTTGTTTTGTTTTGCTTTGCTTTATTTTTCTGGTGATACTGCTTTTGTGATATTTTTTAGCACATATTTCTAGAACAAATTATAATCTTAAAGTAGCAGAGATTTTGTGATCAACTTCTGTGGTAGACTGACAATTTCAAACTGGGAACACAGTTGAGCTTCCAGTAGACTTCTCTCTGAGAAGCCAAGCCAAAAATGAAGGGCAATGTCAATAGATTTTCGGTATATATGGGAACTGCCAAAACTGTGCTTCAAAACCCACAGTCCCTATCTGACACAGGACAGGTGTTATCAGTTTGACTTTGGTGAAGCTGTATATGTCAGTGACAGCACCTTTGGAAAAACACATGTTATTTCCATATGTGCTTGAGATGGAGTGATACTCATACATGTATGTCGTGAGCACTTGTGGGCGGTACCTTTCTGAAGTACATGAAATTTCCAGGAGGTGGGGCCTGGTTAGTTTAAGTCAGTAGTTTAGGAAGAGCTCTGAAAGCAATATCTACCCCAGCTCTGGTCTAGCTCTAGACTTCCTGCATGCACCATGGGGAAAAGGCCTGACTTCCTGTTCTGACACTAGAGGCGGAGTGACTCCTGTAGCCATGCCTTCTCTGACCAATTGAGCAGAAGCCCTACATGACCCAGGGGTAGGTTCACTATCTACTTCAATGGTTTGTATCTTCTATATCTTGATATGTCTTAAACAGCTCAATAGCTAGGCCATTGCCTAACTACAACACTGATTATCCATGTCCTGCTAAAAATCTCAAGTTATTACTTACTAAACTCTATATTCTACTCTGGTTGCCCTGGCCAGAGGGCAGTCTAACTGGACCATGCTCTGGGCTATGCTTTTGGCCATGATTTTTTGGAGCCTTCATATGGTGGCCATGTCTCTCTGTTCTGTACTCTTTTCAAACATGGTGTCTCTCCTCTCCTCCACACTCTCCTGGTATGATAGATCTCTTTCTTTCTCCCCTCCCAGTCCCAAGCCTAGGAATTGTAAAGTCCCACCTCTGTCTGCCCTGCCAAGCTATTGATTGTCGGCATCTTTATTAACCAATCAGAAGCAAGTGGGGGCAGGTTCCTAGAAGCTATGTGCAGAGATTCTCAAACAAACAGTTTTTTGGAGAACATAATTAGCAATCATAATATAAGTAGCCACATTTCCCCCTTCTTGTCCAATTAAAAAAGTTCTTTTCTCTCAGATATACATTGAACATAATTATAACACATAGGTAACTTGTAATGCATGATATACATTTATAACATCTAGTCCATCATATTTGACAACTTAGATAAGTCTATTCTAACTTAAAGAGTTTATAGTTCTATGCCTGAATTATGTTTGATTTTAACTTGTATCAACATCTGCAAACCATCCTTTCAAATTTAGATCATCTTCTTTAATGCTAAACAACCTAAGTTGGGTTTTGAGATTATTCCTATTCTTCAACCCTGTCAGAGATCTGAGAAGGAACTAAATATTACCTGAATATGAAGGAAGCACAAAGACATTGCTTCCAAAGCTTATATAAATTGTAGAGACAGCTGACTGCTTGGACAGTTCATGATCTTCCTTAAAACACTGGGGCATCTGTTTTCAGCCTTCTAGCCTAGAATGATCTGTCAGACCTTAAATGCAGCATGAATTATTAAGGACCAGATTACCCTGTCTTTGTAGAGCTTAGCAGTTGACTATCTCTCATTCAATTTGACTTTTCTTGGACAGCATTTTGTCTGTAGATGAAATTATGGTATTTTTTTTTGTCCAGTGGCTAGCTTGCCACAATTGGAGCAACTGCATATGGAAGTAATGATGTTCATTATCTTCTTTAAAGTGGGATGGGGATACTGTCAGGAACAGACATGTCCCCTAGTCAAAAAAATCTATTAATGATGAAATGATTTTAAATGTCATATTTTGTGTATCTCTGATATTTTTGAAGACTATATATAGTATACCTGAACTATTAAACTTTGATTATTCTTAACCATTTACTATTTCATAATCTTGAAAACAATTTATTGTAATTAAATCAGAATCTATTATTACCATAAGGTTCTTATATGACCTTTAATCTGTATTACTTAATCATCCTGAAGAGTTTGTAATAGCAGCTATTAGAAGGACTGGGTCTAAGCCTCATATTCATAAATGAGTTGCATAGGCACAATGCCTATCTAACAAATAAACATATTTATAGAACTAAATTTTTGTTTGTAAGATTCATATACTACAGAATGAAACACCAAGATGCAGCTTTGACAAGATTTTTCCTCTGGGATGCTAACATGATCTGCTGTTCCAGCTCCTTGCCTCATCTGATGCTGTTTCCAGAAACTTGCTCCCAGAACAGCTTTAAAAGTAGCTACTGATTTCTGATGAACTTGGTTCATCCAGCCTTTCAGACAGCTCCAGTCAAGACTTCAGTTAAGCCTTAAACATTTCTAAACATACAGAGACTGGATAACAAATGTTAAAGCTAGCTTTTTAAGTCTAACCAATTTTTCCAGTTTTCCTACCCCTTCCCACCCCTTAAAAACTTCATTGCCCCAATTCAACAAGAAAAAACTATAGAGAGTAGTCATCCTGATTTCTTGTGTTTGGCTGTCTGGTTATGGTTCTTTTATAAATTATAGATAGGCTGTCATTTTAAGGAATAATTTGGATGTGCTCATAAGTTTTGACAGGGAGGAAACCAAATAGAGAGTTTGACTTGGGGATTTCTATCTTTTTTTTCCTCTTCTCCTCCTTCCCCCATCTCCATGTGATGTCCCCACCCCCAACCCCTACACCACCAGACCTCCCCACTCCCTGGAGCCTCAAGTCTCTTGGGGGTTAGGTGCATCTTCTCTCACTAAGACCGGACCAGGCAGTCTTCTGCTGTATATGTGTCAGGGGCCTCATATCTACTGGTGTATGCTATCTGGTTGGTAGCTCAGTGTCTTGAGAGATCTTAAACAAAATATTTTTATAGCCTTAATCTTACATTGGTAGAAATCTTTGCATTTTTATACATAATTGAAATTGTATTTTCTTGTATTGGTACAGAATGTATATATTGATACAGGATTAAGGTTTTCATGGGTATAAATCTTTGTATATCAATACAAAATTTAAAAGTAATTTTAGTGTCAGGTGCACAGATTATTTAAAAATGAATTTTTGCTCCTTGTTTGAGCTGGTGAAAGACAACTGTCTTTTTTATTAGTTTGATCAATAATCAATTATAATAAATTTTTACTCATGCCATGTGAAGGATGGCATGATAAATTTTAAGGATTTCATTATCAATAAGATTTATTGGCTAATTTTAGCTGAAGTTTTGTCTAGAAACATTTTCATGTCTAAGTCAGTTTTAGGGTTGTTCCCATGTAGAGGAATCAGCAATTCATGCTGCCTGTCCTGCTTGGTCTTCTTGAATTTTTCTTTCCCATCTGTAGCCAAGATCTTCACGGGGTGTTCCCCTATTGTATCTGATCCATATTACTTTGGGAGGGATCCAAAGCCTTTTCTCCTTTCCTGTTAACACAAATATAGAGCCTCTCTCCCAAAATAGCATGTTCTTGGTCCAGCAGCCTGAAGTCAATTGGTTCAATTTAACAGCCTCTTTTTTCTTAGGGCCTGCTCTACTCTGACCTCTCTCCCAGAGGATTAGTAATGTCATTAATACCATCAACTTATAACCACCTTCATTTTGATAATTAAAACAACTCAAAGCAATTAAAATAATTTAAAACCATTATTATCATGTGTTGATATAGTGTTTCTATCTCTATCCATTTGTTTCTGCATTAGAGATCAAAAGCTTGAATTTCTTTATTTTTCTATGTATAAATGATTACCACTATTTCTCTCTTCTATCCTTAAGATAGCATAATTTTTCTTTATTCTGCCCTTCTATGGAGATTAGCATCTGTGGATATATAATTATATCCCTTTTCTTTTTATATAACTTAAACAATTACCACTATTTCTCCTTTCTATCCTTAAGACAATGCGATTTCCCTTTATTCCTCCATTCTATGGGGATTAGTATCTGTGGATATATTTAAATCTCCTTTCTTTTTATATAACTTGGATTAATATCAGTTCCTATGCATTTAAATTTAATTAAATCCTCTTCTATTTTCTCTATGAGCCTATTTTTCGGCTGATTTATGAATAAAAGTGACGCAAAACTATCCTAGAATTCCTGCATTTTAAGAATCTGGTTGTTTGCGAAAGCCTTGATTTAATTTTTCATCAATTCCTCCATTCCTTTCTTGTTAAAGCTCTCTGTGGCTTGCCTTATCCAATTAGTATAAGACTGTTCTCTGTTGCCTACTTTCACCCAGCAGGAGCCATTAGTCTCCACGGCTTAAGCTCTCACAGCATCCCAGAAGTTGAGAGACTACTTGGCTGAATCATTCGCCCACCATCTATGTTCTTGGGTCAGTCTGGGTGTCTCGTAGTCTTAAGCCAAAAACCCCAGAATCATGTGTGCCAAACTAGTATGAACCTGTGCTGCCTGGGGAGGAACCATGTGGCTCAGCTTGGCTGAGAAACCAATTCTCCCTGCCTCTTAATCTTAAAGGGAAGGCATATGCATTCCATTTAGGAATCTCCAATTAATTTTTAATAGTGAGTTCCTACCCTATGTCGGGTGCCATCTGTAGACTTAATTTTTTAATTATTAAATACTGGCAATGGGTTTGCTATCTGCCTCAAAGGAGATAGATAGATAGATAGATAGATAGATAGATAGATAGATAGATAGA
>NW_021621338.1:12193701-12262914 GCF_004785775.1 Grammomys surdaster | reverse complement strand
AGATAGATAGATAGATAGATAGATAGATAGATAGATAGATAGATAGATAGAGATAGATAATACATAGATACATAGATAGATGAATAGATTTAGATACAAATATCTTTTATATTTTGATATGTCTTAAACAGCTCTATAAATGGGCCATAACCTAACTTCCACATGGTTAATCCACCTCTTGCTAATAATCCCAAATTATTCTAAATTCCGTTTTGGCTGCTCTGGACTGCATTCTCCTGGCTCTCTCATATGACAGCCATGTTTCTTGGTTTCATAATATTTTCAAACATGGCGTCTCTCCTCTCCTCCACACTCTCCCTGAATGTTGGATCTTCTTCTTCGTCCCTTCCTGCTCCAAGCCCAGAAATTCTAATCCTCTGTCTGCCCTGCCCGGCTATTAGTTGTCCTCTTTATCAGTCAGAACCAACTTGGGTCAGGTTCTCAAAAGCTACATACGAACATTCTCTTACAGTTTATTTTTTTTAAATAATTCACATTCATAAAAGCTACACACATTAAATACACAAAATAAATAAATAAATAAATAAATAAATAAATAAATATCCTGATAAAGGCAACTTAAAGGATAATGGGTTTATTTTAGCTCATAGTTCCAGGGCGCAGTCCATCATGTGGGGAATTCAAAATATCAAGAACATCAAGCATCGGGACAAATTACATCTACCATCAGAAGACAGCACTGAATGCATGCATACTAGTTCTCAGTTCACTTTCTCCACTCTTACACAATCAAGGATTCCCTGCCTAGGTAACAGCACTATCCACAGTAGGTGGGTCTTCATACCTCAATAAAGGTAATCAATCCCCCAGAGACTTGCCCAGAATTCCATCTCTCAGGTGATTCTAACTTTTGACAAGTTGACAATTAACCATCATTGAAAGCCTAGATAAGGAAGATAAATTAGTAACATGTTGAAATACTCCACTCTCCCTCACGAGTAGCCCAGACTGGTTTCCACTGCAATCCAAAGTTACAGTTAGGATGGACTTCTTGTTCACATTTTCCTGGGGATTGCGATGGAATGGCTATTACCCAGCTAATGGCAAAACCATGGCAGATACAGGGTAATGCCAAGTCCTCACACAAGACTTCCCAATGCAATGCTAACACATTTTGACAAGATTACTGATGTAGTTTCAGAGGTCACCATCTTCCATGGTTTCCAAACCTTAAAGGATATCACTTGAGCCCTCTGCAGGATTGGGTGTAAGGGGAGGGAAGAAAGTAGCTCTTCTGATTTTTTTCCTCAAGTGGACCTTTTGCACTTTGACACAGCATTGTGATTTACAGTAGACAGAGCTTAAGAACTCCCTGGCAAAGAATAAGGACTCAAGTCAACACAGGTTAGCCTGCATCAGCATGTACTCCATCACACTACATATACAATTTGATACAAAGGCAACTGAAAGAAATTCCTCCACAATTGTTACTCAAGAGACTTCTATTCCTAGAAAGGTCTAGAAATTTTATTAATACCTGATATTTTGAAGTTTTCAATGGAATTTGCTTCCACAGTTCCAGTCTCCAAATCCCTCCATAATTTTTCCCATGCATTATCCCTTTCTAATGTTCATGAACATTATAATTGCATTGCTGCTGTAAGAACTGTCTTCTGCATACACATGTCTTTACATGAGGAACTGGCCTCAGAGAAACATTAATTCTAATTAGATCGTGTCTGTTTTTCGCTATTCTATATAAATCTCTACTTCTGAAGCTCTTTCATGTTAATGTTTGAATGTCTTTAAGATAATTTCCTCCTACTTCAGATACTCAGGAAGATGCTCCCATCTCCAGCGCCTTCTTCATTCTTTGGCTGAGACTCAATACAAGTATCTCAATAGGAAGTGCCATGCTATGGCACCTATTGGTCACCACCTCTCAGGTATAAACCATAGGGTTAAACGGGTATGCAAAAAGATGTTCATGTTATATGGGTGCATGTGTGTGCTATTGTTTGTGGAGGCCAGAGGTCAATCTCAGTGTCACTCCTTAGGGATCACTTTGGTTTTTTTCACACAGAATCTTTCACTGACACCCAAGGATTACTCATTAGTCTAGGCTGGTTGAGCAGAGAGCCTCAGAGACGCCCCTGTAGTTGCTTTCCAACGCTGGCATTGCAAGTGTTTGCCACCACACAGAGTCTTTTGCATGGATACTTAGGGTCAAGTTCAGGTGCTCGTGGTTGTTTTTACTGACTTAGCCATTGTTCCAGCCTTTCTCACTCCATCCCACCTCTATCATACACACAAAGTAGTGTCCCTGGCTTTGGATGATTGCTTAAGACTATAGGATGTCACTGAAAATTATACAGAAGGAGACAAAATAAAGGCAGGAGATTCTCTAGACAATTTTCTGCTTCTCATTATAAATGAGCAATTGTGTTTAAGTGACATTGATGCAGTTGGATCTGATGATGAAATTTAAACCCCTCAGGTACTAAGTGATACTCATAATCCACAATTTTCTTGTCCTTGCCCATCATTTATTCTTCTCTTAGCTGATGACTTTGTGGGCTGTAAATGTTACTTCTCCATCTTCAATCCTGTGTGACAAAGTTCTTTGGAAAATTCCATGCAACTTGTTATTCTCTTAAAAGGTTGTACAATTTCATTAGAACTAGAAAGTGTTCTTGGAATGTTACCAACTTGGCAATGTTCTTCTGGCAAGAGTTCTTGGTCCCAATAGAGGAGGATTGAGCTGAATTAAGGTGCTAAGCCTTCTATGGGAGTGTTCCAAGTCTTTTTTGAAGCAGTAGCAAGAATGTTGACCAAGCTGAAATAGATAGCTGTGGGTACCTGTAGGTGAAAGAGCTTTTGGCTATTTACCTAAATGCCAGATTATTTATTTTACTAGGAACCTAATAAAATGCATTATTGAGACATAAGACAATTTTTCAAATGTTCTGTGTTCCCTTAATCAAAAGGATGATATTAGCACTTAGCTTTCAATTATAAAATTCCAGCTGAACATATGGCAATAACCCAAACTCAGATCTGTCTAATATTTGCTAAGCCTTAGAAGAGTGATTTTCAGCTGGAGACAATTTTCACCCCAGATTGCACCCATCAATGTCTGGAAACGTTTCTACCAGAAACAGGTTGGACATGGAGACTCTAACTGTCACTTCTTTCTTTCTGACTCCAGGTACTCCTAGTGCCCAGGCAGCAGGGAATCAGTCCTTGGAGCATATCTTCTTTCTCTTTCAGTGTGGCCAGTGTCTCTCTGCTTGGGTCACAGACCCAGGATCAGTAAAGGAGGTGTAACTCCTGCCTCAATCCCTGTTTCTAAGGTATACCTTGCAGCTTCTGCTACTTTGAAATTCCCAACTCTTTATTTAGTGACATGGTATTTTAAATTTCTGATTGAAAGAATTTGTAACATTGTTTTCCACACAATACTGTCTATTTAAAAATAAAATCATCCAAGGGAGCTGGATAGATGGCTTGGTGCTCTTGAAGTGGACCCCAGTTTTATTCCCAACACCCACACAAGGCAGCACACAACAACCCGTAATTCCAGCTCTAGAGGATCTAAAGATCTTTTTCCACCTCAACAGGCACCATAGACTGGTAAGCACACATACACACAAAATAAAGGTAAAGAAAATCTTTATAAAGTTAATAAGAATAAAACCACAGCTATCACAGCAAAGCACCCTAATAAACACTGGTAGGTGGCATTTCCCTTAAGAAAGCACAGTGAGTAAACTGAACGAGATCCCTTTTACCCATGTGGTTCCATACTGAGGCAATGAGGAGACATGGCAACACCTGACACTTCCAAATCCTCTGTGGTCACTTTCTACAGTAATGTCCCTGTTCTCAGACTGGAGCCAGCACATGCTGATGTGTCTACTCATGAGCGAAACCACAAAGACTGCAGTGAAAGAAGACAGTTTTGTCTTATGAGAGGGCATCAAATGCCAAACAACCGAGCTGCTAAGCAGATATAGCAGCAGACTTCTCTGGCCTGCAGCTTGACCCAATTTTGCAGTGCCTTACACAACAGTGATTAGTCTCAGATCACACCTGTAGAATCTCCCAATGGCTTTTGGTAACAAACCTGCCCACACTCCAAGATTCCCAAGAGAACTTAGAATCTTATAAGCACATGGAAATTGTCCAAAGGGAAAGTAACTGCATGTCAGAAAGACAGGAAATCCCTTCACAATGATTTAAATATGCATTAAAAAAAATAAGCACCAGTCACTCAGTTTACAGGCTTGAGAATATGAACTCATGGAAAAGAAATATAAAATGAATTACAAAAGAATTCAAATGTCATCATTTTAACATTATAATAAGTCTATTTAAAATATAAAATTTCAGGACTAAAATGGATACACACACACACACACACACACACACACACACACACACATTCTCCTCCTTGGATTTTGAGTCCCAGAAATGAGAAGAGGAAAAAAAAGAACAAACAAAGAAACAAACAAAAAGAATGGCTCAAAATATTTTAAATTTGGTAAAAACATATACATATGTTTTAATTTTAATTTATAACTATTGTTTGATTTGTAAAGGATTAAACAAATAAGCCAAAACTCACAGTAATGTATTTTGTTAAAATATTTAATTTTAAAAGTAAAAATTAAAATTAAAACTAACCAGAAAAAACAAGTTTACTTATAGACAGGAGAATCAAAATATCACTACCATTTTATTATCAATTATTGAAATTAAAGAAAATAAAATAAAAAATAATGCAGCTGAAATAGCATATAAACTGTCAACCTGGATGCCTATGTCACCCAGTAAGGATGAATGTTAAATAAAATATTTATATGTGAAAAAAAATCTATTGCCCCAGCAGATTAGACTAAAATGAATGCTAAAAGAGTCACTCAATAAGTGAGATGATACTTGTGATAATTAATCTTAATTTTCACTTCAATAAGATTTAGAATCATTACCTGCCCACTGTGGGCAGCATGGTTCACTGGATGTGGTCCTGGATTATACAGAAAGAAAAAAGTGAGCCTAGCACTTGTATTCATCACTTCTGCTTCTTGATGCAGATGCAGTTTGACTCAAGTTTCTACTGTCATGATGGGCTGCCCCAGTTAAAGAAAAATAACTAAGACAATGCAGAACAGAAATCCAAATGCCACAGGAGAAGGAAGAGCAAATACGTGGTTAGGAAGATTTAATTTTAATATACCTAAAATTTTAAAATAAAATTTATATGCTTTGAGGGTTTTATTTTACATAAATAGGTACTACACATGTAAAATCTACCCTCCGAATGATGGACGGATCTCAATGTTGCCTTTAACAATCCACTAGGTGAGCTAAAGACATTCATTCTAATCTCTAGAAAACTGTTAATGAAAATTCAAGTATTTTTATCCTTATAATATTTATTAAAGTAGAATTATAAAAATATCTACCAATCCAATGAAAATATATAAGGAGAAATAAAAATGTACATAAACAAAAATTAGTGAAATGATCTATTGAAATGTCTATGTCTATAATTAATTTTAAATATTAAAAGATGAAGCACTGTAATACAGAGGGAAAAAGATTTAAAAGCATGGTGACTCAGTTATGTTCAGAAAGTAAAAAGTTTGAAAATTAAATAAAATACTGAGAAAGTTGAACTAATTCTCTTAATATCAGATCAATAAAATTTTGTGCCAAAGAAGAAAAACGATAGGATATCAATCTTCCAGAAAATCTACACCAAACTTAAGCACATTAATCCCCAAATCAAAATTCATGAAGTCAATATTGACAGAATTAAGTATGAAGCAGATGACTCTCTTATCATAACTGTAAACATGAAACCCCTTTTCAGGCAAATGAGGATTACCTGAGAATGTACACACATGGGTGCGTGCGTGTGTGTGTGTGTGTGTGTGTGTGTGTGTGTGTATGTTCACATGCATGCATATACATACACACACACAAAATAAATTTTAAAATTGTGATTACGATTGCTCTCTGATAAAAATAAAATTAGCCTAGATATGAGTAGCAAAATTCTTAGAAAACTCAAATAAGCAAAAGGTAACTCAGGTGTTTCTAAATAAACCTTGTCTCAGAGAAAAGAAAATTATAATAAAAATTTGGAGCATTTCTAATTAATACAGTTAAAATGACATGCACTGAATATAGGGGGTATATTTAAAGCTGTGTTTCCAGCTGACTCTGTCGTGGTAAATGCTAATATCAGAAATAAATGAAGATCTAAAGTCAAGGATGGGAAATGTGTTAGCTAAGAAGGTGATCATGTAGTAGAAAAAAGGAAGGAAATAATGAAAGAATTAAGGTGAGAGTGAACAACACAGAGGCTTTAAACTCAGTCCTTCTTTTTCCTTCCAGAGAAGAAAAAAATGTATAAATTGCAGCAGTTTAAAAAAACAAAAACAAAAAACTAAAATGCCCATTTGGGACTATAAGAAAGCTGCATTGTTCAGCCTCGGTACCCAAGTCTCACCTGTTGCTTTTGGGACTCTCCACTGACAGTCTCTCTCCACATGTAGGTGTGAATCATATGCAAACTAACGTCAGTAAATAATTCAGCCCAAAAATAAGGGACTCAGGATGTAAGTGCTCAAATCTTTGACCACTCTCCAAGTTTAAAGTAAACAGGAAGTGATGAGGTCAGCGTGGGTCACAGGAAGTTAGGGAATGAGACAGAGGGTCAGATGCATCCTGTGAAGAAATGTCACAGATGAGAGCATCCACAGAGCCGTGTTTCCCTTGGTATGGTGGCTGGGAGTACAGGTTAGGGTACTGACCTGCTCAGTGGTTTGCAGACAAGTGGCTCCTCTCAGTGTCCTTTCTTGGTGCATATATAGACAAGTTTCTCCTCTCTTCTTTTAAGGATGCCTGTCTTTGGAACCCTATTCTTATGGGTTCATCTAGCCTGAATTAGCACCACAATGTTTTTTTTCTTCTTCTTCAAATGTTATAATGTATCTGTAACCTCAGCATGTAGGGAGGAGGAAGGTCACAAGTAGAGGCCAGTTCATCTTTAAAATAAGTAATTTAAAAACAACTGTCACATTGGAGGTTGGAGTTTCAATGTACAAAAACAGGTAGAGAAACTCAGTTCATAGCTAAGATTCATCAAAGGATACCTTTTTCATGAAGTAGATTCTGAGCATATGGAGACACTTCTATAAGAAGTACTTGTGATCACGATACTCACAGAGCTGGAGGAAGAAATGAATAGTATGGATGAAACAGTGCTCAGACACAATCTCAACAGAGGCCCTGGAGACCCATACTGAACTCCAGAGATGCTCAAAGCTGACCCCATTAGGAAAAGGTCTTTGCTCTCCTGTTCTGACCAAGAACAAGGCAGCCAGGTGAGGAAGTTCTGTGGTCGTCAGACTATTTTGGTACTGCAATCACAGTGTATCTTCAGCATATCGCTTCGGACAAGCTACCTGCACACTTCTGCCTTCATGACAGACCCTGGGTGAGTTGGGAATTCCATGGAAGGAAATTATTCTGACTAAGGATACCAGCCCAGCATGGAGAATGTCATGTGACAAAGCTGTGGAACATGGTCTTCAACTGGTGAGTTAAATGATCTCTGTATCTGGTAAGATGAAACCGAAGTGTCCAGTCAATAATCAGAGATTCCTTGTTTAGCACAGAACAAAGAGCAAGAACGACTAGCCGTATAATTTAAATATTCCACGACACCAGGTCCTGGTAACTCAATTTGTACAGCATGCAGTAGAGTCAGGTTTGTCTCAAGTCTTCAAAGCGCCCTGTCAGTCATGTTACAGAGCAGTTAAATTAGTGCCTCCTGTTTGTTTGGCTTCCTGGCTTCCTGTTCCATGTCTGTGGTAATTAACGCAAAATCATGCTCCAACTTGACCTGGAGGGGCATTCAACGCTCTGTTCCTTAAACAAATCACACTGAAGGATGAAATCAGCCATGCAGAAATTGATGAACCGCTTTGTCTCCCTGAGGCAAGGGTGAGCCCTGGTCACAGGACTTGTGAACATTTCAGTCCATGCTCTTTCTCTCTTGGCTGCTAGCCCACAAGGCTTCACTGCTATCTAATGGGGCTACAGGTGGGGACAGCCTTGGTGATGTGTGTAGACAGAGTGAATAGATAAGCAGGAAAGAGATTCAGATTTTTTTTAAAAAGCAGGAAGAATGGTGCATCTACACAAACCACATTAAGAAAAAGTCACTCGGCGATGTTGGTTTCTTTTCTTGTCTGTTTCTGAGGCAGTCTCTCTTGTAGTCCAATCTGGCCTCCAACTCTCAATACTCCTGCCTCAGTCTTCGTGCTGTAGTAACAGGTGTGTACTATGCTCTCAGCCTGTTTCTTTGAGAAATGTGATCACATCAAAACATGAATAAATGACATGCACGGACAGAGCAAAACTCAAAATGGAGCTACAGTGTTGTTCTGTGATGTTTTGCTAATTTAAAGCCTCCCTGCTGTTTGCCCAGTGCATGTTAATCTCCACAAAACTCCTATTAAATTCTGAACCCTTACTAGGAGGTAACCCTTTGGAAGTTAATTATGTCCCAAGGACAGAAGCCACAGTGCTGAGAAAAGTTCCCTGATAAAAGAAGCATCTGCTTCAAAGAATATTTGTCCCTTCTGCTAAGAGACCAGATCTTTTGAGTTCAGATTCCTTCTTGGAGAATCTGACCTAAAGTTAAATTTAAGTTAACTAACAGGCCGGTACCTAACATGAGTTTCCAGGCTACCCCCAACAAAACCTGCATCTAGCACCAGTTTCCAGGTTATTCCCTAACAAATCTGCACCTCCAGGTTACAAGCCTGCCCCTGAAACTTCACTTACTAACAACCACCAATCAGGAGGAAAGCAGAAATTAAGTTTATGGTTTGGTTCCCAATACCAGCCAATTATGTTGAAGGCCATAATGTCCCCCCAATCAGATGTGTTCTAGGCTAGATACCCTCTTCTTGCCTCTATAAATGCTTGCCTGAAACTAGCCATGGGGACCTCTTCCATTCTCCTGCGTCAGAGCCAGTGGCGTGGCTCAAGCTCGAGCTTGAATAAAGAGACCCTAATGCGACTGCATCAGAATTGGCTCCTTAAGGATCGTTTTGTGGTTCACGAATTTTTCCTGACACAACACTGCCGAGAGAGAGAGAGAGAGAGAGAGAGAGAGAGAGAGAGAGAGAGAGAGAGAGAGAGAGAGAGAGGAAGGATGATCATCCATACAAGGGCTAGGAAGTGACCCCTGATCAAATCCATGTCCAACTTGACACTGGACCCTCAAACTGTGAGAAATACTTTCCTGTGACTTATCTCACTAGCATGCATTGAGGTTTGACTAGAAACGAGAATGCAGAAATATGACAAGAGAACTCATCACAACGTTTGTCTCAGGAATTTGTTCATGGTCACTCTGTTTCTCTTACATAAAAAGAAACTGAGTCAGAGTTCTATCACTGTGAAGAGACAACATGACCATGACAACTCTTATAAAGGAAAAGCCTGCATTGGGGCTGGCTTACAGCTTCAGAAGCTTACTGTATTATCATCATAATGGGAACAAGGCAGATATGGTCCTGGAGAAGAAGCCTAGAGTCACATCCCAATCTGTAAGCTGTGATTGAAGGGAAAGAATTGGGCCTGGCATGGACTTTTGAAACCTCAAAATGACACACTTGCTCCAACAAGGCCACACTTCCTAATCCTTACAATCCTTTCAAACAGTGTCACTGTCTGTGACTAAGCAGGCAAATAGACAAGCTGATGAGGGACATTCCCATACAAACCACCACAATAGCCTTTGCTCAGCAACAGCATGAACTACTCTCTCAGCCAAGGGGCTGTTCTACAATGGTCTTGACACAGTATTGCCAGCACCTGTTCAGCAATTGTTTATTTGAGGCAGGGAGGGCAAAGCCTCCTCTTCCCTCCCCAGTGAACTGGCATTGTAATAAAGAAGCTCTTTGGTAGCCAAATAATGAAAAGGCCATAAAACAGCACTTAGGGGCTGAGAACAAAGAGAACTTGTCTAACATGTGAGGCCCTGGGTTCTATCTCCAGCATAGAAAGAAACAAACAAAGAGTAGTTATAAAATCACAGGATTAAACAGTTACAGTACTTTAAAAATTTGCATTCGGTAATATGAGGGGAAAATATTAGTGAGGTTGAAAATCATGGTAAAGGAGTCTCCATTTTTGGCAGAGCAAGTCTAACTTGAGATCTTAAGATGAGTGTGCGTAAGAACAGACACCAGATCCTGTCTGCAGGGTGCCCCAAAGCCTCTAGCTGGAGAAAACACCACAACCTCTAGTTGACCTGTATCTTATTAGTGTAAGCCCAGCGCATAACTTTTCCATTTATATGTAATTCTGTAAGCAATACTTTCATCAAATGAAATAATTACAAGCCCTTTCTCTTCTTGCAGAATTCCTCAGCAACTATCACTGTGTAAATATGCTCTACATAAATTGTACACAGTAGTTTGTGGTTCTGGGAGGTATTTAATGGTGTTCAGGGAACTCAGAGATAATGTGGTGGAAAACGGTAGGAAAAGAAATCTATTGAAGAGTGGAGAGGATCCGCAGAAGGGAAGAGAGAGGCAACTGACAAGATGCGGTCAAGGGACAGTCTGGCAGTGGCTGTCCAGAGCCAGGACCAGAACAGGTGTCCCTGATCAAATGAGACTGTAACCAGTCCACCAGACCAGAGGCCCATGGGACAGCACAACTCAGGCACAAAATGGCAACTGATATCATGATAGCTTATGTGGAAATTTGGGTGATAGGAACGCTCATTTTGCCTTGGAATTTAGAAACGTAAGAGTCCTTTGAGTTGGCTGTGGATTTATAAAATATAAATATTCCAGCTACTAACATTACCAGGCCCAATCCTTCACCAACCCCCATTGATGGTCCTCTAACACTCCTTGGGCAAACACTTCGACTAGAACTTCTGGCTTCAGGTTTCTTTTGTGGCATAGCCACAGTAACTGTAAAGCCCAAATTGCACATAATCAATGAGCAGACAAGAAGCTGGCTCCTCCACTCGGTATTAGCGAGCTTAGCTGCACATGCTCAATGAGGAGATGCAGGGTACAATTTGATGAGCAGTGCTGTAGACCTGAGCTAAGTAAGTTATCTGAGAACTGGTGGCTGTATCCCCTCAGGTGTGCTGGGCGCTGTGTGGTTTGATATGTAGCACCTGGCTCCATCAGAGACCTGTGAGTGTGGAGACTCAGACATTGTAAGTAGGAGATGACATGTTTTTTTAAGGTAGGCATCAATGTCATCCTTAAACACAGAACTCTGTAAAAGAGATAACCTACAGAATCAAACTGAGCCTACTGAGAAGTACAAGATAACCCACTCTGAGGTTTCAAAAGTCTGAACCAGGATGCACAAGATTCATATTCATATTAACACGAAAAAATAGATAGCAGTGCTGACTTGTTTGACTAGAAAGGCTTTTATGTGCCAATAAAAAGCTGGTTTGTCAACATTATGTGGCGTGCAGCCCATAAAGAACAGTTGCTGAAAGTCTCTGCACATTCAGATTAAAATAAAACGGCTGAACAAAAGCTATATTGTACATAGACCTGAAGTTGAATGGCTGCAGGGGGTTTTCTGTGAGTGCTGCTAGTGACAGGCATCAGGAATATACCTATCTCTGGCTCATTGCTTATTGAAAAGCCAGAAGTTTTTATGAGCAAATGTATTTGACTGAGCTGTGTGCATTCTCTGAAGGATTACTTTCTGCTTCCAAGTGCACTGAATTCACATCTAAAAGGCAAAGGTAAGTGCCGAGAAGCAATAAGCTCATCAGAAAGTGGGCAAGTGATTTAATGCCTTATTTTTTAAAACATCATTTTTGGAGGTGGCGTCAAATCACCCAGTGGAAACCAAAGCTGCACTGAGTCTCAAGGACAGAATGAGCTTCTCCTTCACATTGTCTGCACTAAGGACACAGCCCAGAGAGGGCCAGAATTCTCACTGCGAGTGTTTCCAGTCATCTGATGAAGAAAGCAATTGAAAAATGTGCACGTATGTTGATTGTACAAGATAAACAGTTTCCTTATGCCATTGCCATAGACTACGCTGCCATCAAAGTCGCTGATTCTGTTACTCCCCCTCCCTTGCTCCTTTTGACTTCCTAGGATTTATGCCTTCAGTTTTACGGGGTTTGTTGTTGTTGTATTTTGTATTTTAAGGCAGTTTTTCAAAGGGAAAGTGAAAAGAAATAAAAATAGTACACATCCAATTTCATGCATTACCCGTGGTCACACTGGGGCTCGTCAAGTCCTGTGAATGCCCAAGCCTATAGCTCATCACTATTAGTCTACAGGATGTGTCTGTCCACTTGAACCCAGTATAGTACTTCTGGGGTCTACAGTGGCTGGGAAATCATCCTTGTCAGGGTCAGGATTTATGGATCTAACAGTGTACAGACAAAACTATCAAGTTGATCTCTGCTACAGTCAGGGTTTGTATGGGCTTGTCATCCCAGACTCATCTACTGAAACCCTAGTCCCCAGGATGGTATTAGGAGGGGCCTTTAGACTGTGCTTAGGTCGTGAAATCAGAACACTCAAAGAGTCTTCACAAAATAGGTCCAAGGGAGCTCCCATGCCTGCTGTGGTATGTAAAGACAAAGCAAACAGATGTCGTCTATGACCACGAGGCTTGTCCCCACCCGACACTGAGCCAGCCACAACTCTATACTTCTCCAGGTTCAGACCTCTGAGAAATCCATCTGTGTTTTCTTAAATACCCAGGATTTCATTACAGCAGCTGGAATAGATTGACACCTTCAGAACTAAAGCTTCCTGTTGGAGATGGCTGTGTCCCAGCTGAGTTCTCAGTGCTGTCACAGCTGTGACTGCCATGCAGCCCAGCAAGTGTGTCCACCCACCCCACACAAGGGCTTCATGCAAAAAGACCAAACTTAAAGGTACTATTGAAGAATTTTGGCTTAATTGTTGCTCACACGATGGTATCACATTCTGATTATGCCTGGAAAGTCTTTATGGTTGTAAGCCAATGCACTTGAATCACAAACCTAGAGCTTCATTTTCGCTCTTTCTAGTTCTGGTCTCGGGCACATCAAGACCCTTTTGTGTCCCTTAGGTTTCTGTCATAAAGTAGTTGTTTTTTAGTTCTCTCTTCATTATAAAATTCTATTATAGTATGAAACAGAAAACAGGCCGCTTCTTGTCAGATTTTTCTGCTAAAGAAACCACAAATTTCTGGAATAGAGCATTGTGAAACTCCATGGCAACCAGCAAAGCAACATACGCACACCACTTGATTGATCCAATTTTACAAGAAACCTCAAGATACTTCATGGCTTCTCATCCTGCCCCTAAGCATCTTATAAACAGGGCTGGGAAGTGAACATGGCAGTCCAGCTAAGAGCAAATCATGTGTCCTTCCATAAGTGTTCGCTGCCTCTTGAATCAATGCTTTCAATTGTCTCTCTAGTAACTTTCAAGGATTTCAACTATGTTTGTGACTAGCATAAGCAATGTTTAAAATCATTTTTCAGCTGAGAGTTTATGCATTTAGCGCACATTGTTTAATCAAGCAACTGTGCTCAGTTATCCTTTGTGTTGACAAGAAACGCTAACTGCATGTTGACATTTGAATACTCAGTTAACCTTGCCAATGAATAAATGTAACTTTCTGTTCAGTTTTAATTTTTAATTATCAGTGGGGCTTGAAGATGCATTATGCTGATTTAAGGTGTCATTTTGTTGCTTGTAATTTTGTGTTTGACTTTTACATAACGGAATGCTTCATTCATCTGGGCAAATATTTGGCAGATTCAAGTTTTAGAGGAGAAATGAGCCCTTTTTAGGACCTGAGGGAAGCAGCCCAGGATACAGTGTGTTCCGAAGGTGTCAGTCTATTCTAGCTGCTGTAATGAAGTCCTGGGTGCTTTATGAAAACAAAGATGTATTTCTTAGAGGTCTGGACTTGGAGAAGTGTAGAGTTGCGGCTGACTCAAGCTGAGGAAGAGTATGTGCCAGGCTTGCTTGATTCTGCAAAGACGCCACAGTCCTGGGATTTTATACAAACCCACAATGCACAGGAAAGCAGGAAAGCTCATGGTCACAGAAATGATGTAGCAAAACCCAGCACTTCCTTCATTACTGCTGGATTTCATCAATTCCAAACACCACTCTGTGCTCCCTGAGGATGCAAGCCAATTGGCTAGATCCCCACCTTCTAGGGCCATTTCAAGATATTTCCAAGTCCCACTGTCTTTTTGTTTGTTTGTTTTCTTTTGTTTTGATTCTTTTACTTCAGTGTTTTCTCCAAAGCAGCTAATGACTCCTATTTTAAACTAATATCCACATTAATAGAATTGCTTGCTCTGATTTTCCATTGTAGATAAAAAAAAGATTACAGTTCTGTCTGTATTTCAAAGTAGTACTATTAAGCATCTCATAATAAAGTTTAAGAAATAAATTATTGAACAGAAATGAAATGCTTGGGTCAGAAAAGAATTGCAAGCCCATCATTGTCTTCTACACATCAAATAAAAGACACTGAATCACCCAAGAATTAACTGGGCGATCAGCAATGACCTCAAAACTAAGTCTGTGGAAATTGCTGCTGGGCTTTGTCAACAGAGAGACTGTGTATTCAGAAGCACCACCAGAGGGCAGGCGAGGAGAAAGAATCTAAGCCTGAGGCTTCTGGGACTTGCCAGAATAGGACAGTTTTCATGGGAAATAGTGTGGCTCCTAAGCCAACCCCTCAAGATCTGCCACCCCCTACCCCCCAGTGTTCCCTCCTTTTTCACCTTTTGGGCAAGTGCAGCCTCCTGCAGTGGACATTTCACACATCAGCTCTCTGTCACTTGGCTTATGGCAATGTCAGCAGGCCTAACTCACTGCTCATAGGACCTTAGTCTCTTCTGTACAGCAGGAACATGGGAGAGATGCTCTTAAGGTCACAGATCCCAGGTTCTTTCTTCATCAATACCAGGGGTCAGCTCCTGCTCAGTACTTGAGCAATTGGTTTCTTGAACAGAACCAGAGGCACCCTAGAACACATGGTCAATGACACCATCCAAGGCTGTGCTTCAGAGTTGAGATACATCTGCCTCAATGCCTACTCCAGCGATGCCACAGCACCCAGACATGGCAAAAGAGCCTCACTAATTGTGCCTCCCTCCTCATGGCTGCTGCACTCAGTGGCCACAGGCCAAAGAACTTAATGAGCCACAGACTCCCAGAGGGCATTTCAAACACCTTGAAACTGCAATTCTTTAATGGATCCAAATGTGTGTGTGACATACATGTGTGAAAGCAATAAATAACATTATGTTCTATTGAGTTGTTGTACTGTCCACACGTAGTTCTTGAATCTCTGAATCCAAATACTTTTCTGCCCAGTGCTTAGTTGTGTGACTTAAAGTAAGTGATGTCAAGTCCTCTATGCCTCAATTTTGACATCTTAAAAGTGAGGCTAATAATTCAGCATGTTACGAATAGAATCATTAAAAGATTTTTAAAATGAGTATATGTGTAGATAGATAGATAGATAGTAGATAGATAGGTGTGTGTGTGCGCTCCCAGAACCCAGAGACCTAACATGTGGTCAGTCCCACTTCCATTTAACCTGCATGCTAGGTCATGTAAGGCACAGGTAGAGGGCGGGACTAACAGGCCTCTGCCTCAAGATTTGCATATTAATGAATTACCTAAAGGCTGGGCACATAGATAACTATGTTTTCATCTCCCTAGCCCCTCCTCTTTCCCCACTCCCCATATAAGAAAGCTCCTCCTGATATTGCGTGGGAGAGTACTTCATCCAGATACATCATCATGGCCAATAAAACTTCCATGTCTTTGATTCCACGTGTCTCCTGGAACTTTGGACTCTCTTGTGTAAGTGGGAAACTCACGCGTGGGAAAAGACTTTCTGGCGGTCCTTGCTCCAGTGGTCCATGGGACTTTCTCCCCAGCAGCAGCAGTCTGTATACCCGTGCCTTCACAGGCTGCCTCTGTCCCTGCTCCAGAGACTCCCTCCCCAGCTGCTGGGCCGCACTGGGTCCCGTGCCGGAGAGTGCTCCCGCTGGAGCTCCAAGACCACTGACTCGGCCACTGCTCCAGGGACTGCCTCATCCGTGGGGCTCAGGAGCACCAGACCTGTCCTGTGCCCCACGAGATTTTTAAACCACAGTACCGGGCCATTCAGCTAAAGGCATTCAACTGTAGCATCTTAAAGATTTAGGAATACCCAGGCCAAAGTAGTCACCCAGACCTAGGAAGGCAAGTGTGCATCAGTGTTTCTAATGCTGTCTACGGATTCCATGCATAACTAAATCCCCGAGTTAAACAGAAAGTAAACATCTCCATGTACCCAAAGGAACAGGGGTGACCCCTTTTATCACAGTGGTTCTCAGTGTATAGTCCCTAGACTAGCAATCTTGTCTTCCCTTGAGCACTTGCAAGAAAATCAAACCCTCCAACAGGCTATCTCAGGACCCTGGCTCCCAGCAACCCTCCTTATGCATTCTACAGTTCTGAATTACTACTCCAGAGAAACGTACCTGTGATTTGCTAATTCTCAGGGCTGCATGACAATTTCAAACATAAGATGACTCAAAAGTACCACACTGCAGGAAAAAAAAGATTTCCTTCAAATGACTGGCAAACAGAATTTGAAGACCTCTGTCACACCACCTACCCAGTAGTCCACAGCGCCTCTTCCTAGGGCTCAAGGCATGGTAAGTACATGCAATTCAGAAAGTTCCATCTCCAAAGGTGTCTCTCTCTCTCTCTCTCTCTCTCTCTCTCTCTCTCTCTCTCTCTCTTTCTCTCCCTGTCTTTCTCTCTCTCTCCTTCCCTCCCTTTCTCCCTCCCCCTCCTTCCTTCCCTCCCTCCCTCTTCCTCTCTGTCTCTCTGTCTCTCTGTCTCTGTCTCTGTCTCTCTCTCTCTGGAGCAGAGTGTCACACTGTAGTACAGGCTTGCCTTACACTCATGGCAATCCTCCTGCCTCAGCTTTCTGAGAACTGATATTACAGGCACAAGATACTATACAAGGTTCTTCCATGCATGCTTCTTTAGTATCCTCACTCGGCTCCCTTTCTCCTTAATGTTCACAGCTTGCATTAGTTCTTTGAACTTTCCACTGACTGGTCCCTCCTACCTAAAGACAACTTGTAGCTGGAGTTGTTCCTGACACATCGAGCAAGCAGGACTGCTACAAAATGAGAAAAAGGATGCCTTTTGTGCTCAGACTTTCCAAGGCTCCAGGCCACAGTCAGCCAGGCCCTTGCTTGGGAACTGAGGTGAGGCAGGGCATTGCAGAAGCAGGAGAATCATGGTGTAGAACTGTGCATCTCATGGTATCAAAGAAGCACAAAGTCAGACAGAAAATGGCCAGAGCAAGAGACCCTGCTGTGATCCACCTCCACTGACCAGTCCCCAGCTCCTAAATCCTCAAATCAGAACTCCATCAACAATTCACTGAAACCTTTTGGTCCAGTCAGTCTCTGAAGGAACAGATTCAGCCACTGGGAGGCAAACCTTGAATCTATGTGCTTTTGAGACCTCCAGATTGGCACTACGCCAGCGCTACCCGTGGAGCTGTCTGGAGTAGGTGTTTTGTCTTCCTCTGACCTCCGTGTACCTATTCGATGGCTTGTCTCCACTCTGTCCTCATCCATATGCTTACAGTCCACCTGTCTTCATTTGTGTCTGATGATCTCATGAGCATCCCCGAGTTATTGTCCCATTGATCACTATCACCTGCCGTTCCAATGTGTGTGACAGGTATCTTTAAAAGTCCTGTCTAATCCCTTCAACCCAACACAACTTAGAAACTCAAAAACATTCTTCTCTAGGATGGGGTTGTCATTGGAGCAACGTGCCTGGCTGTCCTTTAGTTATTTTTATGGGCTATACTAGCCCTTCTCTAGTTTCAAAACTAACTCCCTGGGTAGTTAGACGGGTGCATAAGCCACAGCTACCCTCCAGTGTGGCCTCTGCCTCCTCCTTGTCTAATCTAATGGCTCCTGTCTGCAACAGTATGCAGCATCGGGGATCTTGATGCTCCCAGGAGGGTTTGCAGGGGCCTAGAGTGACCATCCTGTAGAGATGGCTTTTTCTTCTTGTGGGTGTCAGCCCACGTTACCCAGCTGCCTGGCACTCTGCTGCCCTCTGCTGGCGTCTCTCAACCTAGCATCAAGTCCCTGATTTAATGCTTAGAAAGGTTCAATGGAAAAGGCTGTGTTAAAAATAACACAAGAGGTTGCCAGGGTCTAAGAAATGTAATATATGTAAATTTCCTCTCTTTTGCTGTCATTCTGTCTCATTTTTTTCCTGAAACAAAATCTTCTCAAGTAATTCTGACTATTTTTTTCTAGTCAGCTCTCATGTCTTTCTGGCTGAGAGATACACTGACCACCATGGTCAGAGATTGTCTCTGTTCAAAGCTATGCTGCAGCGGGAGTCAAGGAGGAGCTTGTGAAAGACATAGACATTTTTCTGAGGTCACAGACAAGGCAGCTAGGATATCCTTCCAAGTGCCTGGCTGTTCACTGCCTTGGAACAGTCTGCTCATGGTGTTCTGCTACACTAATACCACGTGACTTTCCACTGCATTTGACTCCACATTAGTTATGGTTGTAGCTGATCTCATCACATGGCTATCTGCAGTTCCTATCTTATTTAAGACAAGGAAGATGTCTCAGAAGAGCTAAGTACATTTCCAGGAAAATGTAGAAAGTGAATGAGTCAAAATTCATGTTGTGCTGTCCTAACTCGAAGCACCTTGAAGGTTCTTTGCCTTGTTTTAATTTTGTTAGAGAGAGAGAGAGAGAGAGAGAGAGAGAGAGAGAGAGAGAGAGAGAGAGAGAGAGACTATCCTTGAACTCTAGGTGGTCCCTGGATTTGGAGACAGGCTCTTGAGGGATCTAATCAAGCTGAGCTGAAATCTTGGGGAGGAGGGATAGCCTATAGGATTGGCATTCCTAAGACAGAATCACACTGATATTTACTAAGGAGAGACCATGTGAAGAATAGGGAGAAGGCTGTTGCTCATCAAAGAGTGGCTGGGAACACACCCTTCTAAGGTTTGCAGATTAACCAGCCTGGCCACACCTTCACCCGGCTCTTGTACTTTAGCCTGCAGAGCTGTGAAAAAAACTGTTGAAAAGCAGCTGACTCCTTAGCACTTTGTGGTGGCAATCCAACCAAATGTACATAGCAACAGATGTGGACCAGAGCCCAGGTGTGCCTTATTTGGAGCCCTTGCTCCCTCAACAATAGTCCTGGTCCTTGATAGTAACCTGTGGCAAGCTGTCACCTGCAGTGAGCATAAACTGAAGTGCTATGCTCATTCACAGAACTGTGGCCTGGCTTTTATCTTTCAGCTGGTTGCTCATTGAGTCTCCACAGCCCAGTACCATCTTATTTTGGTCCAGTTGCCTACAGTATCTATAGTTTTTAGAGGCTGTTTTATCCTTCTCTAACCTAGCCATAAAAGCTATCTTCAGTATTTGATCCTCAATCGTCGCACTGCAGGTCTATACTAGGGTCACAAACATGCCCTGACTTCTACTCCTGCTGTCTGATCTGGCTCTCTTGGATGTGCTTTTAGTGATTCTCCATGAGTAATTGGGATAGCCACATATTTTTCCTATTAAAAAATAAGCATGCTTAGCTAAGTTTTTCCAGTAAACAACTAGTTGATTCCTATTGCCCCCTTTGCCAAAGCGTGTCATTAGCTGATGATTTCAAGAGGTCTGAAAAGGACTCAGCTGTGATTGTGCTAATTTCGAATCTCAACTTTCTCTCCACTTCTGTTGGTCTCCAGTGGAAGGCACAGAGAAGTTGTGCAGGACCTCATCAGCTTCCCCAGGTTCCACAGCGTGAATGGAATGGTGGCCACATATTTTTGGATCCCACTTCCTCCTGTGTCCTCCCTTTTTGGTTTGCTCATTTGTTTTTCAAAGCATTTATGTTAATGCCTTTGTGGCATTTTGAGACCAGAAAAGAGGATCTGTAGCTCATATTCCTGTTGCAACATCAGGATAAAAAGACCGCAAAAGTTCCCTGGGACTGTGCAGCCCACCTGAGGTTTTCTGACTCAGGAAATTGAGACTGTCTCCATGAATCATGTAGTCAGGACAACCACAAGGCTAATCTCACTTACTCTTTGACTGCTAAGGATAAACATCTGGATGAAGACTAGTCTTTTGCACAACCAAGCAGGGCCTGCTTGGTAAGGGAGATTCAGGGGTCCCTTTGGAGACCCAGCCCACATCCCACATGCAGAGGGGGCAGCTGAACATGTTCCTTGAGGACATCTCAGTGCAGACTTAAGCTTATTTCAAGGAACAGAAAAGTGAATATGAATGGCAGATGGAGAATAAACAACTTATTGAGAACACAGGTATCTTCCAGGATTTCTCTGATGCCCAGGACATGGGGATTTGAACTCCAAAGGCAGCGGAAAACAAGAGAAGACAATAAGTAACTGGGCTTCCCCTGGATACAGGTCCTGCTCAGTGGGGCTTTTAGACACACTACCACCCAGATCTATGGTGGCTTCTGAAGACTAGACAATGCTTGATTTCACAGTATAGTCGCCGCTACCATCAGACACGGCTAAAAATCCAGGCCAAGTGTGCTGGACGGAACACAAGCCAGGGACTCTCTCAGCTGCCAATGTGTTAGATAAACATCTAGTCTTTGAAAATGTAAATGAAGTAGCCTCTGCCACTGAAAGAACTCACAGAATCAGGGGTTTCTGAAGACAGGAACAGGAGCTTGGAGGCCAGACAGCAAACATAAAGGAAGCTGAGCCTAACAGACCCCTTTCGCTGCTAAACACTGCATAAAACTGTTTGTACCTCAGGCTGAGAGTACGTAATCTGAAAATATAAAATGCTCTGAAATCTGAAGCTTTAGGAATACTGAAGGACATAGAATCTAAAATAGTCCACACTTTAGATTGTTGAATTAGAGTATTCATCTAGTAAAGTCTTTGCAAGTATTCCAACCTCATGAAAGTGTCTGAAACTTGAAACATGTCTGGCTTCAAGCATTTTAGATAAGGGATACTCAGTCTGTAGTTCTAAAAATTCAGTCCTGCCAAAGAGAAGAAACTGAAAGTCTAATTGTTTCTGCATCCAGACCTAGGCCAAGATATTACTCTGACTTTACTGTGTTGGTGTAGCTGCTTTTTCTCTGGACCCATCTAGGCAGTTACAATCATCCCCAAATAGCTAAGAGTCCCTAACACATTCCACATAACTCAACAGCATGAAGGAAACTGGAAGATGATCAGACTTAATGGAAGCAAATCAGTGCACATCCCAGCAGAAGAAGAACAAGCAGAAACCGTGGGGCTGTGCTCAGCTTGCTAGCTAGACATCTGGCCAGTTTGCATTTATGGCATCTGTCCATTGGTGTCCATTGCAAACTGTAGTGACCTCAGCTGATCAAGGTTCTTCAAGTTGTAAAATGGTCTGTCTTCCATCTCTAAAGGTTCTGAGCATCACAAGGGATACCACAGGTTGTATACTTACCCATCTTGGTTCCCATAGAGTAAATGCACCCTATTAGTCCTTGAGAACCAGTATCAAATGCATCATGGTAAACTGTCCCCCAAAGCAGGAAGGGCCTCAACTGTCCCAGGAGACAACTCAAAGTCAACCTTCCTTTATTGAAGCATTCCATCCAAAGTGCTATGACTCAAAAACAGCATCAAGGCCCACCAGCCATAGGAAAATAAACCACACTTCCCTTCATCTGATTCATAGGAAGAATAGTGGTGTTTCGCACACCCCCCTCTCTTGGTTCCTGAGCTGATATGTATGCCACAAAAACCAACTGAGGAAAAGCAAAACAAAAGCCCGAACATCCCACAAGGGTCCTCCTTCTGAGTTAGAGGCACTGTACAAACAACATCTAAACCTCAGAAGGTGCAGCCCCACTGGGGTTACAACAGAGCTTCAAATCAAGTGCCTCACCATTTATGAAGTGTACATTTTCTGTACTATAAGCAGAGCATATTTCAGGCTGGGGTTTTCTGTTACACCCTAGTTCTTCTCTTGCTGGAAGCCAGTTCCTCATTTGGAAAGATAGGATATCTCGAAGGGTGGGAGCATACAAGAAGTCAGTGGATAGTGCCGGAACGGAATAAACTTGCCACTCTGAAAGATGGAGCTAAACCTACATAAAAAATTGTTTATGTCCATGACAGAAAGGACCCATTAGCAGACACCACCTCCGGTCACAACTGCGGCTCAAAAGAATTCTTGGACAAGACAATCTTGTATCTTCTAAAAATCAGAAAACAAAACAAAACAAAACAAAACAAAACAACAACAACAAACCCAAGGTTGTGAAATTTGGGGGATATGGGACATGCCTTAAATAAAAATACTTACAAATTACAAAACATTGTGGTGTGTGTGTGTGTGTGTGTGTGTGTGTGTATAAAACAGTAGTTTGGGGCAAGGGACAGAAATTTAATGGAAATTTGCATATAGAAAATATCCGAGTGTAGGAGAGTCAATGGGATGCCTGTGCCAGCAGCAGTCACAAGTAAAGGGAACGAACTCTAGTCCCAACCTTGGGGAAATACAGTATATACTGAGAGTGACCGTGACAACATCTGCTATGTTAAATGTAATAAATGTAGCCTTGATTATAGATGCAGATAACACACATGAAAAGATACTATGGCATGGGTGGCCCAGAGGGTTAAGATGATCTTGGGAGCTTCAGCATTATCCAAGGAGTATACAGCTCTTGTGATTTACTTAGAAAAAAAAATCTTCCTAATATGGAGTTTCTCAGACTGTGGCCCAAGTGACTCGAGACTGGCTGAGGTTTCCATGCGTGCACAACAGTGCTTGGGAAGTCTGTGGGGCAGAGGAAGATGGAGTGTAAATGTGTGTAAGCCAGATCCGGCCCAGGACAACAAAGGAAGGGCAGGCAGGCAGCATGTGCACATGGCTGGCAGCATGTGCACACGGCAGCCACTCAGGGCGGTCCAGATGAAGAGGGGTTATATTAAGAAGGGAAGATAAGTGGGAGTGGGGGATGGCGTAACTTGAGAGCTAAGAGAACTGAAACCAAAAGCTATCTGAGAACAGATGCTGACTGAACAAAGGACTGTAAGCTTTCAGTTCAGCTAAACAACCGTGAGTGTGTGAACAGGGCCGCTTTATGCAAAGATATCACGATCTTGCTAACATTAGAGGAATTTCAGTGCTTATAGCAAAACAATCACATATCTAAAATTTAAAAATCTTAGTATTTGGTATCTAGGAGACAAAATTACCACATAACAAATTTCAGCTGGTCACCTGTGAGGGTTGTATATGCTACTAGTCTGCTACCTAGCAGAGCCAAAGGCTAAAACCCTTTTGACATGAACCAGGATTGCCACAAACAATTCTTTACTCTTTCTGTCCCCATTATTCCATCCTAGACCATTTACTCTGAAGGACACCAGCCTCTTATACCTGGGCCAGTTCCACACTTCCCAGACTTGGATGAGCACAGGTTATGAGTCACCAATGACTGTTGGCTGCAGCACAATAAATGTTGTCTATCAAGGAGACCCTGGGCAGGTCTTGAAAGGTCTGTAAAGAGACTGAATCTGTTTAAGTAAGAGCTGCCTATTACCCTGGGCCAGCAGGGGGCATCGTCCTATTGACAAGGGAGGTTTAAAAACAGAAAGAAAGCTGGGTTTTGTTAGAGCTTCTTGCTACCCTGAAAGGAAATCCAACTTAAAAAAAAAAACATATGATAGGTACAACTTCTATAGGTAAACAAAATACCTCATCTCAGCACTTTCTATCCACCGTAAGCAAAGGGAGCTTGTTCCTACCTGCTTGACTTCTATTATGGGACATCGTCTTTTGTGTGTCTTATTTCTAAAGAGATATTGCTGATTCCCAAAGACAAGAATGTTTTCAGCATGTCTGTACCGATTGGTTCTGCAAAATGTACACTGGACAAAGGACTCATTGACAAACCCATTTTCTAACTTATTCAAGGGTTATTTTGAGAATGTTATAAAAATTCCATTTTCAGATATGTATTTCCCCCATGGAGCTCTAGAGGCAGTTATCAAATGGAATAAGTACACTGTGTTTCTTGCACACTTTTTCAGCCAGTCTTTCCATTAGTGAAACCAACTAGAGCAGCCAAAGAAATATTTCAGAGAGACAGCAGACTTTTATTATCAGCTAATGAGGCTAATTCCTTGATTCATCTGTTTGCTTTTTCCAATGACACTTTCAGAAAAACTAATATGTTGTCTTTCTTTTAGTAAATAAACTCTGAGAGACTAGTTAAGAAGAGATGCCTACTTAGATCTTTTCAATACTCCTCCACTGATTGGGGCTCATTAAAACAACAAAACAACAAAACAACAACAACAAGAAGAAGCACACACCTTTAATCCCAGCAAAGCAGAGGCAGACAGATCTCTGTGAGTTATAGGGCAGCGTTGTCTACATGGAGAATTCCAGTCCAGACAGGGCTAGTGAGACCATGTGTCAAGAATTAATGAATTAACTTCCCAGTAACTCAGCTTTTTACCTAGCAAAGGGTGCTTCACACATTTATTTCTTCAGCTCCATCCTAATCTGGGCTCTGTCTTTGCACTGGAAGCATTTCCACTGGTTTGTGCCTTACTTCAAAGGCTGGGGATGTTCTCACACTGTTACTGTAAATTTTACATGAGTTTTTATAAAGTAGAGCATGGTCTTGGCTGCAGGAACCCCTCTTCTTAAACACTGTCCTTAATGATTTGAGCTCATGTCACTGTTTCATATGCACCGCTGAACCTTGGTTAGCACACTTGGTCTGTCCACCTCTGGACAGTGGAGACAATCCCGGTGCTCTGCCAGGTTTCCTGAAGTCCTTTTGTGCTCTCATTCAGCATCTCTGGGATTTACTTCTTCTGACTTACTCATGAACTACTTTCTGAGAACTGCCCTTGGCCCACTGGGGCAGCTTGCCTGCAGATAAGCAGCACTGGATGTATGTGGAAGTTCATCTTCCAGTGAGAGCTCATGAACTATGGCCAACCCAAATAGGAGCACCTAGTGCCTTCTGGGCAGCTGGTCACATTCCAGTCTCTAAGGCATTCTATCTGGGCCAAACTCAGCTGAGCCATGGTGGCACCCTAGTTCCTTGCTCCCACTTCCCTGAGTTTCTTCTGTAGAAGTATTTTCTTATAGATGATCAGACTCTTATTCTCACTCCATAGCTGGCTTCTGCAGTGACCTAAGAGAGACCAAGTTCTTCACCCTGTAAGAGTAACTCTTGCAAAGTGCTAGTCTGTTTGTGACATGGTCATGACCCAGCACTTCCTGGACTGTGGTGTTTATGTTTCTCTGTAAACTTGCCACATGACCACTTGTTCTCAGTTCTCATACCTTAGACACACTGGACTTTCCTAAGCATTCTGATCTGTCTATCTCACCCTTTGACACAGTCTCTCTTTGTCTGAGGCAATCTTACCCTCCATAGCCCATTACACTGGCTCTCTCCTACGCTGCTGCCACCCCAGCCCCTGCAGGCCCTCATCCTGTCTTAGCTCTATTACTGCCTCTCTGTCACCTGCTCACTAGTAAGATGAGCTTTTTCTTCAATAGACCCTTCTTACTAGCATATGAGCTCTTTGTGGTGACAGGCCTTGCCTCAGTTCCTTGTACAATACACGGTACAGGGTAGGCGCTTTATCTGAATTAGCTAAGTGGCCAGACTGAGGACAGCTTCACAGGTCGATGAAGAACCAATCTACACAAAATACCCCTTAAGACCACAGGCTTGAGTGTTTCATTACAGAGCCTTCAGGAGGACCCACTGTGCAGTCATAAGTAGTAAACCTAAACAAAATACACTGCCTTTTCTACCCAAAAGTTAAATAAATAAAGTTCCATTCAGAAAATAATTGTAAAGAAGCCACTTGGCAGAAATTCAAATTCCTCTGGGGTTGAATACAAATATATGCTCAAGTTTCTTGTCTCCCTGTAAACTGTGTTAGCTAGTAGCATAAAAATGTGAAGTCAAATCCTCCCACTCAATGTGACACACAGGACTTAGCTTTAGGAATAAAAACCCAGACAGAATCCCGTTAGGTTTATTTGTTTGCTCACTTCTGCAGAAGTGAACTATTTATCTTCTTGGAATACTTCGAATTGCATGGTTGTTTTACTGAGATCCTACTTCCATTTCTAACAATGTTACTGTGAACTTTATAAGAAGTTTAGCATCTCTGCTGCAACCATCTCTCTTCTAAAATAGCATTCTTCCTTTTCTTATAATAAAGTAGAAAAATAAAATGTGTTACATATTTAGGTAAAAATTATCCTTATCCTTTTATCCAAGCAATTATCTCTGGCCTAGAGAGCCACTCTCTGTGACTCAAGTCCTTCTGATAGAGGCCCAGTATTGACAGATAATGGAAAGATCTTCTAACCATATCATCAGAAGGAAAAGCTAAAGGGACAGGCTAACATCAGTCTATATAAAATATTTTAAAACAATTTTGTATTCATTCTTTCTCTGCAGTACTAAATGTGTAAATTGTGTGTGTGTGTGTGCACGCATGCGCACGTGCACACATGTGCAAGCAATTTGATAGCTTATAAAGTTCTAAGCCCGAATTCTCTTAACATAATGTTCTGCAATAGCAATGCCAAGTCAGTGACCATGCAGACAAGTGTAGATAAAGCCAGATCTGGAAAAGATGGAGAAGTGACAGCCATTGGTACTTGAGGAACAGGAGATATTGCCTTCTTATTTGTCTGTGACAACATACATACAAACCAAACATTTTGGGAATATCCAAAATTATTATGGAATTCAAATTGCTTCATTCTGACTTGAAGTTATACGTCAGGAAGGTTGATGACAATTATTGACGTTCCTGCTTGGATGGGAAGGTGTCCTGGGACTCAGAAGCCAAGGAACCACACAGCTCTGAGAGGACACCCCCTCAACTGAGGTGTTGCAGCTCCCAGGGGAGATTATCTACAGCTGAGCTGAGGAATGAGGGAGCCTCAGAGCCACTCCATCCCTTCTTCTTTTCACTGCTTCTTAGCTTCTTTTGATGAGAGAGTCACACCAGGTATCAAATCTCATAAAAGAGATTTATTGGAGGAACCAGGTTGTGGAGGGACAGATCCCGGAGGATCCAGGGAGTATCCAGGATGTATCTTCTGTTTTCTGGAGGGAGCACACAGCAGGGAATTGAGTCATTATATAGGGTTTCTTATGGTGAGGGGTGGGGAGCTTTCTAGGGTGGAAATTTCTAGTGTAAGGATTGGTGGGATTTCAAACCCTGAGCTTTGAGGGACTCAGGGATTGGTACATTCTCCTGTTCAGGGATTGGTGGGTTTATGTGGAAAGTTTAGGGATTGGGGGGATTTTCTATTCAAGGATTGGTGACTTTTCTTCAGTCTTCTAATCCAAAATTAGCATAATCTGGGGAGTGCCCTTTTGAGGCTTTTGGCAATAAATTTTTTGACAGTTACAAAAAAGGCTGTAAGATCTGTTATGGCAGTTAGAGAGGCCTGGGGGAGGAGCCTGGCTAGAGAAGCTCCTTAGGCAAGGACCTGGCCACTCTCCTGCTTTGAGGGTTTACAAAGTTTACAAAGTACACAAAGTTTACAGAGGGAGTACCACTGGCAGGAATAACCAACAACAATTTCGTTGGCAAAAATCCAAAGGCTGAAATGTGATGTAGTATACTCTATTGTTTCCATTAAAAATTATATATCAAAATATGCAGCCATCATCTACAGAGGGGTGTTGTGGGCCTGATATATGTGTTCCGCAAAGCTTGTAAGTTAAAGCTTTTTTCTCTGAGAGTAACTAGATTTAGGTCGGATCATGAAGATGGAGTCACCATGATATTAGTGCCTTCCTGGAAAAAAAAAGCCAAGGACCAGAAGACATCTGGATCTTGTGGGTGGTCTCTGCATCCATCCCTGAGAGAAATAGTTTATTATTTAAGCCAACAACAGCCTTCTGACAGTAGCTTATCACAGCAGCCTGCACTATGAAAAGTAACAGGTCATAGTGACTGAATCCTTTGTGGAATATTAGTGAGAATTCACAATATCTCTCCTTCCTCTGTTCACGGTGTACCTTCAATGTCAACTCAAATGCAGGCAGGCAGAGAAATGGAGGGGAGTTTCCCATTGGCTGAAGCCACTACTTTGTTGTAAGCTGATATCCCCTACACTCATTGTTCACTTTTTATAATTGATTTAAATGTAAATCCTGTCACTCTATAGCAACTTCTGCTGAGCCTGAATTTCTAGAATGTCAGGCCAATGTTGCTAAACAATTCTCTGGTTATTTCTCACTGCCCACAGTGGCCTAGATCTTATAAATCAATGACTGGGTTCTTCCATGTGCAGCCTTGGGAGCTAGAGAGAGATTTGGAAACATGTAAACAGCAGGGTTCTCCTATGCTCCGAGTTTGTCTCTGTCTCCCTCCTCAGTGTCCCTCCTTCTCTCCTTCCCTTCCTGCATTTTCCCTCTAGATGAGGCAAGGAAATCTACTAACAATCTCATAAAATATTGGAGTCCTTTGATTTTTTGAGTTTTCCTATCATGTAGTCCACATAATCATAAACTGGCACTTGGCCACTCTTCTGGAGGAGTCAGAGCCTAGGAAGGTGACAGAGCACAGGAGCTTGTTTGCCTCTCTGGCTGCTGTCCCCTAATTCTCCCATGCTTCTGTCAGGCTATGTATAGGATCCTGTAAGAGACGCTCTTGTTGGTGAAATCTAAGATCAGTTTTCTAAACTGTAAAGCCATGGCTAGAGAACCCTGGTAAATTCTCCCACAAATATAATCTGACATATATCCTTTTGTGTCAGCACTGTGATAGGATAATGGTCTCAATTTTAAAACTGTGCCTTATTCTATGAAAAAATAAAATGTAACAAAAATTGTCAGGAATTTGCTTGAGGTCTTTTACGTGGAAACCGGTCACTTTAGCTCAGCCTTGATTAGCTTTGAGGACTTCTCCAAAGACTGAGGTTAATGGCTAGGCAGTGTCTCTGAATTTATTTTGCTATAAGCTTGAGAAAATATACTCTTACCTACTTGTTCTTATTGACAAGAAAAGAGTATATTTTCAGTACAAGATGGGCAAGTATATATCTCAATTCATTTTGAGAAAAAAAAAAACTATGCTCTAATTCACTCTTAAAGTATTCCTACATCTCCTGTGATATCTGTTGCTCACAGCTCCTGTACCAATGTCCTGCCTGGAGAGTGGGTGGGGCTACTTTGACCACTATGGAGGGAAGCCTCAGAGCTTTGGGAGACTAAAGTAGTATTATGGTTTCTATGAGACAATGTGGCCCGTTTGTGGTAAAAGGAGGAGAGGAAAACTCTGCTGGAAGGAGGCTTCTCCTTTCAAATAAGAAGCCCAAGGCCTTCTGAGGAAATGGTCTTTTGCCTTTCCTTTTTATTTTCTTGGAAGGAGAGATGAGCTTTGCCTCATTGACCCCATTTGGAGACAAGAATGAGGGTGCCCAAGAAGAGCAACAGAAGTTGCCAATCTCCAGAGAACACTGGCCTTGCCTGAATCCTCCTTGACACTCACCTGCATACATAGTCTGACCAAACGTGCATCTGCTCAGTGAGGCCACTGTGACACCGAACTCATCACTGTCAACTTTTGGAATCCTGTGACAGATAAAGGTCTGAGCGAGCGTGTCTGCAGAAATTCCAGCGAGGTTTAACTAAGGAGAGAACACCCTGAATGTGCAATGCAGCTCTTTGTGGGCTGGCATCCCAGACTGAACGGTAGAAAAGAGAAGAGGGTAAAAAGGGAAGGAAGTGGGGGGAAGGGAGGAGCTTGATAGATGTGGGGTCCATTTGTGAGTTCAGCAAGATAATAACAACCACAGACTCTGGTAGTGATGATGATAGAGATGTCAGAGGCCTGAGCTGAGACCTCAAGGCCTGTCTTAGGGAGGAGCACAGCCGCCAGCCAGAAATCTCGCCCTCAGATTTCTGACTGCCTGGTCAAATGTGATCTGGAGTGTGTGGGTTTCAGACCCAGAGCAGATGTTGAATGAGGCTTCTGAACGTAATACAAGATTGCTTTAAGGTCAATATGGTCCCAAAAGTTCACATTTATAGTCAACATTTTTGAACATTTCTATTGAGAGATGAGGCATCTGTGGGAAGTGGTTATTAGGATTAAACAAAGCCATATAATGCTTCCTTCATTGAAAGATGGCTACAGTGGTTTTATAAGAGAGAGAGACCCTTGTCCCCTGCTCTCCTGGCATGAGATCCTGACAGTGTGAGGTTGTGGGGAGAGGTTTTCCTTAGGCCCTAGCTCTAGGATACCAGACTTCACAACATCCTGATTTAACATAAGACGGGTTATCTATAAACTGTTCCACCTTGGGGTATCTGTCACAGTAGTTAAAAAAAATACATGTAGGAAATTTCAAGTCCAACATTAAGCACTGAAATCTTGTTTTAGACTAAGGAAGCCACAACGAAGCCCCACAAACACCAAAATCCACACAAAAGTGGCGATCTTTGTAAATAACTGCCAAGCCCACACTTCAGTAGTGCTTCCCATGTTTCCAGTCAGAAAGACCTCCACCTGTCCTTTCCATAAAAGGTTTGTCATGTCAGTTCTCTGCTTAAGATAAGGTCCTCCCTTAGCATGTCTGATAAGAAGCAGTGTTCACTGGTTGTTTAAGATAACTGAGGATCCAGGCAAGTGCATGAGCAGGGCCCTGGAATCAATCCTCAGCACTGAAAAACAAAGTGGCAATTTCCCCGTTTCATAACACACCAGTGATAAGACTGGAACTTTGAACACTGGGGCTCAGCACGGGGACAACATTATTGCATCTTCTCTCTGAACTTCAAGGCTCCGGGCATTGGTGCATTTTGCTGATCACTGATTGATGCAGTGACCAATCTTAAACACAGGGAGCTGATGGAGTTCCTAAAGTAGCTTGTCATCTCGGGCCTCTCACAGTCATGAATATGAGCTTAACATTCTCATCTCAGGTGTTAATCTCCCCCGTTCACATATCACGAAGCGTAAATCTTTTCCCAGTACTTTGGTGTGTCATCCCTGTTGATCAGTTGGGTTATAAAATAATTCAAGATTCTATTCATACTTTTATTTGAGATTTATCTTGTTCTCTTAATGAAAAAATATCTTGGCTATGATATATTTCAAAAATATTTTTATAAAACTGAGTCTGTGAGGCCAAAATAGCTTATTTGATTCAATTAATCATCTTTTTTAAAACAAATTACATCAAATTCTTGTTTCTTAATCTGAGTTTTCTATCAGATTTTGGAAAATAAGTTGAATGTGACAATCATGACTATTTTTTAGTCATTTTGCTACTGTAATAAAACACACCACTGGCTAATTCAGACATGGCAGAAATATATTGATTTCTTACCATTCCAAAGTTATTCAAGTCAGTGTCATAGAGTCCAATGTCTAGTGAAGCCTCTTTCTCTGCTCAGTAGGCATCATATATTGTGTGGAGAGGACAGAACTATGCCCCATGTGGAGAATAGGGTGAATCCACTTCATTCATCCGTCTTACAAAGACAGATTCTACTTATGTGTCCTGTTCTCTTGGTGTGGTCAATCACTAGAGGCTGTGCTTCTGAATACTTTCACATTAAGATTAACCATATGAATCAGGAGACACATTCACATCATGGCAATATATAGTTAGAAGCCTGCAAATGATAACCAAATTTATGGATACATTTCAAATTGCCCTTACAATTGTAGTAAAAAGGAACATTCCCAGATCTCCATAAAAGCCCAAGGTTACTCCAAAACTCCACCAGTATCTGAAGGAGAGAAGTGTCAGAGGAGTCCCAGGGGTAACTTCAGGTGAATATCATGTGGTTATACGACTGATGAGACACTTGCCTATGAGCCCACAGCTAGCATACCTCGGGCATACAGAAGGCTTTTACAATGCAATACTAGAGCCTCAAAGCATCCAACTGAATTGACTGGCAGTGTTCCTAAAAACCTGAAAATGTAGCTCTGTCAAGTCTTCTTTGGTGGAGAGGGAAAATTCCTTTGTAATTTTACGTCAAGAGTTTGTTGCTGTAGAATAGCTGTGATCAGATACCAGAAAAAGACATACATGGTACCAAGCATTGGAATTATAGAATATAGGATACAGAATAAGTTTATAATGAATGTATTAAAAAAATATCAAGATTAGCAGGAAAATGTGAGAAAAGAATGAAACACTCATTTTTACTTTTACTAAAATAGATTGTACATATTAACGACACAGCATGAGATGTTTTGATCCTTTGCATCCATGGATTCCATTCAAAGCGTTTATCCCTCTGTCATTGACCATGTTTTTAAATGTGAAAACTGCCAAAAGTCTTTCTTGTAGTTCTTTCAAATGTACTATACATTATCAATGCCAATATTAACCATGTGGCAAGCTTCTCTGGTCTGTCTGTTGGTGGCTTAGCACCTATTGAACAAGCTCTACCATTTGTCTTTCTTTCCTAAGACCCATGGCTCCTGGTAGCTGCATTCCACTCTCAACTTTTATGAGAGCAATGTTTGTTTAGCTATCACATAGGAGATGATGTGACATTTGTCTTGGTCTGGCTTCTTGGCATTCCACTTCTATTTCCAAACTCCTTTTTCTTTTTGTGGGTGAGTAGCATTCCACTGTTTACATTGCTATGTTATTATCCTCTCAAAAGTTAGGATATCTAGGTTGTTTCTGTTTCTTAAGGATTGTGAATATCTGCTGGATGAACAACAGAGTGCACATATCCCCTTAAAAATCATAGGTTTCATTCTCTTTGAGCAGAAGTCTGGAATAGGACTGATGGATAATACATAGTGTGTTTTTTTTATTTTTGTTTTTTAATGTTCTGAGAAATCTACACAACATTCTTTCTTATTAAGAGAGTTCAAAAGTCAGGCCTAGAAAGCCTAAAAGAAGGAAGAGATGAGAAGCTAAAAGTCAGTGAGTGAGTATGAAGAAGGGAAAGTATTCCTCAGACAAAAGTAATGGAAGAAAATGATAGCGTATAAGAACCTTCCAAATTGTACAAGAAGAGTCTCATGACCAAAAGCCCAGCAAACAGACAGAGAACTGTCAAACCACACAGTCACACCACACAGTCACACCACACAGTCAAACCACAGTTACACCACACAGTCACACTACACTCACACCACACAGTCAAACCACAGTCACGCCACACAGTCACACCACACAGTCACACTACAGTCACACCACAGTCAAAACACAGTCACACTACAGTCAGATCACTCAGTCACACCACACAGTCAAACCACAGTCAAAACACAGTCACACTACACAGTCAGATCACTCAGTCACACCACACAGTCATACCACACTGTCACTCCACAGTCAAAACACAGTCACAACCAGTCACAACACAGTCACAAGACAATTACACCACACAATCACACCACAGTCACACCACACAGTCACACCACACAGTTACACCACAATCACATCACACCACAGTCACACCACACAGTCACACCACACTGTCACACCACACAGACATACCAGTTACACCACAGTCACACACCACAGTCACACACCACAGTCACATCACAGTCACACACTACAGTCACACCACACAGTCATACCTCACAGTCACACCATAGTCACATCACATAATCACACCACAGTCATACTGCACAGTCATACTACAAACCACCCTGGCTACTTAATATTTCTATTTTCTTCCTGAACTTGATGCTTTAGAATAAATACTGTTACTAAATTTATTCATTCAACTGGTCCATAAATTACAATCTTATGAACATTAATGAAATACCATGTAAATTCATCACACATATATATTGAGTAATGCTTAAGTCAGCTCAGACTGTCTGTTCCCCAACTTATCACAGCCTAACGGTGAAACAACTCAGAAGCTGAACGGATGCAGACAGGAGCCTGGACTTTGGCCCTGAGGGTAGCACATCTTGAAAGAGCTTTTTCCTGTCACATAACCAATAGCTAAGCCCAGCATGTGCCCAGAGTGAGACCCTGATCACTCAATTACCCCATGATCACACTGAGAACAGAGATCTGTACCTTTTAAGTAAGGATGTGCTCAGAGTAAAGTGGCCCCCAGAAATCTGGTGTCAAGTCCCTTGGTTGGCCCGAAGTCACCTTATAGAGGTAGTCATGTGAATGGCTAGCAAAAATTAAAACCCTCTTAGAGGAGGATGACATCTTCCTCAGTCTAAAAATCACTTGCATGGACAATCAAGCATATTTAATTAATCCAAATTAAAAATAAGATGTAAAACTATTTTTTGTTTTATTCATTTAAAAGCATACAGGACCTGACATAATCAGGCAGTCTTCCTGTCTTGAACTGCCTAGCTTGATAGATCAGACCTGATTGAGTGCATTAAGGTAGTATGACCATAGAGAATAATACATAACATGTATTTTAAAAATGATCCGAAGTAACTTTTTACCCAACTAACAAGCCTAGAGAAGAGGAAGAATAAAAAACCAGAAGGTGGAAAATTCAAAAAGTAAAAATGGAAAACAGTTTAATAGTTTTGTCAACTTGATACAATCTTGAGTCACTTGGAAAGAGAGTCTCAGTGAGGAACTGTCTGGATCAGGTTAGCCTGGAGGCATGTCTGTGAGGGATTGTTTTCGTGTTAACTGATGTGGAAAGCCCCACCTGCTTTGGGTGGCATGGTCTCTGGGTTTGGGTCTAGAACTGTATAAGAAGGAAGTAAACCATGTGAGAACATGCATGCAATCCTTTCTCTCTGTTCTCTTCTTTGAATGTGACTAGCTGCTCCAAGATCTTGCCTTAAATTCCCAGCAGTGGAATTAATACTCTAAGATGCCAGGCACTTTCTGCTCCTCATGGTTATATTGCTATGGAAGAAGACTCTCTGGACATGGCGTCACTTCCTCTTTCCTCTCTTAAACCGTCTGCAATGAAGTGGTGGCTGAGTTATCTTCACCCACAGACTAAAATTTGAGAGTTTGGGAGCCACTCCTGGGTCCTAAGTCCTTCTGACTTCAAAGTCCCCAGTATCATGATCAGAAAAGTAAATAAACGTTGGTATTTATCAAAACCAGCTGATATTTTCCACATAATTGTGGTGAACTCTGCTGTTGTTCTTGTACCGTGAAGTCATTGAGCTACGATCCCAAGTTCCTAGCGTGCTTCGCATTGATATCTTAGAGATGAGGATGGCTAAAATCCTCTCTACCTACAAGCAACAGTGGGTCCTTGTTCTGAATTTTGTATAGCCCTTCATACATCATAATTTTGGAAATACATTAGCACCTGAGGGCTTTATTCATGGATCCATTGAACAAATGCTTAGTAATAAACTTAACCAGAAATCAAATTGAACAAGCGTAGTAGTGTGGCAGAAATTTCTCTGTTCAATGTATTTGCAGTGAGAGTCCTGTGATTGGATAGGGAAAAGTGAGGCGAAGCTAAGGGAAGTAGAGAGAGGATGGGAGAGGGGGGAGAGATGGTGGCAGATGTACACCTCCGTGTCTCTAGCAGTCTCAGATAGTTATTCAAAGCAAAAGATCAGATAATTTGGATAACAATTCGAATTGTGTGGGCATCTTGTGTATTGAGTATATGATGATATATAAATCCATTGATCAATTTTAAGCATCTAGAGTTTTTATTTACTTGGTTGTTGGGTGGTGTGGTGGCTGACCGGGGGTGGACAACCAGCGTGGCCCCACCAGAGAGCCTGCCAAGATGAGAACACCCAGCTGGGCCAAGATAGCCCACTGGTAATACTCAATTCTGTCAACATGGTGCCAGAACCAGGAGCTGGCAATCGTCTTTGCACCGCCATTAGTGTGGGAGCTTAGAGCTGGCAGCCAGCAACATAGTAGTACCCATTAAATACTCAGATTGATCCCAGGTGGCAGCACATTCCTTGCTATCTGCCCCAATGTTCTGGATTCCCAAATAAACACACACACACACACACACACACACACACACACACACTTTATATTTTGATATGCCTAAAATATCTCAATGGCTGTGCCTCTTTCTAACCTCCACGTGGTTAATCCACCTCCCTCTGATATCCCCAAGTTATTACTTATACTAAAATCTATATTCCATCTATGCTGCCCTGGACCCAGTCAGGAAGCCCTCTTTGGGCCACACTTCCCTGCTCCTACGTGGTGGCTATGCTCTCTGTCTCGCACCTTCTCAGGTATGGTGTTTTTCCTCTCCTCCAGGCATGGCAGATCTCCTTCTTCTCCTTCCTCCCTGTACCTAGCCTGGGAATCCAAAAAGTCACACCTCCATCTGCCCTGCCCAGCCATTGTCTACCTGCAACTTTATTTAGGAATCAGAACCAAGTGGGGGCAGGACCCCTCAGTGTCTTACTTGGGGATGTGTGGAGATCCAGATTAACATGAAATAAGCAGCATTAGACCAAACCCACTACAAATAAGAATTAAGATTTCTGCTTGCATCCTAGCGGAGTCTTGGGTCCACACTGGAAAATGTGGCATCAATAATTTCTAGCAGGATTGCCAAACCCATAGAGAACTCTGTTCAATGTGTTCTAGAACTATTAGCCTTCTTTTCTAATAACTGCCCAAATGGTGACACTTGCTGCAGAATCTGATACAATTTCAGTTTACACATGGGTGGAGAGAATGAATAATGGCTTACCTTGGATTCCTTGATTAGGGAGTTAAGTGCAAGGTGGCTAACTGTGCAGACCTTCAACCATGCATCTATTTGAGAATGTTGCGTAGGAAGCCAGTAATGTTTGTACCATGGGACAAATATTCACCATTCAGTTACTCTTAGGCAGGATACCATCTAAGCTTTGTATATGTTATTTTTCTTATTGTTGTGGTCAAATGTCTGACTAGAAGTAATTTAAGGGAGGCAGGGTTTATTCTGGCTTGCAGTTGAGGTGATGCAGCCTATCACAGCAGGAAATGTATAACCATATGAATCTGAGGTCATGTGGTAACTACATTAGGAAACAGACTAAACAGAAAGTGAGACTAGACTATCAACCCTCAGTACCTAACCCAGGATGACCAACTTCCTCCAGTGCTATTCCATCTCCCAAAGGTTCCACGGCTTTCTAAAACAGTGCCACTACCAGGATACCAATGTTCAAGAAGAGGAGCCTATTGGCAGGTATTCAACAGACAAATACAACAGGCTAAGTAGGTTATGACAGCACATTAGAATATCTTCAAAGAAGGGCATTCATTTTGAAATGTATAAAAAATGAAATATGGATGATGTCCTAGTTAACACTGCCAACCTGACTGTGGTGATTTGAATGAGAATGATCCCCATTGGCTCATGTGTTTGAATACTTGCTAGCCAGTTGTTGTAGTCTTTGGCAAGGGTTAAGAGATATGGACCCTTGAAGGAGATGTGTCCCTGGGGTTGGGCTTAGGGGTTTCAAAACCCATCCACTTCCCTGTGTGCCTTCCTCTCTCCCTTCCACTTGAAGATACAGATGTGAGCTCTCAGTTGCTGTTCTTTCACTGTGCTTTGGCTCCACTATTACAGATTCTAACCTCTGAAACCGTAAGCCCAATTAAATGTTTTTATTTATTTTTTATAAATTGTCTTGGTCATGATGTATTGTCACAATGGAGAAATAGCTAAGACATGGACACAACCTTGAGCCACCTTTTAAAATGTCTCAACTGAGCAATTGTCATTATCCAGGTGACTGCAGGCATGTCTCTGAGGAACTGTCATAGTTGTCCTACCCCACTGTCAGCAGAACCATTTCTTCTGTAGGTGATCCCGGACAATATAAGGAAACTCTGTAAAGGTGAGTCAGAGCCTAGACCTGAAAGCATCCTTCCTCTCTGGTTTTTGCCTTCAGGATGCTGCCTTGAGATCCTGCCCTGATTCTCATCAGTGGTGACCTGTGACCTGGAAGTACAAAGTAAAATAAACACTTTCCTACCCAAGTTGTTTCCATCAGAATGCTTTATTACAGCAACAGAGTAATTCTGGAACAGATGGAGAGTGTATGGGTTTGAGTGAGAATGTCCCCACGGCTCCCACATTTGAATACTTTGTCCGCTGCTGGTAGCAGTGTTTGGGTAGGTTTAGGAGGTATGGTCTTGCTGGGAGAAGTATGTCACTGGCGATAGCTCTCAGAAAATTCCCTCACCACTTCCAGCTTTCTGTCTCTGCTTTGTTCTTGCAATTCAGATCTGAGCTCTCAGCCTCCTGCTCCGCCACCATGCCTATAGGTGACTCACACTTTGCATTTTATCTTCTGAGTTCTACTAAGATGTGATTATTAAAAACATTTCTGTTTCACCTATCTTGTCATTAACATGAGAGTCTTATTCCCATATTCTATCTACGTGGGTGGGAGTCGTGTCCTCCTTCTACAAGACTTTACCTGTGCTGTGCATTTCAATTTAATGGTAACATATTAGGAAATGTGCAGTATAAATTTGCTGTTTACCTTTTAAAAGCACAAATAACTACTGTCTTCTCAAATTAATGTTTGACTTTATTAATTTTTAATTATTAAAATATTCACAAGTATACTCTTCCTTGATTGGCACCACAAATCCTAGATCACGGTCAAAACCAAGCCTTGTAAAAATGTTCTCTTCAGCTGCTTCATCCATCATATGAATCATTAAAAATGGACCAGTCTTTCCCTGTGTGAAGAGATTTCAAGTTCTCTGGAGGAAGGAACCACTGTTATAAGTGTACAGACTATAAATAGACTATCTAACTTTATCTGACACACAAATAGGTGCTCAAGAATTATATTTGAAATGAATATAAGACTAAAAACAGAATAATTAAAGATTGCATATATCACAACAAATAGAGCTATACCGAGTGGCAGAAGTTAGTAATACCAATAACTAGGCAGGGGAGCAGGGAATAGGAAGTTCAAGACCAGTCTGGGATGTGCAGTCAGCCTGAAAAGTTGTGATCCACAGGGTCAGGATGGAGCTTAGAGGCAGAGTATTTGCATGACATATGTGAGACTTGAGTCCAGCAAATAGGAGACAGTAATGCATTGCTGAAACTCACTTCCTCTGTGACCACCATACATCTACTTAGATCTTGTCTCTCCATAATTCACCTCACATAGTTATGGATCACATTTAATTGATAAAGTATCTCTTTCCCTAAGCTTTGCCTCAGCGGGCTCCCCACATATGCCTTCACTTAAGCAGCTGGCGATCTTTCTTGGCATCCTAGTTGTAAAGCATGTGATGGACAAAGCCCTTTGGTTGCAACAGGGCTTTTCAAGCTCATCACTGTGGACTGTTCTTTGCCAAGAAATCTGTTCTATTTGTTGTAGGGCTTATCCAACATCCCTGCCTTTCACCCACTACATGTTAATGGCTCTCATGTTGCAATGGTAAAACATGTTCCCATACACTGGCTAAGGTTCTTATGAGAGAAACAAAACAAAACCGCATCCCTCCATGAAAACTGCCTTCTTTTTTATTTTTTTATTTTTTGAGATAGTGTCTCATGTACACCTGAATATAGACTGGACTGGCTTTAAATTTAAGGAGATCTGGTAGGTTCTGCCTCCTGAGTGCTGGGTTTAAAGGCTCTTGCCTTCACATCCAGCTCCCAGACCCCTGATGAGCACAGTTGCTCTATCAGGTAAGACTTGAACACTCACCAACTTTCTTGTTTCCATCTCTCTGTTAACTAGAAATGTCTTCTTCTGGAATGGTAAAGAGAAAGTGCACCAGACAGCAAGTCTGTCATACTTTCTCTTTGAGGAGACGGTGGGCATAGGCTTGGGAAGGAAGGGAAAACAGGTCAGAAGTCACCTTCAAGGTCTTTAAAGATAAGCTGTAATCTCCTCCAAAGGAGGAAACCTCCCAGCCCCTTCCTGAAGACCTGAATGGAAGTAGCACCTGGTCAAGCTTCCAAATCCTGAGAAGATCCCCCCTAACTTCCAGGACATCTACCAGGCTGGAGCCAGCCACTGGTGTACAATTCTCTGAGCCTAGCATGGAAAATAAGAGTTACTGTATCAGAGACCTTAGTAAATACTGAGTGGCCCAATTGATGAGTCATGTTTTCAATGGTGAGTGTGATATGGTAACAAGCTGTTTCTATTTGAGGAAAAACTGTTGGCCCTGCTCAGCAGGTACAGACTTTTGATCTTTTTACTTGCAATATTACTAAGTGCATTTTCTTTTACCAGCGAACATCTGTTAACCATAAAATATTGGCGTAAAGTCACACCAATTTGAGCTGGAGAGTAACTACTGGAAGTGTTCCCTATGTTAGCGGAAAAACTGAGTATGGAGCCCCAACATCCTATTTGAGAACTAGGTATGGGACATGGGGTGCCTTTGTAACCCCAGTGCTTTCTGGGTTATGGGGGCAGTGGAGGAGGATAGAAAACTCCTTGGGTTTGATGGCAAGGCAGTCTAAACAACTGGTAGGCTTCAGGTTTACTGAAAGACCTTATCTGGAAAGCTAAGTTGGGAAATCAATTAAGGAACACACACACACACACACACACACACACACACACACACACACACACACGAGTGACACCAATTTAACAAATGATATAATTTAAAGATACATTGAAGCTTTCTGAGACACTTTCTGTCTACCTCTGGCTAGTCTGGCATTGGCCTGTAGTGTAGGCTGAACTCAGGCTTGCAGCAATCCTCCTGTCTCATCTTCACACATGCCATGATTATAGCTATATAGTAACCTTCTCAACTGCTATGATTTTTAAAATATACTGTTTCATTTATATGGAAAACGTAAACATTTTCAATGAAGATTTCCATTGAATTCTATCATACTATTTATGTGTTTCAGTTCTAGTCTGCATTGTTCTACATTTCTCTTGGCTTTTAACATAAAGGTGGATCATTAAAACCATATTCATTTGCTTTGAAAATAGAACAGTAGTTTCCATTCATTCTAAATGGATGTACTGTGGGCATATTGTGCAAAACGTATCAGTCCTTACCCTAAAGAAAGCCTCGCATTTCACTCACATCCGAGCTGAATACCATAAACTCTAACCATCCTCCTTTCTGTGACTGTTTTGCATAAATCATTTATTAGTCACATTTTTTACATAACAAATTACATCATGCATGTCTGTTCAGAAGAATTATAATTTAATTACATAAAGTTGAAATGAAGGCAAAAAGTTTCCCTGCTCTGTTCTATATTTATACTTGAACTTCTTTCCCTCTCTGGAGTGTACAGTCCTGCCTTGACCCTGGAGAGCTGTGGCTTCATCTTCTGTTTTCTTCTCTATTTTTATACCCTCATTAAAAAAAAAAGCCAAAAAAAACCCCTTCTAACCTGCAACCTAGAATTCCAGATACATAGCAGTATGAAGCACATAAGCGGACCTACTCACTTGGAGAAAGAAAAATACATCATCCAACTTGGGTTGCACATTCTTGATTCTTGACTGAGAATAACCTAGTATGATTCAGTTTCCTGAAGGAAGAAAGGAAGCCCGTTGATTATCTACAGAGACACCCCATACAATCAAGTCCCTCATTAGTGTCTCTGAGAAACCAGAAGACGTTATTTAAGGAGATTGTTAATTTATCAGCTAAAGCAATAGTAACAAACTGTCTAGAAATGGCATCAACATGGGCTGCTGTGGGAATCTGGCAGAACCCAGGTACAAGTCCCCTCCATGGCTTTCTTTATATTATCAGACACAGGACCCAATGATCAGCTGCAAAGCTTTAGCTTCTTAATTTTTTTTTTTAAACACTAGTTTCACAGAGCAAACCAGCTTAAACAAACATCGTTCATTGAAATCTTACTTGAGAATGTAAGAAATGCTTAACAGGGCTAAAATTTTGGATGTTAATGTATCATCTGGATACCAAATTTAAATAAATGATACAACTGGCCATTGTTTGTAAAGATGCCTGAACCTTAACATTTGACTGGTGACGCATCACTGTGTATGAATAACTAGTGATGAAGGATAGTCGGCAGCTGGTGTAAGTGCATCCTTGGTTATACCCCGCTAAAACTTTTATGTCCAGAAATACTCAACATTTCTAGAGCAACAACAATGTTATTTACTTGGTTTGCATATGTAAATTACTAATAAACTATTCAAATGACATTTAGTCATTATTCGTTTTTTTGCTTTTCCTCACAGGTCACTTCACCATAGTTTACTGGGCAAGAGTAGGAAGTTTAAATCTGGCAGCAAAACTTGCCAGATATGGAAGATGACACTGCTCTAGGGAATCTAGAATGGTTGTTTCTCTCTTTAGATAAACAAAGAAAATTTGTAACTAGCTAGTCTCAAAACACAAAGTGAAATCCACAAGAAGACATCTTAATGCTATATTTTTGATCCATACTGGTTGAACGTTCAGCCCTGTTTTTCCAATCTATCCTTACTAAATTAATTTACATAAATTGCTTCTTAGACACAAACTTCCCTGAGTCATTGTTCCCCTTTTATGTCAGTGGTCTTAGAAATACCCTTAGTGTACAAAAGACACCTGGAAGATACCAGTGTCTGTACTGCCTGATGTGCACCAGACAAGCAATGGCTGAGAGCACTCTCTCACTGTCAGTAACATTGGTTGCTACCCCTTGGAAGCAACCTTATCAATGGGCTTTTAATTACATGGTGATTAGTATGCAAAGACAAACACCATCATGAGCTACATCTTCTGGGGTTCTAAGTCTTCAGTCTTCCCTCTCTATATTAAGTAGGGCTCGCCTTGTAAGCTGAGTCAACAAAGTGTTTAATCAGGGAAGAGTTGTATCAGATGTGATTGAAGATGATAGGGTTGGGCAGTCCCCCAGGCTACAGCTTGGGATCCCTGAGCTCAGACATAAGAAAGATCATCAGAAGAGGCAGGAAGCTAAGCCCTGAGACCCCTGTCAAGAGACAAAGAGATGGTCCCAGTTTCCTGTTCATCTGTGGATCCCGATAACAAGCCCACACTCACCAAGCTTGAGTTCTGGCCACCATCTTGCAACACTTGCTAATAGATTACAGCTCAACTATGACCAGCAGCACACTAAATAAAACTCTATTATTCTAACTGCCAAGTGGCACTCAGTATACTGCAAATTTTTGTTAAATGCTCACTCTCAGCTCAAACTTTTGGAATAGTTTGATATTTCATAATAAAGCTAAAGGCAAGAGGGGAAAGACAGTTTTGCCGTCTGTTTTAAGCCCACATTGACTAACATTTTTCTCTGCCCACTCCTTGCCCACTTTAACTTTTGATTATACATTTGACTACCTGCATGATATGTTAATCCTTATTAATGGACCCCACTCTTGGATCCATTATATCTAAGGTTGTATGATTCCCTCAGGTCTACCTCCTCTCCCTGTCTCCATTAACTTCTTGGACAAAGCTCTTCATTCTTTTGTGCAGCCCCTGGGCACCTGTTCCTTACAAATGCCAGAGGCTGTCACCAGAGAAGCTACAAGTGGATGCTTCTGGTGGAAGAGGTGTGCTGACAGAGTAGAGCCTGCTCTCCTTGCTTGCCCTGCCTGTACACAGGGCTCCCTGCCAGGGAAGTGGCCTTTCAGCAGCCTGTGTTCCTGATTGAGGTGGGGGGGCAGGGAGTTCAGGAGCTGCTTTGGTGTGGGAACATGCTGAATTTCACGCTGGGAGCTGCAGCCAGGGTACTGAGAAACAGCAGACTTAAAGGACACCTCCTTCAAAGCTTTTTAGGTGGGCAAGGTCACAGCAGGGTCCTGGTGACATTCAGGTCTCAAGCACAGTGCTTGACTTTCAGTTCCATGTCTGTGCCCTCTTGACCTCTTAAATGTTTTACTCTGCAAATAACTCCTTTGGAGGTGCCAAGAATGTTCCAGAAGCATCTGCTACTACTGCCAGAGCCTTTCTTAAACTCTTTGATTTCAGCTGAAGGAACACTGGATTTCTATTTCTCTACCAACACCAGTATCCCACAAGTGTGGCAGGATAGCCACAGACCATAGATTGCTGTGTGTTGCCAGAAGACCCAGCAGCAAGTTACTCAGACAAATATCCTAGAAGGAAAAGGAGAGTTTGTTGACTGATCTGATCAGTTTGGTGTATGCATGTGGGGAACAGTCACAATGAACCTCATTAAGATGTACAAGTACAACATGTTGACTAATAGTTTGAAAACTCATTGCAAAAAAAATTTTCATCTTCTAAAAATAGAGCTTCATTTTCTGTCAGGATTTGAGAAATTTAAGAACTAATTTTTAAAAAGTGACTCCCAGGGAGAAGTTTACTTTGCTCTCCAGACATTATTGAGATAATGACAATATTTCAATAAAGCCTATTAACAAAATTTTGTTTTTTTTCTCATTTCTAACAATTTTTCTATGGTTGTATTCAAAAATTCCTTATATTTGGAAAACATTCAGAGGTAAAAGAGGATTATGCTTCCACCGTACTGGGTTCAGAACAATCACACATGGAAGAGAGAGAGAGTATCTGAAGAATACATGACTGTTCATTATTTGTAAGTATGTAACTGTAATAAATTTTTTAAAAATAAATAAGACTTGAGTATTGGTCCCACAAAAGCTCTGAATAGAGAGCCTTTGGGATAGTGCCTGGCTGTTGGTATTTATATAACTTCCGGATAATCCCATTGTATAGTTCAAGATGGCAAATATTGTACAAACCTGCCAATGGGAAGAGAAGAGAAAGGAAACATTCAAGTCTGGTGAGCAGCAAGCTAGCTCTGGCACCTCAGGTTCAGTAGGAGACAGACAGGCATCAAAACAGTCTTCCTAGCACTGTCTTAGGGTTTTACTGCTGTGAACAGACACCATCACCAAGGCAATTCTTATAAGGACAACATTTAATTGGGGCTGGCTTACAGGTTCAGAAGTTCAGTCCATTATCATCAAGGTGGCAACATGGCAGTGTCCAGGCAGGCATGGTGCAGGAGTTCCTAAGAGCTCTACATCTTCATCTGAAGGCTGCTAGGAGAATACAGACTCCCACATGGGTAGGAGGAGAGTCTCCTTGCCTAGCCCCACAGAGACACACTTCTTCCAACAAGGCCACACCTCCTAAGAGTGCCACAACCTGATCCAACCATAGTCAAAATACTACTGTCTCCTATCTTTCCCCAGAGCTGTGGATGTTCAACAACAGTAACCTGACAAATACCATCACTGACAAAAGGGTCATATGCAGTGATGAGAGCAAAGATGCCCTGTTACTTTGGAGAACCAGAGATACATAGTATCCATTCCCATCCCACCATGGCATAAAATGTAGTGGAACAGAATATGAATGAGTTTGTCCGGCCCCTGCTGGGGCACAGTACAGAATCCAGCTGAATTTGTGTGGGCAATTAGCTTATTGCTTCAGAGACAGCCAGGTAATTGTCACAAAAGCAGGAAGTAAGCCAGACATGGCAGTTCACACCTGCAAGCCCATCGCTTGGAAAGCTGAGTCAGGTTAATTGTCGTGAATTTGAAGTCATAATGGGCTGTGGTAAACTAGTTGGGCTATCCTGGCCTACATAGCAAGCTCCAGACCACCTTGAGCTACAATGAGGCCCTCACTTAAAACAAAAAACATAAAAACAAACAGGAAAAAAAGGATGAAACAAAAGAATGATAAACAACAAAAAAACCAAGAGAAAGAACTTTTATAAAATTACTAAGTATAAAACGTATAAAACCTTTTTCCCGCTGTCTCCTGCAAGCATCATGGTACATTTTATTTGCTTTTTAATCTGATTCTAAAGAAGAAAATTAGCATTCTGAATAATTAGCATAAACATTGCTGCTCACGTTTGCATCCTGCAATCCAAGTTTTAAGTAGAAATGTGGGAGTATTTAAGGCATGTGCACAATGACCTAACAGCACAGTTTGCAGTTTGCAGTGGGGACATGCATATGGATTTCCAGTTTGACAGAACAGCAAAAATGCTGCACAAAACCAGCCCGAAGGTTTGCATCTCCTTTGGGATATGCTCTGGTTCTTTTCACAGGCTCTACCTCCTGGTTACTAGTTTCTAAAGAAATACTAAAAGGGATAGAAGTTGCAGATGCCCTGTCTTTCTGATAATTTTCTGCTGAAAAAAATCTACCTTTCCTAGCTTCCCTTGTGGCCAGGCCAAGCAGTTTCAGAAGGGAATGCATGTGCACATGTGGGTGATAAAGGTCTCCTCCTAAGCTGTGTCCCGCCTTGAATAATCATGGTCCAGCCAAAGGTCAGAGCATGGTCCAGCCTAAGGTCAGAGCAAGCATCTCTCTGTTTTCTTTATCCATCTCTCTAAGTCTGCTCTTTAATATATGGTGTCAAAGACCTGAGGGGAGATCTGAGCCTAGTAGTGGCTCAGGCCCACCCATGCATCAACCTCCCTGCCTCTCATATCTTCCCCATCCGCAAGCCCAAGAGGACCCAAGAGGTCTACCTGTTTCTCTCAGGCAGCCTTTTCTTTTCACTCTTGTCTCCACCCCTTACCTTTCACCTACTGTCTCTCCCTGACACAGTCTGCCCTAGGCCGGAGGCCATGCTGCATGGGACCAGAACATTGATTCATACAATGTAGCAAAATCCATGGACAAGGTAACAATGAACCTAACTCAGAGGCCCTGGTAGATCTGGGAGCTTCCTTCTGTCTGTCTTAAGAACTGCTCAGTAGAAGGCACCAGAGAATTCACAACTTTGGCTGAGATTCTAATTCTGGGAATTCTCCACTGGCCTACCATTTAATCAACTAAACACCAGGAGAACCTTCCACTGGTCCTGTAGTTTCTTAATCCTGGAGTAGTAGAGGTTGAGGATGCCAGCTTACTTTCTTTCCAGTCTTGTTTGTTCATTTTGTGACTTACTCCTCTGAGTGGCTATCACCCCTTTTTTATCTTGATCCTGGGCTCTATCATGAGTTCCAAATTCTCCATTCTAAAGTACACACCCTCAGCCGGGCTGTAGGCTGATCTAAACAGCTCCACTTGGAAGATCTCATATGGAGTTCAGTCCTTCACCTCTCTGTCCAAGTCTGGTCTCAATATACGTCAGACAAATAGTCACTACTGGCCCAAATTTAGAACTTTTCATTTTTAATATTTATACTCATTTAGGTAATTCCACAAGACAGAAAATCAGCATGGTCTGAGCCCCTTCCCCATAAACTCACAGTTCACTTTAAATGTTCTCAAGGTCCTGGTTTACAACCATGCCCACAGTCACATTCCCAGCTGTTTCTGCTGGACCTCCAAATTTGTACCTATTCCTAACTGAGACAGAACAGAACACTTTTGCTTCTTGTTTTTGGCCTACTTATGTTTCTGCCTCGCCAAGCCTGGAAAGCATGGCTTGTACTTTTAACAGCTAAGACGGAAAAGCTTTTCAGGTTGTCTGCATCCATCTGCAGACACACACAACCTGGGAATTGATTTGTAAATTGATAGATTCTTACGGAGACTCAAATGTCTTTGAGGTATGGATAATATTGAAATTTTGTTTCATGCTTGAAAGAAAAAAGCAGCTCAGGTCTCTAAGACCAAGTTTTCAGCACAAGGGAGATTTATTTGCCCCAGAGGGACAGAGGGCAGGGAATAAGAGACAAAGACAGGAAATAAACGACAAGGGGAGGGGCAGGGAACAAGAGAGAAGAAGGAGGGGTTTTTGTCCTGGAGGAACAGAGGGCTCCCTCTGGACAGAGAGGAGATAGATGTGGCCCATAGAAAACTGGCAGTTTATAAAGGTAAAAGGGAAAACCCCATGTTAGATGTTTAATTTTAATTGGTTATGTTAATTAGGTGAGTCAAAGAGCCTGTTAATTACTGGAGTTCTGTACTTTGATGGCTGGACCTTGGTAGTCAGCCTTAGGAGGAGGAAGTGACCAAATAAGGGAACAGACCTTGGGGGCTAGCTTCAGGACTGTAATCTAATGGGTTTTCGGGAGGGGTTGGGGGGAGACTGGCCTGCCAGAGCCATGCTTGCCACACTTAAGCTGGCCAAAGTCCCTTCAAGGCTATTGAAAAGCCTAGTTCTGGAGTTGGAATTTGGGCTGTCTGTTCCAGACCCATGCATGTTTGTTTAAAAGTTCCTTCCAAATTGGTCAGGGTGGCCACCTAACTCTATGACGGGGGACAGAGATCAAACTAGAACATTTTAGGAAAAGACTCCAAGCTTGAGAACCAGAGAGATGTAACAGATTTCCCATAGAGATTACAAATGGCACGGTGTCTCACTGAATATCACCTCCTTATCCTGGGCTTCTTTATAGTCTTTAAAACTTTGCTTTTGTTGACAATTTGATTTTCCATATTTTAGGATTTGTAAGTTTACTGAGTATAATTTTAAGAGATCTATAAAATTTAAAGTTAGCTTAAAATTTGTAACAAAGAGGAGATAATAACTACATAGATAATCTTAATTTGTTATAGCATACACATTTGTTATAGCATACACAACTTGGACCCAACCCTTGCTAAGGAATAGGGTACATGCCTGGTGGGCTCACCTTGAAACAGCGTGTGGCCTGCCATCATCTTGGCTGGTACCCTCATCAAAATGGAAGCATGCTGTGTGATTTTACTGACATATTGGTTAAAGTGACTGTTCACATCTATTAACCATTGAATTCCTCCTTTGAGATTAAGGAGGCAGCACCAGGATTCCCAGATAAATTGTTTTAAAACCAGGTCATAAAAAAACCCTGAGATATTGTTGCTGTTTTTGTTAAGCTTTAACTGCTTGGAGAAACTGACTCATATAAAAAAGTGAAATTCTGCAAAACTACACTATCAAAATAAAGTTCCTGTTCTCTCTGTGGACTGTATTTATGGTTTTTAGCATTTATTTTGATACTAAAGGATCTTTAAGTAATAATTATCCCTTTTTAAGGCTCAAATTTAACATGGATAACATTTAAAAACCCTAATCCTTTAAAAGGTACCAACTTGTAAAATGTTAATAATAACTAATATATACAAGCTAGTTCTATTAGAGATGTCCTTTACCCTCGCTACTGCTAAGTACAGATATAATTTATTTACAGAGGCAAGCTTAGCAGAGAGATTGGTCGCTCTTATTCATTATATAGCTTTCTGTATATGTTGTCAGAATTAAACTTCAAGCGAATAACTCAAAACAAGTTTAAATTAAATTTAATTACTAAATGTAGAATAATATTTAAAATTGGGTATATAAAATTGGTTATGAAAATTGAATGCTTGAGTAAAAGGTATTAAATTTTTTAATACTCTTGTGTGGCAGAAAACCCCCAGGCTCAAGTCATGTCCCCTTGGATGGAGCACAATCCCCTTGGATGGAGCACCATCCCACCAGAGTAAGTTCCAAGGTAGCGTCAATACAGGACACGAATGCATGGAAAAGTACCTGTCCAAAGTCTGCTTGTTCTGCCTCTGGCTACATAGGTCTGACCAGCTCCAATCATGTAGAATAAACCAGAAAGAAACTCCTCCTTATGTAAAGATGAACTACTCCTCCTGTCTGACACAGCAAGGGGGTGTATCATCAGCTTAACACTCTTCAGGACCAGTTTGGAACTTTGACTACTGCAGAACCCCAAACTTAAAAGGGGTGAGACCCAATTGTTGCTTTCACTGCAAATTATATTGATTACACATCAAGTCCTAACTGCTTTGTAATGGGGCCTAAAGACACAGGGACCCGACAAAAAGCTGCTTCCATTTCTCTCCCTCTCTGGCTCCTCCCTGTGATCACTCTTTCCTCATTACCCTCACACCTACATTTTTTACCCTGTCTTTTTAAATGTTTCACCGATGGAAATTTACCATATATGCAAACAAAACATTCCATGTGAGCTCTCCCAATAGCCCACACCCTACAACGGCTCCATTTGTTCTCTCTCTATCTACAAAAAGACCTCTTAGATAGTGTGGGGAACTCTGGCTAACAGGGACTTTCCTCTTCTCACCCCAGGCCAGAAGCAATCCTTTGCATTAGTACACTACATTCTCTGGTTCCCTTCCTTAGATGCTCCGTAACTCCCTGCTACTTCTGCTGGTTCCTTCTGATGCAGCAGTCTCTGTCACCCTGAATTACCTCTCTGTCCACTTTATCTCACTGGCCTACTATGTCTCTTCTACCTCTGCTCTTCCCCCTCCCTCAGCCTTAACAGAAAATTTCTCCATTTTTACTGCCAATAGCTCACCTGCTTCCAGCCCTCTACTAATTATTTCCCGAGTCTCTTCAGGAATAGAGAATGACAATCCTCCAGTCCATCACAGCTGATCAAGTTAATATTCTCCCCTTGTTACATGAACATAAGACCCCTCCTGAATGGACCCAGAACTAACTCCTCCTCAGTAGAAAGCAGCTATAACATCCTCTCCCTGCATTTTTGTCTCATTAGTTAGGAATGATGGTTTCCTGCTGAAGGACTGCAGCTTCCTTTAAGACCAGGGCCTGCAGTTCAGAAGGGAATTACTATGGTGTCATTGCCAATTCTACCTCGTAAGAGGCCACATCCAATCCCATTTTGGCCAATGCACATGAGTGTTGCAAAGTGTCCCCAATGTCCTGCCTTGAGAAAGAATGCTGCTGCCCATGGTTAGACCACGAATCTCTCTTTATGCCCTTCATCACTCACATCTGCTCTTCAGTAACCTAACACCTTCCATCCTTGATATTATCCTCTGCATGGGTGACTACTTAATGTAGGCCAGAGACATACAGAAGGAAGGGTTAGTGGGGTCCTTGGCTTGGGCATTTTGTGTATCCTGGAGTGCTGCTGTCTCCTCTGTGACTCCTGCAGGAAGGGTTGGCCCCTGGGCTGTTGGACCTTCACATCTTAATCACAGGCATGATATTCTCCATGTCACAGCCACTGGATTTGAGCTCCTCACACTTTACTGAAAGGGTCTCTCTCTGTGCCTGCCCATTTTCTCAAAAGGCTTTTGTCACTTACAAAACATAGAAACCAGAGACCAAATCATTAAGCTTTCCAGGAAGATAGGAACAGAGTCTTGATCTAGGAGTGGTTCTGATGCTAAGGTCCGGTTCCCCAATTGGTTCTTGATCTATCAATAGAGATGTCATGGGCCAATTGCTGGGCAGAAGGAATAAGTGGAACTTCCAGGTTCCCCACAGGCAAGCAAGCAGATGCAGGAGAGAGTGGAAGAGAGAGTTTGCAATGCTTTGGTGAGGAAAAAAAAGCCAACTAGCCATGTGAGATCTTAGACAGAACAACCAGAGGCCACTTCTACAGACAGGAGGTTGGGAATGTTGAGATGGGACTAAGGTAACTGACCTCAAACTAAAGTTGAAGACAGATTTAGGGTGCTAAGCTAAGAGTATTTGAAAGGACACGCTAGCTGTGGAAGATTAATAATGCCCAGCAATTGAGCCAATAAGACAAATTGAAATTGAGTTATGTATATGTCTGTGTTTCTCATCTGTATATCCGGTATTCTATGGGTGGAGGCTGGTAATGCAGCTCTGTTCCCAGAGTGAAGGCAGAGTGGCAAAAGCTACACAGAACACCTTAATCCAAGATGGTGCTATAAACTACTTCCTCCCTTGTTTCAGGAGTTTGGGCTCAACAACACTCTTTTTATTGTTCTGTTTCTATTTTCCCAATATAAGGAGATGATTAATTATAGTTTGGGGTTAAGAAGAACATAGCAATTCTGTTTTCCTTTGACTGGGCTTTGTGATTACCCTCTCAATTTCCTTATGAGTTTTGGCCATTTAAACATCCTTAGAAAAGACAGACATGTTAAGTTCTGCTTCTGCTGTCCACTTCTGAACCTGTGTTGTCCTGGCTGGCCCTTGTGGAGTCTGTAGGATGTTGTTAGACATTTCTGTCTCCTTGATGGTCCTTCTGGGCATGTCTCTTTCTATCTACTTGCTTTGTGATTGGAAAAGATCCCTGGCCAAAACTAGCTTGCATTATGGAATCTATAGTGTCTATTGTGTCCCTTGTTACAAAGTAACTCCTGGGCCACACTTGTGACCAATAGGAGGGCTAGTTCCTCTTCTTGGTATGGAGATGTTCTCAGAAAGTGTTCGGACAAAATCACTGTCTAAATAGAACCATACAGAAGGAAACAACTCAAGCCTATAACTGAAACTGTACCGTTTACTCCTGGGCTTGTAATAAAATATGACTAAATCCAAATAAATTTCATTTCTCTTCCAACACACATTCTTATAAAACTCAATAATTTTTCTGTTATTAAGGGCTTATTTTGGTATTTATTTTTAGCTCTCTAAATAAGTGGCCAGATTTCTTTTAAATGCAGAATATGCAGTTATAGTTCATTTTGTGCAAATAAAAATATATTTAAAATATTTTCATGTACTTGCATAAGCAATTAACCAGAAGCAATATGAAAACCATATTGGCTGAAAGTATTTTTTTGTTTTAATTTTTCTGGCAGAGTCTACTGAAGAAACACTTCTCTCCTAAAGACTGCACTGGAGTGCCAGTGCCTGATAAAGCAACTCCCATATGTGAAGGTAGCACAGGGGTGGATGGTGAAAAACTTTAGGATTTTTAGAAGGTTACTCATTTGTACAATTGTGCTTCATAGCAGAACTGAAGAAAACCCTGGTGATATAAACCTGCAAGTAACTGTCTTTCTTGATGGTGTTCTCCCAGCAGAGTGAAGTTCACAGGACTTGACTCTTAAAAGGAAATACTCTTACAAGGAAGTAGAAGTACTGCATGCTGCATATGGACATTACCACCGAGCTGTGCTCAGTTCAAATAAGAAGCACATAGCACCAAGAAGAAAAGACACAGGAGCAAGTACAAGAGGAGAAAGGCTGTGCGTTCATGAAGGTAGCTGCCACTAGAGACGTGCTGTGACCGCACTCCTCAGGAGGCCCTGGTGTTCACTTTGCATTTTTCAGCTCTTTCTTATTTCCACATTTGGAACAGAAAGCAGGAGTAGAATGGCTGCTCAGTTCTGGACCTTCCTACTTCTCCACCTGTAAACAAATATAGGACCACAAAGAATGAGACTAAAGCCATGCAACATAAGTCCACAAACTCTATATGATGTACAAATGTGGCCCCAAGAAACAGATCAATACTTCCTGTGAGTATCACTGAGCATACAGAGAAAGCTCACTATTGTAGAGAATAGAGGAGCTTTTCACATCAGATGACAGGCATCAAAATCCATGGATGCTCAAGTTAGAACTATTTTCACAGATATTCAATGTAATGGGGTAGAGTTGTTAGAGAGGGGAAAAGCAGCATGGGAATCCTAAATGGCACCAATAGCAAGCATTGAAAAAAGGATAGTATCCTAAAACACAGGGCACCATCTCATGACAGTGGCCCTCAGTTTAAGGTGGCGAGTGGAGGTTTTTGAAGTCCAGTTATGGCTAGAGCAAGTTGTACTGTTACCAAAACATGGTACCTCCCAGTAACAGCACAGGGGAAATCAGAAAGGTCTTAAAAACATACTTTCTTTTATTTATTTTATGTATATGAGTACAGTGCCACTGTCTTCAGACACACCAGAAGAGGGCATCATATCCCATTACAGATGGTTGTGAGCCACCATGTGGGTACTGGGAATTGAACTCAGGATGTCTGGAAGAGCAATCAGTCCTCTTAACCACTGAGCCATCTCTCCAACCCCCAGAAACATACTTTCTTATTCCACATATACAAGAACTTCTCACACTTTGCAGTCTAACATATACAGCCCACTCAGTGTGGTAACAGGAATAAGGACAACAGACTTCTGCTTACAGCAGTCACATGTAAAGAGCTCAGAAAATGCCACCACACTCTCTTTTTTTTTCTTCAAAATATCTTTTGTTTATTCTTTGACAAATTTCAAGCACACAAGCGATATATCTTGAAAAATTCCAGCTCAACTCTCCACTCCCCGCAAACAACACTAACGCCTCTCAGCACTCACTTCCTGTCACCCAGCACTTTGTGAGCCACTGAGTCCAGTAGTCTTTGCTGCTGACTTGAACAAGTGGCCACGGCTGCACTGAATTCATGAATGCAGCAGCTATCCCATATCCAGTCCTCCTCAACCGCTATTCCTTTGGCTCTCTCTTCTATCCTGCCCCTTGAGCCTTTGGAAAGGGACGATGTGGCTGTCACTCTTAGGGATGGGGACTCAGCAGTCACTTGATGAGTCTTTTTGTGAACTGTTGCCCACTGTAGAAAGAAGTTTCTCTGGCCAAATCTGTGGGCAGAGCTGATCTATAGATATTAGCATGAATATTTAGAAGATAGTTTGTAAACAGTAGGGCTTCCTTCCTAGGGCCTATGGAGGTTCACTATACCATGCATATATTTCCTCCTGTAGAGTATGTCCCAAATGCATTTTTAAAAAAGTGATTGGCTACCCTTATAACCATTGTGCTACCATTGCCCTAGAGGGCATATCTTGCTTAGCAAATCAATATTGTAGCATGAAGGACTGCCCACTAGTTATCATTACTCTTACAATAAGAAAAATCTGAGCAACAATAACAAAGAATCAGTTACTTATCTTGATTCTCTCAGAGAACAGACATTACTAATCAACTCACCAACCTGGAGAGAGAGGTGAGCCTACCAAGGATGGAAGAATCTTCTGACAACACAAATAGTAAAAACTCAGAAGTGGCTATAACAATAAATAAACGGAGGCTGTGGAAACTGTCTTGAGGGTAAGAATGTGTCAAGTATCTTGTTTTTTAGTCAATTTTACCATCGGGAACCTCATGATATTCTCACAGCAGAGATCCAGTAGGTCCCTCTCCAAGCACTAAGAAGATGAAGGATGAAGAATAACTTTTGAGAAATGCTTTAAGCATTCTCTAGAACAAAGCCCTGTCCTCTAAGAAAATACACACCATTGGAGTGTTCTTGTGGTGCAAGCAGGGTCTCAGACTGTGTCCGTCCTCTGAATCTAAATGAGGCCGAGGTGAGGTGACACCTGATGATGGCAAGACCAAGTTTACAATCTCATTAAAGTAAGGAAGTTTAATCTAATCATAAAATTACAGGCACCCCTCCTCTTCTTCACCTTTTAGAATATCAACAAAACTATAAGGGAAGAGTAAATTAAAATTAAGAGCCTCAGATAAACTCAAAAGAGGAGTTATTAGGGAAGCCCAAAGACAACAGAAAATCATAAACCATGACAGACTTTGAACCACTTTTGACCACTCTAGCTATGCCAAATGTGAACTCAGGCTCAGCCTCAAGCTAGATTAACATAAAACCTCACATTAATTCCAGCTTACCACAATGCCTATTAAATGACATATTATGTATGGCTTCCAACAAAACCGTACAATACATATCAGAAAGCCAGAAAAAACTGTATAAAAAAAAAGGCAAACATCGCATTGGGGTCAGATATGACGCAAGTTTTAGCAAAACCTGTTTTAGGCATGGAAACATAAGCCAGATGCAATTAATATGTTGGGAAGGCTATGGGAAAAAGTTAGACATGAAAGATTAGATGGCTGATACAATCAGAAAGATAGAAATTCTTAAAAAAAAAAAAAAGGAAAATGCTAGAAATAAACGGCCAGAAATAAAGAGTACAGAGTATCTTTGGTGGGTTCATCAGTAGGTTGAACATAACAAAAGAAATCCTTGCGGAGCCTGAGGATGAGTCAGTGGAAACTCTGGAAACTGAAAAACAAAGAGAAAAAGGAATTTTCTAAAAGCAACAACAAAACCACTAACATGCCATCTAAAATCCCTTGAACACATTTAAGAGGCATTAGCGTCATTTAATTGGAAAATCAGGGTGCAAGACAAACACAGATTTCAAGGGATAGTACATGAAAATTTTCTAAAATGTCAGTCATTAATCTATAGATTCAAGAAACTCAACATGCCAATCGAGATGACTATGAAATTATCAACACACACACACACACGGCACACACATGCACACACACACACACAGCACACACATGCACACACACAGCATACACATGCACACACATGCACACACACACAGCACACACATGCACACACACACACAGCACACACATGCACACACATATTAACCAGGACATCCACAGTACAGATCAGCAAGACAGAAAAGGAGAAGGACTGAAGAAAAACCTGAAAGGTCAAAAGTCCAGTGAATGAGCCATACATCACTAAATAATGAGCACGCCCTCTGAGAAACGAGGCAGGAAATCTCTCACCATGCAAGCATCAGTGGATAGAACATGCAGAAACTAGAGGATCAGCTCCGTCTTCACATGATGCAAGTGAAGATGAGGCAAACCTGAGCCATCAATGGTTTTTACTGCAAGGAGTACAGTCTGGAATAGCCATTAATAGTGTAGCATAGGAAATGCAAAATCCAACATCACAGTCCTTGATAACTCCTTTTGCTCCCTGTGCTGGAGACTGAACCCAAGAAAGCAAGAGATAGAAACTGGTCAGAAAAAACAGGAACCCAAAAGTGTCAGTTCCAAGAATGCCCTTGCTGAAGGCCAGAATGCCAGAAAAGCATTGTGGAACCAGGTTCCAGATCAGCTCTTACCTCTACAGAAACTGAGAGTACACCTGGAAGCCTGTGGTTGGCCAGCTGGACTGACTGGCTCACTCCCTTCCTGTGTCTCACCCCAGCTTCTGCTGTAAGTCCTGTAAAAGTTCCCAGACAGCTAAATGGCAACCTTTTTCCTGTGATCCCTTCTACTATACAGTCTCTCTCTCTCTCTCTCTCTCTCTCTCTCTCTCTCTCTCTCTCTCTCTCTCTCTCCTCTCTCTCTCTCTCTCTCTCTCTCTCTCTCTCTCTCTCTCTCTCTTTCTTTCTCTCATCTACATCAAACCTCTTACTAAAATTTACCTTCTGTGGTGTCTGAATTTCATTCTTCAACTTTTTTGAGACAAAAACCCAAAAGCCACCAGCTAGGGCAGTCTCCAGTGGCTCTTGGGTCTTCAAATATGCTAAACCCTAAGCCGCTCTCACCTAGAACCCAATGAGAGACAATTGAACCAAAAATCAAAAACAAACAACAACAAAAACAAATATTTCCTATACCAGTCAGGGTTCCGCCGTTGAGATACACACCACAAGCCATTTATTATATGCCATACATGTGCTCTACTTCTGTAACTATGGCAACACAGGGTGCTGGTTTCCACCTGCATCATCACATATATGTGAGTACCACGTGATGCTGCAACACTGTGGTGAGGACTTCATCATAACAGCATGTGACTGCTGTGATACATGCTATGGTTAGCAAATTGTCATTGCATGGTCATCTCTATTCCAGCTTTAGTTAATGAAGGTTGCTTAGCTGTAAATGGTCTTGCTGCATCAATCAAATTGCAAGAAGTTGTGACACAGAATTAAAGAAACAAGTTTACATTGTCTATGAAAACTCACTTTACATATAAAGATTCAGGTTAACAGTGAAAATTTCACAATGCTACCACACAGTACTACCACACAGTACTAGTACACAATGCTAACCCACAGTACTACCACACAGTACTACCACATAGTAGTACTACTACACAATGCTAACACACAGTACTAACACACAACAGTAGCACACAATGCAAAAACACAGTACTAATACACAATGCTAACACACAATATTAACACACAATGCTAACACATAGTACTAGTACACAATGAAAACACACAATGCTAGCATACAAAGCTAACACACAATGCAGACACACAGTGAATGCTAACACTGAGTGTAAGAAAGCCAGGACAGCTATATTAATTTCAGACAAGGCAGACTTCCAAAAAAAATATAAAGACCATTGATATATGATGCAAAAAGAATTAATTATCCTAGAAAATGTTTCTATTAATATTTTTAAGAAAATAATATGGTTTTATCAACTGATATATAAAAACATCTTTCATAATTCAATTTACATTCATAGTAAAAACTCTCCTCAGATTAGGAATGATGTAACTCCATTCAATTCCCTAAAGAGCCTCTAATAAGTCCTTATAGCTGACATCAGACTAAACATTGTGAAGTTAAGGTGGCTTTTTCCCCAGCAGCCTGGAAAAGTCAGAGGGATCACCTGTCACAGTGGCACATCAGAAAGCCCCACAGGGTACAAAATAAAGAGCAAAGGAACACCAATCAGGAAAGGGGATGAACCTGTCCTTTCATGTGGTAGATCCCATTCAGAGAAACACAACAAAATAAAACGATATAAGGCTGTTTCGTTGAGCAGCTAAGGAGTTATCAAGTTATTCGAGTACAAGGCTAATCCCTATAATTTTTTCAGGAGAGATGGAGTGATGAGGAAAACTGAAGATCTTCCAGAGGGCCCAAGTTTGATTCTCACCTTCTTCAGGGGGCTAACAACGACCCGGAACTCTCCCTCCAAGGGTATCAGGTGCCCTCTCGTGGCTTCCAGGGGCACTGCATGCACACACCAACAGCTCAGAAGAAAAATACATCCTTTTACAATAATTGGGTTCAAAATATCAGCAAGATACAACTGGAGTTTGTGTTTTAAAATGTCATTCATAAAATTGCCAAAAATTAAATTACTCAGTAAGAATGTATCAAATATGCATAAGATCTAAATGTTAAATAAAAATTCCAACACCCTAATGAAAGAAGTCAAGGTTAGTCTAAATCAGTGGAGTCCCTAACCATGGGTGAGAGACTCAATACTGTTAAGATAAAACTTACTCCCCATTTTATTTATAGATTTAATAAAATCCCAATTAGAATCCAGACAAAATAGGCTATTGGTACTGATAAACTGAGCATAAGGTTGGCACAGAAATGCAAGAGCAAAAGGGAGCCAAAATATACTGCAGAGCAATAAACATCAGGAGGCTCCCGAGCTGACTTCAGAATTCACTGTACAGCTGCAGTAATCAAGCCAAGATGTATTGCGGAAAGAATAGACCGCTACTCAGAGGAACACTGTGCAGTGTTCCAAAATAGGCAGTCAGCTGACGCCTCCAACAAAGGCCACTCAGTGGGACAAGGCAGACTTCTCAAGGGACAAGAAGTTAGCACAAAGAGTGAAAACCAGCCAAACAAGGAAATGAGCCACGGATCTGACACCTTTCATGAGTATCAAGCAAGAAAGAATTATACACCTAAAGGTAATATTTACACCATATTGAAGAAAACAAAATAAGCATTTTAGACAATATTGGGTTTAGCAATACAAAAATGTTTGAGATAAAACACCAAAATCATGACAAAAGAAAGGAAAAACTTCCCAGCTGGACTTTATTCTTCTCTGCGGAAGAGACTGTTAAAAGAATAGGAAGGCAAGATCAAGAAGAAATGTCTAGAAAACACGCATCTCATAAAGGAAAAACTTCTAAAAATGTTCAAAATATACTAAAAATGCAGTAAGAAAACTCTAAAGAATTATTTTTGTTTCTAATCATGTTTGTGGTACTGTCAGGAGCCAGAAGAGGGCGTCAGGGTCTCTACAGTTAGTTGCAAGTCATTGAGCCACCTGCTCCGGACTCTGAGAATGGAACTCCAGTGTTTTGCAAGAGCAACATGTTCTCTTAGTCTCTGAGCCATATCTCCAGCCATGGAAACCTATTTTAAAACAGGCCACTTTGTCATAGGCAGGTACTCATGGGAAATAAGCATGATAAGAAATACACTAGGTTGAAACACTATTAGGGAATTTCAGATTAAAATAGAAATTGGATGTTGGAATGGAACTCCAACTCTTGGAATAGCTAACATAAAATAATTTGGAAGTCAAAAATGCTAATGAGGACAGAGAGCAGCAGGAATGTGCATCTGCTAATGTCAGGGTAAGGGGTCACACGGCCACTCTGGGAAACAGCTTTCTGGTTTCTTCCAAGCTAAACGTTGTTTTACTACATGATCCCACAATTTGTCTGCTTCGAAAAGATAGCAGCATGCAGAATCTATGCAAAAGTGCCTGGAGCAGCTCTACTCATGATCACCCAGACAAGCAGCCATGTCTGCAAAGGATAAGAAATGCTAGACACACACAGTGAAATATTATTCAGGAAAAAATAGATACATGATCAAGCTGCAAATTGGGAAAATCTTGAATGCATACTGCTAAGTAACAGAACTTTTCAAAGGCCACATTCTGTGTGCCTGAAATTATGTGACATTTTGTAGAAGACAAAACTATAATGAAGGGGAAAACTGTGGCTTTGTGTGTTCTGGAAGAGAGGATTAAACACAGCAAGCACTTCTAGGGGAGGGACTGAGTATGACCCAATGATTGATAGATGGCATTGCATGGTTGCCAAAATCTGTAGACTTTTAAACAACAGCAATGCAGATCTCAATGTGTTCGTGTTATTTTTCCTAGTTAGTTTAAATTACATTTCAATTATTTGTGTATGCTTTGTGTGTACACGTGTGTGTGGGTGCCCATGCAAGACAGAAGAGGGTGGTGGATACACCTTCTAGACCTGGGGTCACAGGCAGTCGTGAGCCACCCAAAAATGGTGCTAGAAATCAAACCCAGGTCTTTTGAAAGAGCAGCAAGTGGCCTTAATCACTGACCCATCTCTTCAGTCCCTGTACACATGCCTGCAAGAATACATTATGGATGATTCTGAGGTTTTGGTACAGTTGTCTCTCAAGAGACAGCCTCCGTACAAGAGTATTGAAAGTGAAACTATTAAGAGGTGAGACTTAGTGGGAGGGGCCAGATCCTGCAGTACTGTCATGTGTATGCCCCAGTGTGGATCTAGAGACTGGGCTGGGTCTGGAGTGGGCTGTAATAAATCAGAGCAGACTCCCATCTATGTGTTCCTGTTGCAAATGCCTGCTCCCAACTTTGTGTATCCATCTATGCCTAGAGCATGAAGAGACCCTCACTAGAAGCTAAGCAGATGCTAAGGTTGAGTTAAAATCCACTTCTTTACTTTATAAATGGCCCAGTATCACGATTCATCTTGTCCAAGTGATTGGATTAAGAAGTGCCTCGGAGGTTAGTGAGACACATTTCCGCACACCTCTGCACACAACCGCAAGTGTCTCTAAGAGTGTTTCAAGACTGAGAAGACTGACTCTGGGGAAACCCACTATATGTAGGGACAGTATCATCACCCAGCCCGGGGCTCACAAAAAACAGAGAGGGGAAAGGATCCAGGCTTCCTTCTCTTTCTGCTTCGTGGATGCTCTGCCCAGTCCCAGCAGGATAAGCTGAATGCTGTCAAAAGTTGACATAAAATACTTCCTTCCTTCTCATGTTCCTGAGATACTCATCACAGAGACAAGGAAGTCAGATTACAAACTAGGTTGAGCTCTCAGGACTCAACTCATCCAAACTTTAGGTATTTTTCTATAGTAACATAAAACAGACTAAGATAACCTTAAGGTTGGATGTCACTGAATGGGTAGCAGGAGGAGCCAGGCAGATTCCTGCAGAGTCTGCAGGCAATTGAATATCACCAGTTACCACTCACTGATGTCAGAATGACTAAGCACTGATTTCTGTCATTGCCCTATGAGAAGTAGAACACACTTTGAAGCTTCCATTCTGTCAGTCCCTGCTGTGTCATTTTTTTACACTCATTTCTTTACCATCCTCAGATTCAAAAGTGCTATCCATGGATGTGATTCATGCTTGAATTATTGAACTACCTAGTTTCTGGCTAAGAAAGAATTTTATAAATTTCATAACTATTTTTTTGATGGTCAGTCCTGGTACTCTTTGGGATAAAGCATTGGAGGAACAATTTAACCGGGCATAGGATAATCTCTGCTGCAACCCACCATGTACTCAATATTTTTTAACATCTCCATCAATACTTAGGAGGTCTATATTTTCACTGCCCCTCTCAGGGATTCAGGAGCTAGGCTTCTTGTGGCTGCCATGATTGATGTCTCTACCCCTTTAGCTGCCTCTTTTGAGAACAAAGGCATGGCTAATTTTTGCATGATACTCACCTACTCCATGTGGATCAAGTCAATAAAGACTGTTTCTGTATTTTGGGCATGCAATTGTGCCCTTGTTTGTGGTCTCTTCATGGGGACACATGTGTTTCTAGTCAACTTGACCATCTCCGTGTCCTGGTGCTAATGCAGCCAGGCTATTTTCCCCTGTAGATCTATGTAGACAACTATACTGTTTATCATTCTTTCTATGCAGACATCCTTTGTGAGCTTCCATGTTGCCCTTTTAACAGAGCACATGGCATCCTTGATAGTGCTTTATCTCTGTCAGAACCATGCCTTTGTGGATTACCTGCAGAGGGATGAAGGATGAACTCACTATAATTTGAAGTTCTTTCCTGGAGGTGGCCTTTGTCCTCCTCATTGTTGGAGTCCTCCTTATACTGTCAGGACATTTTGTATCCTTGCTCTTGGCTTTTCTATTCATTGCTGGATCCTACTTAGAATAAGAAAAGTGCCCCCACTATTGCCGCTATGTTTGAGCACTGGCCTATGGCCAGGCCTCCTTACTATTTTAATCTTCAGCTCCTTGTTCTTTATATTCCCAGGTGGCCTCAATTACTGCTTTAGTAACTTGTCCAATGCCTGAATTTTTATCATCATGTGTGATGTGACAGAAAGAACTGTTCAGCTGCACGTGTGTATCTAGTGCTGGTACAGGCACCTGTTATGTGCTTTCTTTCTGGCACTGCTGTTGTCCTGGTGCATATAAAATTCATGCTTCATTTTCTATAATATATTTATATTATAGATGAAGAATTTGAGCATAAGTCACCTACACAAGAAGGTCAAAAAGCAACAGGGTTCTACTTACTTTACTAGTAACGAAGTGTCAAATGAGATAATTCTGCTCATAGCATCCTTTCTTATTACCAACACTGGACATTCTATCTGGGTGACAAATGAGTACCTTCCCCCACTCCACCATTTACTGGCTACCTGTGGTAGGGATGGCAGTAAGATCATTTCTCATGACTTCTGAGAAGCATATTATTGGCTTCATCAGAATACTCCAGAGGATGTAAATGTCACATGATAATGGGGTTGTGGCCACTAAAGTACTGCAGTGACAAATCAAATAATTTTAGTGGACAACAAAACAGAGAAAAATCCCCATGTTTCTTGACTGGGTGGCAATGGCATCCACAGATGAAAAAAAATTCTATGAAACATTGAGGGAGCTTGATGCCAACTGTATGCTTGATCTTTTGGAGGCCTCACTGAGTATTGCATCGATGACACCAACAAGTTTCTTTGGCTAGTCTGTGTTGGGGGAAGCACAGACACAGGAAGACCTATCAAGGAGAATGTCTACCATACTCTGTGGAAATTCCTGTGGACCTTGAGTCCTATGTTTCTCAATAGTCTTTTATGCACACTGTGTTACTATAGCTTTGGGCAGCTCTACATCAACCAAGCTTTGATTATGTCTGTAACACTGAGATTGGTAATAAAGATATTTGAGTTTGATGTTGGAAGAGTGCATACCACAGAATACTGGCTGGTCAGGACCGACAAGGTAAAGGGGCTGGATACTCAACATCTGCCAAGGATATGAATGTCAAGTTGACCTCTGATACACTGAGTACTAAACACACCATGTTGAGGACACTGAAGTTTAATATTTTGGTTTTGTTGCTGCTGTTGTTGAATGTAGTTTATAAGAACAGAGCCAGATGGAACTAGAAATGTCTGGTAATTTGCAAGGTGATAATATAGACTGAGCCAAGTGAAATTATTTTCATAATTCTGAGTAGGTTATCAAATGAAATGTCATGTCTTTACTTTGGTCAAAAAAAAGAGGAGCTTAATGTGTTTTATTTATTCATTTTTTTCTGTAGATAAATATGAATAGTAACTCAGTTCTTTGTGAAGAGCAAAACCAACTGCAGGCAGGCCAAAGGCCCATGTTCTGAAGTACTTCTGTAAGAATGTAATTCCAAATCTCAGTGTGAACTTAAAAATTAAGTGTAAAAATGTAGTTTCAGGTCTCAACATGAAAGATTCTTAGGCTTGGAACTTCAATTTACACACAAATATTAGCGGCCCCAAAGGCACATCCTGGGAAGAATACATCCTGAAGGCTCAAACAAACATTCCAGAGGAAAGGGCACAAGATAAGGGAGATAAGCCCTTAAAACAATACACCTGGGTAAAAAGAAGCCACTTGGACAATCCCACCCCCCACCCCATTATAAAGATAAAGATGTAAATTTGAGTTACTTAGGAACTGAGTCTGGGAATGGAAACTAGGCTTGGGAACAAATGATTAAAATCTTTTTAAATATTGTCCAAGAAGCAATTAACTGTCTTTGTGAACTTTGTATATAAACCACCCTTTACCCCAATTCAGGGTTCCCTCTTGCCTGTGAGCAAAGGGGCCCTGGTGCACTGGCCACTATCAATTTATTAATTCTTCAATAAACCTCATACGAATTGGAGCAAGTCCTGTCCATGAGTATCTCTGGAGGAGTGCATCCCGTGGTTTTAGATCTTTAAAATTCAACACTTCCTTGTTCTGACTCCCAAGGACCCACAACTCTAACCTTCCCAAACTGAGCAAGAGTTTGAAAAGTAAGTATTACTCAAGAGTCAAGATCAGAAAAAGCAAAAGATATCAGAGAATGGCCACCACTAATGGGGAATGATGTTTTGGTAGAATGTGGTATATTTGGTGGGCATTTGGTATAAGGACATTGCCTTAAAAAGGGAAAGGAAGTCTGAATATCTTGTGATCAACAGCTGTGTAATGAATGTAGATGCATTGAGCATGAGAATATACAAGAAAACTGTGAGATGTTAATAGCAGAGAATTAGAGGGATGGGTTCAAGAAGAAATCCCACTAGCATTGTCAGAATTTTTCTGAAAAAATAAAAAATGTAAAGTTTATTTGTAAAACAGGTAAGAGACAAACAAAAAAAAGAAAAGAAAGAAAGAAAGAAAGAAAGAAAGAAAGACAAAACAACACACTATCAGTGCAGCAAGCTATTAGAAGCACTTTTTAAAAACAATGAAACAACTGTAGTTATGAAAATCACAAAACAACAGAGAAAGAGATAGGGCTAGGGTCAACCAGGTGGCTTGTTAGTTAAGGGCATTTGCTCCAAGCTGAGAACTTCTGTTCATGGCATTCTCTCTCTCTCTCTCTCTCTCTCTCTCTCTCTCTCTCTCCCTCCCTCCCTCCCTCCCTCCCTCCCTCCTTCCCTCCCTCCTTCCCTCCCTTCCCCCCCAATGCAATTTTAAAAGAGAGAAAAGGCACCAGGAGAAATGGGGTGGAGAGAAATGGGGTGGAGCACCACAGGCAAAGGTGAGGCAGTGGCTGCTAAGAAGCTACAGGAAAACAATGAAATCCTTTAGAACTAAACACCAACTCATGCAAAGCACAAAAGGAAGCAAACTTCACAGACTTCGAAGAATATTCAGGGTGTGAAGGTCTGGACACAATCATACAAAAGTGCTGTGTCACCTTCCCTGGAAAGTTTCCTTTCAGATGGAGAAGACACTTACAGACCAAAGAAATGGCTCTATTTAAGTTCAGTTTGGTGAACCACCAGGTTAATTGAGTTTATCTACAGGAGCATGGGTGGCATGACAGTTGTATCACCACAAAGCAAACTTTAACCTGGGTGAGTACTCACAAAAGCTACATCACTAGCGTTTACTGACTCCTTGCACAACTTTTAGTCAGGCCCACTGAAGAGTCTCCTCTCTCCAACCATTGTTTACTGCTTATGTGGCCTGGAGAAGCAGGGGTCCCATGTGTCTTGTAAGTTTCCTGACCTTCTTGAATCTCATAATTCTCTCCATAAGGGAAAAAGAATGCTTCGATCTGGAGGAAAGTAATAATAATAATTATAATTATAATAATAATAATAATAATAATAAAGATGTTTTCTTAGTTTAATTTCTGTTGCTGTGATAAAACAACCTGACCAAAAGCCACCAGGGAAAGAAAGGGTTGATTGAGCTTACAATTCAGGCTATACTCAATCACCACTAGAAGTCAAAGCAAGAAATAAAAGCACAAAATCCATAGTCGATTGCAGAGAGACATAAATTAGTGGATCCTTCTTTGCTTGCTCCTGCGTTATGTAGTTCAGACCATATGCATAGAGAATGATGCTGTCCACAATGGCTAGGCTTCCCTACTTCAGTTAAGAGTCAGTACAATCCCTCACAGATATGTCCAAAAGCAAACTTAATATTGCTTTGTTGAGACTCTATTCCCTGATGATTATATCACTTTGAATTGACAGTTAAAATCCATCTGCACAAAGATAGAAAGTGGTAAATAAAAATGGGGGTAGGTTATTACAGGAAGTAGCAAATGAGATAAAACATAAGCATGTGGTTCTTTGAAGACAAAAACCAAAACAATGAAATAAAAGGGTATAAATATATAACTGAGTAAAACTTTCTTCAAAAAAGATTTACATTTATACATTGATAAGAAATAGTTTATGCTAAGTTAAATGCTATTATAATTAATAAAAATTTTAAATAGAGAGTGAATTCTTTGGGCTACAAGTGAATAAGTTAAATTACTTTGTAATGAAATGAAAGCTAAGCAGCATCAGATGGCTCCAGGGCAACACTAAATACCAAAGAACATGGTTGAATTAGTCAAGGTTCTCTCTCTCTCTCTCTCTCTCTCTCTCTCTCTCTCTCTCTCTCTCTCTCTCTGTGTGTGTGTGTGTGTGTGTGTATGTGTGTGTGTGTGTGTGTTGGTCCAACTACTTCGACAATGGTTATCTACCAATGGAAGCCCCAAGAATCCAATAGTTGCTCAGTACATGATATTGGATTTCTAAGCTGTCCTTTAGTAAATGCTAGAATATAAAAAAAAAAAAAGGAGATTTTAATACCAATGAAGGAATGGACGAGCCCAAGAAGATGGCAGCAGACAGAGAGCAAAATGTTCCTTCTTCCATGTTAATATATAGGCTGTTTCTTCCTGCCTCAAGATCCTCTGGATTAAAGGTGTGTATCTGTGTCTTCCTACCTCAAAAGTATGGGTTAGAAGTGGATATCTATCTACTTCAAATTAAGCAAAAATCCCTCACAGACATGTCCTCCATTTTTGCATTTTAGTTAATTCCAGATGTAGTCAAGTTGTCAACCAAAAATAACCATCACATGGGCAAAGAACAAAATACAGATGAAAGAAAATATATGTGCTCAGCATTTCATACTCACACAAACTATCCATTACTAGAACCAAAAAGCTAGAAGCAAAGCGGGCTGAATGAGAACAATGGAATGAATAAGGAAGGAGATGAGGGGGACTGTGGAGACAGAGAGTGGATCAACTTTTTTCCTTGCATTATTAGCAAAGACCTAAGCTCAGAATGTATTAGGAATATGAGATCATGGAGAAGCAATCCAAAATTTCAGGTAACTCTGTAGTAGCTTTGCCACCTGGTAGTCAGGAAAGATGATTCATCGCATATAGGCTGCCAAGGATGTGACCAGAGGCTTAGGAATTGTTGATTTAGGATTTCTGCAAAACCTGAGCTGACAGCAACATGTTTTAGGATTCAAAAGAGGTTGTGAACAGTCTTTGACAGTGACTCATTTATTTTCCTTATGGTGTGTGCATTCCTAATCAAAACACATACATAACACACAAACTATGGCATAGTAGCTTTCTAAGAATAAAGCATAATTATGAGTCTTGATCTTTGAAGAACATAACTCAAGTACTAAACTTCAAGAAATGCCAGAAAAGTACTTTTCCAGGATAAAGAAAATGTAAATATAAATGTCATTGATTATATTAATAAATGTTTGCCATCATATGTCTTCATATTATCTTATCAGACATGATCTTTCTCCTGCCTAGTGATATGATATTGTAATACTCCTTGAGTAGGTGAGCAATCCCACTCAGGCTGATGGCACCATGTCTGGGCTAAGATCCTGGACCGTATGAAAGTGAGAAAGCAAGCTGAGTACAGGCATGGCTGCTCTGCTTCCTGACTGTAAATGCAATGTGATGCTTACCCGATGTGATGGATTGTAAACTACTAATTATAATAATTGAGAGATTGAGGCATCAGCCATCTTAATGATAGGTATTTTCTGAACTTGGGTCATCAAATATTCTGTTATATTTACAACCTGCAGTGATAATTCCTGTTCACACAGCATCTGCAGCTCCTTAGACAATTCGCCAATGTACTCAGTCGAACATCTCACTGTTTCTGAAAAACATTTACAATGAGAATTATTTTCTGCCAGAAGTATAAAAACTAAGTATAAACCATGTAGATGAAATGACCATATCTGTTTTAAATAATCACAGACACAGACACACACACAGACACACACACACACACACACACACACCCCTACCTTAGTAACTTGTAGTAGTAGTTGGCTAAACATTCTGGCTTCCAGTGGGTTACACAAGTACCTGCCCAGGAGCTCTTTGGATTCATGAATGAAACACACACACACACACACACACACACACACACACACACACACACACAGAGAGAGAGAGAGAGAGACAGACAGACACACACACACACACACACACAGAGAGAGAGAGAGAGAGAGAGAGAGAGAGAGAGAGAGAGAGAGAGAGAGAGAGAGAGAGATCAGTTAATTTTTGACATTTTGTGACTACCTCAAAGGCTGGACCCTCCTATACCTTCACCTGTAGCAAATCCTCCCCTCCAGAATTCCTGGGACTCTTAAACCTTCCCCTGCTACCCTAGGCTCAATCAGGAAAGTGGCCAGTGACCACTTATCCTACCTAATTCTGACATTGCTGGTTGGCTTTCTCTCCTGTGGCTCTTACATCCCATCTTTCTCCCCTAAGTCATGGCAATTCTCTCTTCCTTTCTCTCTCCCAGTTCCTAGCCCATGCAAATCTAAAGGTCCTGCCTCAGTCTTCCTGCCCAGCCATTGGCCATTGGCTTTTTACTGATCAATTAAAAACCAATTGAGGACAAGGACCTTCAGTGTTTGAACACACAGATTCCCAATTTTGGGGGCAGAATTGATTCAAAGCACTAGAACCAATTCCCAATAGCCACTGATCTTTGTTCTGTATCCTATGCATTTAGTCAAAAGAACAAATGAGAGCCTATGAGATGCTCAGGAGATAAAGGCACCTGACTACACAAGCCTAAGAACCTTCTTAGAAGGAGCAACAAAATACTCAAGGGAGCAAATATGGAGACAAAGTGAGGGACAGAAACTGAAGGAGGGGCCATCTCAAGACCACTCCACCTGAGTATCTATCCCATGTGCAATCACCAAAGGTAGATGCTGATGTGGAAGACAGGAAGTGCATGCTGATAAGAGCCTGATATGGATATCTCCT
>NW_021621338.1:12085335-12188701 GCF_004785775.1 Grammomys surdaster | reverse complement strand
TCCCCTCCCCTCCCCTCTCCCCTCCCCTCCCCTCTCCCCTCCCTCTCCCCTCCCCTCCTCTACTCTCCCTTCCCCTCTCTTTTCTTCCCCTCCCTTCCCCTCCTCTCCTCTCTTTTTACTTCCTCCCTGAAACACCAAGCCTGAAGAAATTTTGCTCCATCTCCCTCTCTTCTGCTCAGCCCAAGCTGCAGACATCTTTATTATCTAATCAAGGATAACTTGGTGGTGGGGGAAAATGTTTATACAACAAAACCCAGTGGCTGGTGTACAGGAAGATCTTCTCCTTAGGAGGCAACCAGATCTTGGAGGCCAGTATTTAACATTTGACCAGCACCAGACCCTTCAAGAACCTCTGCAAGCATCTCCTGCACACCAGACATCATCTTCTAACCTCCATTATCGAGAAGTAATACAATTTCCCCTTGGTAATCTGAATCAATTACTCCTTCTAACACTGTTTTTCCTTTCTTGGCCCATTTGCTTAGGGGTATCAGAATACTGTAAACCCGTGGTGTGAACTATATTTCAAACTTAAGAAAATAAACACATTTGATTATCCTGGTTCATCAATTGTGAGTTTTCTACTCTGTATATAAAACTTTTGACAGTTTGTGGAAAAATAAGGAAAATGATTTAGGTTGGTTGCACTTAGCATCTCTGGATAGACTAACAAAAGGATAGGAATGAGTTCCATGATAAATATTAACCAGCTTCTAGCATCTCAGAATATATGCACAATGAATTTAGGTGCACATAAACAGTCTAAAGGTCTCTATGTGTGCCCTGGAAGAGAATCTTCTTTCCAGCATCCACAAAGCTCAATTGCAGGAAGTCAAACCAAGGCTTTCATGATGATGTTGGCTGAATTACAGAAAAAAAAAAAAATTCAAGTCTCAGCCTCAGAGGTTGTTGAAGGTTAAAGTAAGGTTAGTAAAGAATGGGATCCTATAACTTAAGATGGGGATATGTGGGAGGACCCTACTGAAGCTGGGAACTTTGAACCCTCAGATTCTCAAGGGTTTATCTCACCTGAGGAAGTAATCTCTCTGTTCTCAGCCCCACCCATTGCCCTTTTCACCATTGACTGAAGATACTAATCTGTCATTGTCTAAAAAAGCATCGGTAACTTTCTTTGGAGGAAATGCCAGACAAGAAAATTGGTACTAGGAAAGTGGGGTATTGCTGTGACAGACATGGTTATATTTTAGGGGGAGGATTGTTGAAGGATTTTGAAAACTTGGACTATAAAACCCATTAAGTGTTGAAAGCTCAGTGGGCTGTTCTGTAGGGGTTCAGAACATGAGATTGTTGAGGACTACGCAGATGATGAAGAGCTGGCTTGTGAAGTCTCAAGGGGGAGGTTTGAAGACTCTATTGGGACCACGTGGTATTTTCAATTAAGATTCAGTGATTCCGGTTAGCTGGGGCTGAAGTAGCAGCTGTGATTAACATGATATCAGAACTATTACTTGTTAGGATACTTGATCCTAGTCAACAGTAGCTAAGAAATTAGCGATGATTAAGAAGAGACTAGTATAGCTGAGACAAACTCTGGAAAGTGTTTTTTGAGAGTTCCAATCATGGCTAAGGTTGCACCTTGTGCTGGGAGCTGAGCTTGGCAGTGTCACCCAGGTGGTGCTGACTTTGAAAGTGCGAAGAGTCATGGAGCTAAGGATCCAAACGCTCATCCTGGTGCAAGCATTTCTTCCACTGAGCCATCTTCTTAGCATCAAGGCTAAGCTTTTGTACATTGACTGCGGGGAGACAAACCCAGGAAATTACCTGCTGTTCTGGATAGCCTAGTCCGTACAAGGTTAAGAAAGGATGTTCGTGGGTCTCAGGTCCCAGGAACTTAAAGAACGTCTAGTATTTCCTGGGAGCTGGTTACAACAGTGGGATGGTCTTGGGCAATAAGGTTATGACAGTGGGATGGTCTGAGTAGACGATGAGGATTCAATAGTGGAATGGCCGTAAGCAATGACCCTCACCTAAACTTCACACTTTGCTGTGTCTTTATAACCTGCCTCCGAAATTAAACTTGCAGAGCTTGATCGGAACCCAGATTTGCTCTCAGTCTTTGTGTCTCTTGTCCCTTCATTCCTTCACCCCACTTCCCTAGGGTCTCGTCGAATCCCTGAGGGCTGGGGCAATTGACAATGAATCAGACATATTCATGCGTGAAAATGAAAACTGTAAAATTAATAGAATAATTTTGGAGATGATTTTTGTGACCTTTTTGGTAGGAAATTTGATAATTAATGCTGCAAATCAGTAGAGGGATGACATGGTGACACATGCCTGTTATCCTAGGAGGTTGAGATGGATCTCGAGTTTCAGGCAAACCTGTCTTACATATGACCTTCAGGGCAACCGGCTGAACATAGCAAAACCCTATTCAAAACACGAAAGCAAATATTCCATCAGTTGACAGAGTAGGGGAAAATCCCCTGCATCAATATGTAGGATACATGAGGGACTTTTGCAAGTCAATGAAAAGAGATCTGGATTTCCATCTGCACAGAGGGACAGAGAGTGAAGATCTCCTAGGAGCCAGGGAGGACAGTCACCAGAAGCTAAAGGCATCCATCAAGGAATAGTTGAAAATTTGTGTGGATGCATCTAATTTTAAAATTCCAAAAGCTTTCAGGGATAGAATATGATAGAAAAGGCAATGTTGTGTGGAGAGGAGTGAATGACAGCTCTCTTTCAGCATTATAGGAGTGGGTGTTATAGAGAAATGCAGCAGGCTGCTGTGATGCCTTCCAATTTCATCACACTTAATGACAAACCATGGCTCGTTTCCCACATGCCAAATACGGGAGAACTATGATGTATCATCTGTTAAGCATCCAGACAATTGTCGGTTGAGATTTATGATACAAGAAAAAAAGGAAGGCATTCTTAGAATCACCTACTGTTAAGTATTAATCTAAAAATAAATATTCAATACATTGCTTCACTCTTTCCTCTTGAGTACCTTTTTCTGTTTTTAAAATTGTGTGTGTGTGTGTGTGTATGCGTGCCCACCCACACACATGCATATACATGAGCACAAGCACATTGTTTGGATGTGTATGCATCCTGGAGTATGTATGCTCAGGTCATAGCACTATGGTGGGAGTGCCTAGGGTCAAACTCAACTCTTCAAGCAAACACCTCAGCTACTGAGCTATCTTGCTGGCCGAACTTAACTTTTAAGCTGAGGGTAATGCTGACTTTCCTACCATGTGGCGAATGACATTCAGTATGCTTTCTCTCGGGACAGGATTCAGCACAGGGCCTCACACTAATGCTGAACCCTCTTTCGGTTTTCCTGTGACTCACTACATGGTCCAGACTGCCCTTGAACTCACTGTATCCCAAGGCAATCTTCATGCCTAAGCCCCTTGGTATCTGGGGTTACAGATGTGTACCACCATATCTAGCCATAATTTAAAGACTGTTAGGTATTTTGTAAGCTGGATTTTTAAAACTATTAAGGTTATTTTTTCACATTAACACAAAAGCATATCCATACATGCACAGTTACATGTGACCTATACTATACTGTTTAATAAATAACAAAATTTTTAAATAGAAAAGTGCTTGAAGTATAATTGTGAGGCCTGTCAATCAAGCATCCAGTCAGTCGCGGCAGAAACATCTTGAGGAATAACCTTGCTCAGAGCAACCCATTGACATTGTTTTATATTCATTACACAGTGAAAAGTTATCTACCGCTTGAAGAAAAATATGTTTAAGTATATGTGTGTATGTTCAAATATGAAGCTTATTACTTTTATTACTATGTCATATCATTTAATCATATTTATGTATATATTACGTATATGACAATATATCATGTGAACCAAGGACTTCAACATCAGAAAAAAAGAGGAAGGATTTCTTTACTGAAATCATATATGCTAAACACAGTTTTGTTTTTTTTTTAATACAAAACAGTGCCTTCTGTGGACATCCTCCTCAGAAGTCATTTGCATATGGAAATTCAATTCTCTTTGCGGGACACCTTTTGAGGGTTTTTACATTGTACACCATTTGTATCTTTAAGATCCTTATTTGGAGAAGTTTTTGTCATAGTTGGTCAATTTTGTACCATGATTTTGAAGCTTGCATACATACAAATAAGAATATATTGATAGTTTTCAGGATGATAAAAATTAGCTGCTTTACTCTAAGGTGGTTAAAATTAAGTGCTTACCTAAACTTGAAAGTAAGAATAAGTTTTTAAAAAATCATCATTAAGGCTTTATGGTGTCAGTACATAGACCCTGCCACTTAAGAGGCTGAAACAGGGAAATCCAAAGCTCAATTTAGAAGCATAAAATTCAAGTCCAGCGTTGACCAATGAGTGAGACCCTATTGCAAAACCAAAAGTTAAAAGAGTGGGGGTAGCACATGCTTGAAGCCCCCAGTAACAGAAAACTAACCAGTTAACTAAAAGTAAGAGCTCATTGTTGGTCTAACAATGTAGCAACATCTCAAGAAACTGGGGCTTCTTTGGAGCTCTGGTCTTCAGTGGCTACATTTGTCCTTTTAGGTTGCTGGTTACCTCTCTGCCCTTTGGGCATTCACTTGTTAAGAAGCAAGATAAAATGGACAAGTACTTTCTGCATTAAGCACTGTGTAACAACCAAATCCATTTACCTTTAATGACTAAAAATAAACAGTATAGAAACACAATTATAATAATTATATTCCAGTAACTGTTTTAGTGAAAATTTCATTAGTATAAAAATTACTGCTCAAATTTAGCAAGTTAAAATGTTTCAAATTCTAAGAGGACTTTTTTTCCCTGATGCAAAATAGAAGAATTTGATAGAAAAAGCAAGGTTGGAAATCAGAATATCATAAGGTATTAGGAAGAAACTATATAATGATTGTCTTATTTACCAGATTCTTTTAAAATGCTGATAACTAGAAATAATATGTTCATAGAAATAACTTATATTAAGGAATTTGTGTATAAAGCTAAGAACTTATAGCTACATCACGAGTGGAACACAGCAGGGTTGTTTTTCTAACTCCAATTCGACTATAATTCAGGGATTTCAGAGAAAACTAGAGAAGAAAACAATCCTTGAGATGAATATTTTTCCTGCTGACAAACTGGACCACAGTGTGATCGGAACAGTGTTTTGATGTACAATCTGCCTCAAGCAGGACATTGTAGTTCCAAGGACAGAACAGGTAGGAAGCATCTAGAAATCTGCTCAACACAAATACTTTCCTAGTGGTGAAAACATATCAAAAGATTTCACATAGTAAGCTCTTTGAGAAGTCAAAGATATATGTCCTCTTTTCCTTCTGTGTCCTGAACTTTTGTGCAGAGCCCAGGAAACATCACAAAATCCAGTGCCAGTCAATGGAGGTTCTCGAGACCCCCCCACCTTCTCCTGGAAGTCTGATTCCTTTAGCGCTTCTGTTAATTCTGTGTCTTGGTTGGAGATATGTCTCTGGACCTGAACCATTACATAATCCACTCTTTCCTCCATTGAATGGACTTGGTACCTCTGTCAAAACCCATTTCTCCTTTGAGATGAGACCTACGCCCTGAACTCCTGACCCTGTAGTGTCAGTCTGCCTCTGATTACCAGAGCTCCAATTGGCTACCGCAACATTGTACTAAGTTTTCAAAACCAGGAATTTGAGACTTTCAAATTCATATTTCTTTTCAAGATTATTCTCTCCAGTCAAGTTCCCCTGACACACATCTAGATTTTTAATAATTATTTTATTTATTTACATTCTAGCCATTGCCTCCTCCCAGTCCCTCCCCCCACAGTTCCTCATCCAATTCTTCCTCTTCTTTGCCTCCTAGTTTTAAGATGGCTGCCAGATATTAACATTAAATTTCTTTTTTAATTAAATTTCCTTTTTAATGTGGTTTCATATACTCCAGTGTGAAGATTAGTTTGAACTGTCAATTTGAAACAACCAGAATCCACCTGGGCAGAGTCTCAGTGAGGGGTGTATTAGATCGGGTTGGCCCATGGGCCTGTCTTTGAGGGATTTTTCTTAAATGCGTTTATTAAAGATGGAAGACCCATCCATTTTATTGGTTGAGGACAGAGCTGTGTACATGGAGAAAAGTGTCTTGAGCATCAAGTATGCACACATACACTTTTTTTCTGCTCTTCACTGGGTGTGCTGTGAGTAGCTGTTTCAAGTTTTTGCTGCTGGAACTCCCTCTTCCAACTTACCTTGGACAGTGATTTGGAACTATAAGATAAAATAAACCCTCTTACTCCTCCAAGTTGCTTTCTGTTGGAAATATTGTATCTAAGCAACAGAAATTAAACAAACACATTCTGGCTTTGAACATTTGTGTATCAGAGGATAGCCTTGGACTCCCAATCCTCCTTCCTCAACCTCCCCAGGATGAAAACCCCAACCGTGCCCTATTCCTGTGGTGCCTGGAACTGAAGGCAAAGCTTCGTGAGTGCTAGGAAAGCACTCTACCTAGCAACATCCCTAGACCTTCATATTCAAGGCAAATGGAGAGTCACTCACAAATTATAGAAGCACAGTTGGACATAATAGCCCTATCACCAAAGCTATCTGAAGATGAGACATGAGAAGTACATGTTCTAAGCGACCCTGGGTTAGCAAGATTTTATCTAAAAATAAATAAATTAATAAATGAATAAATGAAATAAATAAATAAATAAATAAATAAAACAAATGGAAAAATATTCACAAAGCCTGATGACTTTCTTCACTTTGCAGCAATTTGATTATTTTATTATGATATCACTTCCGAGTAATAGCAGTAACAATAAATATTTAAGCAGCTGAGTAGTAAAATCTAAAGACAAGTAAAACATACACTGAAGAATGTTCATTAAGGACTCATTTAGAATCATAATTATGAATGATTTAAAATTACTCTCAACTTCTTATATAAGCAACATAAATCACTATTTATGTAACAAAAATTATTGACAGATTTGTAGTTTCTCTAGAACATAAATATTTCCTTTTATGCTTGTTTTGAAAGAATTTTCCCAGTGGGATGATATCACCGGCATAAACAAATACACATTAGTCATTTCTATAATAGTATCTAGACAAAAATAATCTAGAGATCCATGGACACAAGGATGGCAAAAAGTCTACACAAAAGACCCTTGAAGAAGCCGCCCAGGGATTCTTCATCCCTTTTGTGCATTTATACACTCTGCTCAAGAACAGCAGAGTGAAGCTAGATACGGTGCCCAGTGCTGTTTCAGTTTCCGGCAGCTGTGCCAAGTACTTAGGGCCTGGGTGAAGACTATAACACATTGAATGAGATACTCTCTTGAAACACATTTACCAAACCCAACTATTTTTCAGTCAATAACAAGCTTTATTATTACCAAGCTTTTTATTACCAAGAGTAATAAACTCTTGGTAACAGCTTGTCATCAAGTACACAGGCACAAAGTGAAGGACCCTCTCCTTTTACTGAAACTTCAAGGAGGGCTGGTAAGAGAGCCCGGTTTACAAATACTTTATGTTGCTTTAAAACTGGAGCATATAGGCCTCAGAAAATATTCCCTTGTAAGTGTATTTGCCACTGACTAATTTAGAAACATTAGACTAAACATTGTAAGTAAAATTATACAGGAATTCAATACATATAACCACCTTGACTTCATGAAAAGATTTAATTATTCTAGAGAAAATAAAGCTATCGTAATATGTGTGTGTGTTAAATATGTGCCTTTGTCAGATGTGCGTCTTTGAAAGCGTGGCAGGCTCTATAACACACTGCCAAGGAGGTAGGTGGACATCATTTCCTGGCACCCACCAGGCTCTTATCTCACCCACTTCAAGGATGAATCAGAGGAACAGGAAAGTATCAGACAGGAAGTGCTTTATTAAGAACTCAGAAATAAAACACTTAAAACAGATTATCAGGCAGGATTTTTAAAAACAGGTCTGTGTGCACAGCAGCAGCAGCCTGACTAAAAACCATTCCAGCTCTGAGAAATGTTACAGACCTTGTAAGCTTCGGAAGCACCAGGTCTCTGGAGCAGTAGGTCTGGATGTCTGGAGGTTGAAAACTACATTAGGAATGGATTCTCATGCCCAGACAGTGCGTAGTCTCAGGCAGGAGCTGAAGCAGGGACTAGTTCCCACTGCTTGAGAACAGGTCATGTCCTGGAGGCTGGCTTAAGTTAATTCCCTTCCCACGACAAACATCTCAGGAGACACCCTTCTCTTCTCCTCCACCAGCTTTTATCGTTTCCTGGGCACTGTGTAGGATGCCAGCTGAGCACAAGTGAGCCTAGCTGAGGAGGGAAAGAGTGGACATGCAAATGGGTGGAAATGTAGAACAAACAGAGAAGAGGGGTCAAACCTGGCTGGGGAGGGGAAGAATCTCCAGCCCACCAAAAGTTCACAGTAACAGCAGTAAACCTGTACAGATGATTCAGTAGGCAGGGTCTTTTATTCCTTTTCAGTTGATGCTACTACATGGCAGTGCATTCTCAGGACTCAAGTCTGGAGGCTGTTAAAAGCTCCAGGAACAGGGCAGAGGCACGGGAGTAGACACCTACCCCTAGATTTCTCCTAGCTGCCGGTAGGGCTGGAAGGCCACTCTCAACTGTCAGTCGTTTTCCTGAATTTTCTAGAATCATACTTTTCACAAAGCCCATGCCTTTGGTGAGGCAGCCCTCTATTTTCATCAACAAGGCTACAAGATGATGATTTTCCCTCAGCTCAAGTCTGGACCACGATCTTGGTACTGCCACATGGCTGACTTAGGCTACATCACAGCCCTGCTTTTCTTTGAGCTCAACCTGTTTTTTTCTTTTCCAGAGTGTTGGCCTCCAGGGCATTTGACAGTAGAACTTTTGCATGTTAATACCTACCATCTCATGTCCAATTCCTAGGGAACAGAACATACAACAAGCAAACTGTCATCTGTGACAGCTCCAATGCTGTGGAAGATTCTCGTGAAACAGAAGGAAAGCACGACCTCATCATGATAGTCATCAGTCCACAGATGACACAAGATCATCTTTAACAGAGGTATCTAAGGAGGGAGGGCACACCAAGGTCTTTGTCTTGTTCTAGACCTGTATTGATCTTTGTCCTGATTCAAGTAAGATAATGTCCCAAAAGTTGAAACTAGCTATTTATAATGGCTTGTTATTCTATGAGTTGTTATTCTATCACCACCTAGACCTGTCCTTCAAGCCTTCATGCATTTATTCAGTACTTGGTGAGAGGTCCATCACCGGCCACCATGAAGGTAATAGGGTGCATCTACTTTAACGAATATAGCATCATTTACTTTTAAATACTTGAAATAGGGAATGTCTATGATCAAACAGATTCTGAAGCTCTGGTGGGAGAGCCCCTCACATGGAGTGGTCTTGATTTTAATTCTCAGGAACACACAGAAAGACTGTTGGTTCTACCTGTACTCATGCAAATCTCAGCCAGTCTGCACACTCTGCCTCTGGGTAGGGCCTACAGTCTTCTCTACCATGACATCAGAGCTTGGCCACGTACATCTTTGTCACAGCCCAACATTTACACAGCTCAGCTCTGCTGTACATAGGGTTCTAACCAGGAGGTGGAAAACGAACAGGAAACCAGGGAGGTGCTATCTTCCACTTGACCACATGGTTCTCTATGGGAAATTGATTCAATGTCCTTTTCCAAAGGTCTAAAATTCTGACCCGCTATCCAGTGACTCACAACTGCCTATAACGCCAGCTCCACAGGGAGCCAGTGCCTCCTTCCTCTATACACATGCACTTAATTGAAAAAAAATTTTTAAAGAAAATAATAAAAGTGACATAAAGGTATGAGTGAGTATTTGAAGAAAGCTAAAATAATCCTCAAGCTAAGAACATGTAGGAGAAAAGTTTACAACTTCCATTTTGAAAAATATATGATCAGACATGCGTTTTCAGATTAAGTCTTAAATTTCAATTTCTGCAAAGAACATAGCTGGATATTACATGTTAGGGTGGTAGATATTAAGACCTGAGCAACTAATGTTTGACCCACTGAACATGTCTAACATTCCTTGTCTCCAAGGACAAGGTAAAATTTCCTAGCACTGATAGGTCTGTGCAGGTGCCCTTCTGCTGTGCATATTAAAGTTCGTCGAGTAAACTCTTGTTAGAAGGCCGTGGGGCTTGTTTAGTTAATTAGTTAAGTCCTAAAACAATAGCTACTGTGAAAATCAATGATTGGTTAGCAATGGCCTTGCATGCTCAGCAAGCATCCTGACCGACCTTTCCGTAAAGATACACTATACCCAAGATTAATAAAAGCAAGAGCTGTAAGTGTACTACCGAATGGTGACCTGTCCAATGGACAGCTTTCTGCTGCAGTAGAAATAATTCAGTAACGTGAACTTGAAGACCCACTTTTCTCTAATTAACTTGGAAGTTGCTAGGGAAAATGAAAGTAACATATTTTTTTCTTTCATTTATAAAACTTGGGATTTAAAAATAAATGATATTGTATTCATTAAAATAGATGCCTAGCCTGAGCCCTCCATGGATAAGAAAATCATACTTTGTCTGTACGTGCTTAGCTCTGTCTATATCTGTTTCTCTCTGTGTATTTGTCTGTGTATATGCATGTGTGTGCATTTGAATGTGTGTTTGTAACTGTGTGTATACCTGTGTGTACCTCTGAATGTGTGTTTGTAATCTCGTATATCTGTCTGTCTATGTGTATCGTGGTGTCTGCCTGTGAACTGTCTGCCTGTATCAGTGTGTATGTATCAATTATGTATCTCTGTTTATCTGTGTATCTGTCTTTATATCTGTCTCTGCAAGTCCATATGTGTATCTGTGTGTTCAAGTGTCTCTCTATGTGTACCAATCTGTGACTCTATGCACTTTTGACTGATTACATCTGTTTATGTGTTTGTCTGTGCATGCGGGTATATGTGCATTTGTACCTCTGTGTATACAATGAGGGGAGAGAGCAGAGTTCTCCAAACATAGCCCCATGCAAGCATCATCCTATGGGAATACATTACATATGCAAATATTGTGAATGTGTGTTTCTGTCTCTGCATTAGTCTCTTTCCCTATCCTGTGTGTGCGTGTGCGTGTGCATCTCTCTCTCTCTCTCTCTCTCTCTCTCTCTCTCTCTCTCTCTCTCTCTCTCTCTCTCTGTCTCTCTCTGTCTCTCTCTCTCTCTCTCTCTCTCTCTCTCTCTCTCTCTCTCTCTCTGTGTGTGTGTGTGTGTGTGTACAATTATGTGTATGGCTGTGCAATGCTGACACCAGAGCAGTGTTCTTGGAATGTAGCCCTCTCGAGTCTTATCATGTGGAAAGATGTTAGAAATGTCAATCTCGTTTCTGCTCCTGCTCCAAAGGTACTGAGTAAGAACTAGTGTTCACCCGCAATGTGGCTTCTAATCAACCTTGCCATGGCTGTGATACACTACAATTCCAGACCCACTGCTTGTGGTACATATCACAATTTAAGTACTTGCTATCATTCCTGCAACTAATCAGGACTGGTGAATTGTCTTTTGTTTGCCTTTGGGATTCGGTAGAGGATTGTGATGGCTTTACATTATGGGATGGCAGTGATAGGCTTGTTACACTGCAGTGAGCAGAATTCACATGGATAATGCATTAGATGTATTGTGGTACAGTCACAGAGGACAAGCCAGCAGAGAGAAGTTGTCTGCACAGACATTCTAAGAGCAGATTTTAAGACAGAGTTGCACCTGGCAGTCAGGCACTGATTCACTGCCATGTGCCCTGGTTGTTTAGCTATTATTAGACAAAATACTTCCAACTTTTCTTGGGGAGACTGACAAACATCTGCTAATTCCTGATCAGACAAAAGAAACAATTCCACTGGAGTCTAACTTGGCCAACTAGTGAATTTGACTGGGGTTGCCCAAGGGAACACAGATGAGTACGTTCAGGAGCGTGAGCATTTTTCCATCACCCAAGGAAAGCCTCCTTCCTTGGCATACACACTTGAGGGGGATAGGACCCCCTCCCTCAATCTGTGACAGATCAGTAAAGAGGTCAATCTTGTGTGGGTCTCATAATCAGAATAACCATTAGTGGGAGCTTCATGGTAATGGCCAGGCCAGGCCCAGTAACAGTATTCCACCAGAGAGCCTGTGTGGGGCCCATATGTGGATGGCTGAGTCGATCTCTCAACATCTTGCTGAGGATCTTTACAATATGAATTGTTTCCTCTAAAGACTGAGTCTGTATAGGGTTGTGTGGAATTTTCCATAGTGTTATCATGATACCCTAAGGACAGATTGAAGCCAGGGTTGCTAAGGTTCACTCTTCTGGATGTTGTGTGCAGGCAACTGTATCCTTACTCTGAGCCCAGACTGCAATCATCCCAGAATAATGTCTGTACCTTTCTCCTCTCACCTCCCAAACTTTGTAAAAGAGCGAAACAAGAACAGATGTATTGACAAGAAATGTATATCTTTCTAACCTCTGCACAAGTGAGACCTTGGTGACACCACATTTTCATTCATGTTGGCTTTGCAAAGTAGTACATGACATGGGCCATCTTCAGTAGCACTCACAAGTCTGGGTACACTAAGTTAGTGTGCATCCGATTGTAGGAAATGGCATGGTTCGATGTGACTTTAACATCTCTACTTTTTTGTCAATGAAGCAAAAGGCTTGGCTGGGCATGGTAGTGCATGCCTTTGATCCTAGCAGTAGGGAGGCAGAGACAGGCAGACCTCTATGAGATATAAGCCAGCTTGCTCTACAAAGCAAACTCCAGGCCAGCCACTACATATAAGATCCTGTCTCAAGCAAAGAACAAAAAACAAAAGGTTTGGATCACTATTTGATTTTCAATTTTCTACTAATGTCAATATTTCTAAAAATCTTTCCACATTTAACTTAGAAAAGACAAACAAATATTCTAACCTGCCTGTGACTACCCTAGTTTTAGCACTGAAAAATCTCTCTCTTAGGGCATACTGTCACCAACATGTGATAAGCAATCAACACCCGAGAGTCCTCCTTTTTCCCACCTGAAGGTACCAACAATGTTTTCTCTCAAGAAATGAGACTTCTCCATGCATTTGCCAAGTCTGTAGGAAAGACTGTCTATATGACCTCTTGTGGGTGCAATGAAACCTAGGCTCATCCAGAACTTCATTCACCACTCAGTGTACTTGGCCTGGCGTACAATAAAAAGAAACAATATAAATTCAAGTTGACATCATTGCTCTAAAAGCCTTGGTGTCTCCAGAATCTCCTGCACCATATGACCCAGACTGGACAGCTTTCTGACATCGCCTTCATCAATCTTGACTTAACTTTCAGGGAGAGGAAATCCAATATGCTCCTGTTAGCATCAAAGTCAAATTGGTGGGGAGCTGGGCATAGCAGTCCAGTCCAATCACATGGTGGAAGGGAACAGGAGTAGAATGTATTCCCTTGATCTGATAGCGAGACACACTGGGCTGGGTCCCATGCCATATACCATTTCAGAAGCTCTCACTGAACTTACATCTTTATTCATTTATTTTCTCAACTTGACATATATACCATGTACTGTGATCAAATTCACCCCTATTACCCTCTTTTATTTCCCATCACCTCCTGTTCTCTCCCCTCTTCTCAACCTGTCCCTTCCTACTTTCCTGCTGTGTATGTGTGTTTGTGTGTGTGTATGTGTGTGCATGTGTGTGTTTGTATGAGTGTGCATGTGTGTGTTCAAGTCTTGTGCACAAAGCCATAACTGGTGTGTGCTCATAGTTACAATAACCACGCCACACTCAGAAGACAAAGGTTTACAGTACTCTTCCCTATCTTGTGACTCTTTCAGACCCCCTTCTGAAATGCTCCCTGTGGAAAGTTCTTCTCTGAGGAAAGAGTTTAGCATGCAGAGAGATTTAAAGGAATCAGAAGGCTGAAAGCCTGTCCCCTTCAAATGAGAAATGATCCATCAGCAAGAATGGAGGTGAGTGAGAGAGGTGGAAACATGGGCCACAGCTCTGCTCGGACCATCAGGCTGTCACCATCGGGCTGTCACCATCGGGCTGTCATCAGCATCATCAGCATCACCTAAAAGCCAGGGAGGAAGAGGCACCTGAATGGGCTGCATTGTCGGCATACTCGTTGTCTTGGTTGCTGGAAGTAAGGAATTTATGTTTAAAACCTCTGCTGCTTGCATCATTTCTTACTGAGAAATTGGTGCTTACTGTAATTGGTGTGTGCAAAATAAGAAAAAATACTGGTGATAATAAATGATCATTATTTGCATTTCTTACATGTTCTTTTAGGAATTTTTCTATGCGTATATGCAAATATTAGTAGGATATGTATATGTTTTCTTTAAGCATTGCAATTACATTTCCACTGAGAAACTAATAAGAAGTTCTAAAACTTGCATAGAATAAATTGAAAATGCTCATAATCAAAATAAGCCTTTATTGTGTATATGCATGTGAGTGTATATAGCAGTAAAATTTAGATAATGAAGGAGAACTACTAAAACACATTTTGTTCAAACTATAATCATATCAAAACACATTATATGCTAATTTAATTATTAAATAATTAGTTTTAAGGATTGGATCTTGGTGTTAAGTCTGCTTTGTCAATTGCTTGTTTTGCTTAATGATGAAACCCTGCTTTACAAGACATCATGGGTCCTTATCCGGGGGCTTCTCATCATATTTGACAGTATGTGGATATGCTGTTTGTTTTTTCTGACCACTGACAGAGACACAATGGAATCTAGTGCCTGGAGATCAAGGATGCTGACAGACACTATACACTGCAAAATAGATGCCCATTCAAAATACCAATGATATTCTGGTGGATCATCAGCTGTTTCTTAGGTCCTTTGTGTGACTGAAGGGTTAAGAGGATATTTCCAGTTACAGTGGACAAATATCCAAATCTCAACCCCCCCACAGGCAAATATCTCAGGAACCCCACCTCAGGATGCATCAGGTGGAAGCAGTGACCCTTAAGTCTTGCAGTGTGTGTTTACTTAGGGAACCAGTGCCTGAACTTGTGGGAGGTTCTATGTGACCTTCAAGATGTCCCCAGAGCAAGCTTATGCTGGCAAATGCTAACTGTGAAATCCTATTCCCTTCAGCTACTCAAGTCTCCTTTTCCTTAACTCTCTACACTCCCTACCAGGCCATCAGTGAGGCCTGAACAGCAATTTTCTTCAACAATGATGTCTGTTAATAAATCCTAAGGAAGGGAATGCCATGTCTGGTGACAAATAAGGGTAAGAGATGCTTCTTCCAATGTGTGTTGAGCAGGTTATGATTCTAAGACTAAAATTTGGTAAATAAAGAAAGTTCACTTTCCCACGTACTAATGGAAGACATTGTCTGATGTCTTAATGTATGTCAGGCTGCTTCCTCATTTGAGATGTCTCTTAAATAGTTGTAAATATGCTATACAAAAAGAACCTATTACCAGTATAAATAAACACTGCAATGCTTATTATCATTTTTGGATTTTTGTGAATTGCACTTTTTCCCCAGTTTGCTTGAAACAGGACCTCATTATATTAGACTTTATTGACTTGGAACTTGCTACAAAGCTCAGGCTGGCTTTCATAAACTCATAATCCTCCTGCCTCTGCTTGAATGCAGCACTTACAGGAGAACACATCTGGTCTGTTGTAGTATATTAGCTGCAACGACTTCTTTGTATATCCAGAAGATACATGAATGTATGCTACAAATGTTTTGCTTTGACAATTTTATCTTATAGTGAGTTCATACCAGGTAGGATTTCTAGACGAAAAACAAACAGTTCAGTTCAGTGTCTGCAGATAATAGTTCTAACTTGATTATTAAAGATCAGTCTTTAGTAGAGGTATAACTAGCCACTCTACATGAGGTTATAGCTGTAAGATCAAACCTCGCAAGTGAGAAAAATAGAATTAAATAATATCAGGTTTATATAAATGCTCCAAATACGGAGAACAGAGCCTCCAGAGTACAGTAACTGTAAATACAGTGGAAGTATGTGGTGAACCCAGATTCTAAGTCTAAGTTGTTTAAAATGTGTGTTTCCTTCACCTGTTCCTGTCACTCCATTAGAGCAAGCATTGCTTTTGATTATTTTAAGTGTAATAATCCTCTGCATGCTTGTTCTGCTGAGGGGGGAGGGGTGGGGAAACAGGACTGTGAGTAAGAACTACAGGAAAGAAGCTCAATCTATGAAGACTGACTCAATCTGTTCTGTAATGCTGATCAACTGATTAGAATTTCAGGGGAGCAGCTGGAATGTTGCAGGGCTGGAGCCTAATTACAATTTATTTGGGGCTATTTTTAGTCCTCTAATAGCCATTTCTTGGCCACCTCTATGTGAGACCTAGCAATCTGTTAGTAACAGATTTAAAAAGAGAGAGAGAGAAGCTGCTCCCATGTTGGAACATGGTATTTTGATTAATCTAAATCTGTGCTATGGGCCATAGTTACTCCCTTTTGGCTGCATAATAAGCTACCTCTTATCTGCCACTTCCAAAGAACTATATATTATATAAGGTATTTGTTAGACTGGCCTACACAATTGGTCTGGACAGTACAAGAGTAGCTGTCTTCACACTGGACATTGAGCTCTCCAGCCCAGGAAGCTAGAAACTTCAGCAACCCCAAACTGATGTCAATGGCCTGGAAGATTCCAAAGGAGTCATTGGTATTCGGTCTCCATTGGTATATCAAGAAGCAGGAGTCTGGCCAGGCGGTGGTGGCGCATGCCTTTAATCCCAGCACTTGGGAGGCAGAGACAGGTGGATTTCTGAGTTCGAGGCCAGCCTGGTCTACAGAGTGAGTTCTAGGACAGCCAGGACTACACAGAGAAACCCTGTCTCAAAAAAAAAAAAAAAAAAAAAGAAGAAGAAGCAGGAGTCTGATCTCATAAAAGGATAGCTGTGGCAGCAGCAGCAGATGCACCAGCCCAGCAAAAAGTGAATGCAGGCAGGTAGTCCCACCATTTTAGATTGGAGCCATTAGTTGGACAGTGCTGTCCACTCTGCAGGAAAATGTTCTCTCTAGCAGGCTCAGCACCATGTCTCTGTTGGTTTCAAGTCCTGTCAAGTTGACAAGACAAACTATCCCAATATTTTTCTGTATGTTAGGTAAGTTTCTGACAACCAAAGCGACCATTTGGTTCTTTCATAGCTCATGGTATATGTAAGAACTGCCTGGAATATTCCTACAAGCCCACTGCTATTTCTACCTGTCTTAATTTGATTTTGTCGCTGTTGTTTGCTTGGTTGGTCAGCAGGTCTTGGAGGGTGGGTGCATAAGGACAAAGGAGAAAAGCATTACCACTTTAAGGCTTTAATCTGATCTAGAGAGTGTTTTGTTGGATTGATTTTAAATGACATTTTCTCAATGGCTAATACAGTGATATACAGTAGGCAAGTCATTCTTCATCACTCTCCCTTTTCATTATTTCATACATTTACATGTTTTCCAAGTTTCCTTCCGACAAGAAAACAAACAAATGAACATCAGCTGGACATGCTAATGCACACCTGTGAATTCTGCATCCTGGGCAGAGTCAGAAGCTCAGGTGTAAGGTCAACCTAGGACATATGGTAAGTATGCATGGACAGAGGAATCTGTCCTCCCCATCTATCTGTCTCTATCACATACACACACTTGCACATGTGCAGACGAGTGTGTTATTCAGCTTAAAAAATAAATCATAACCATAGCAATCCCAAAAATTCTGCCAGAGAACTACAGCTGACAAACACCTTCAGCAAAGTGGCTGGATATAAAAGTAACTCAAGTAAGTAGCCCTCCTTTATTTAAATGATAAATGAGCCAAAAAAGAAATTAGAAAAATAACACCCTTTATAACATCCACAAATAATGTAAATATATCTTACTGTAACTCTAACCAAGCAAGTGAAAGATCTACCTATCAAGAACTTCAAGTCCCTGAAGAAATTGAAGAAAACCTCAGAAGATGAAAAAAGTCTCCCATGCTCATGGATAGTTAGGATTAACATAGTGGAAATGGCCATCTTACCAAAAGCAATATACAGATATAACGCAATTCCTATCAAAGTTCAAACACAATTTATTACAGACTGTGAAAGAACAGTTCTCAAGTTCTTATAGAAAAACAAAAAATACAGTATAGTCAAAACAATCCTGAACAATAAAAGAACTTCTGGAGGAATCACCATCCCTGACCTTGATCTGTACTATAGGACAATAGTGATGAAAACTGCATAGTAATGGTACTGAAACAGTCACATAGATCAATGGAATCAAATCAAAGTCCCAGAAATAAACCCACACACCTATGGACACTTGATTTTTGATAAAGAAGATAAAACCATACAATGGGAAAAAGAAAGCATCTTCAACAAATGGAGCTGGTCTAACTTGATGTCTCCATGTATAAGAATGAAAACACATCTATATTTAGTACCCTGCACAAAGCTCAAGTCCAAATGGATAAAGAACATCAACATAAAACCAGATACACTAAATCTCATAGAAGAGAAAATAGGAAGGATCCTAGAATACATTAGTACAAGAGACAATTTCCTAAAGATGAATAGCTCGGACTCTAAGATCAACAACTAATAAATAGGATCCCATGAAACTGAAAAGCTTCTGTGAGGGAAAGGACACTGCCAATAGGACAAAAAGACAGCCTACAGATTGAGAAAGGCTCTTCACTAACACTACATCTGAAAGAGGGCTAACATCCAAAACTTATAAAGAACTCAAATAGTTAGACACTAATAACCCAAATAACCTAGGTTGAAAATGGGATACAGAGCTAAACAGGGAATTCTCTACAGGGAAATCTCAAATGTCCAAGATGCACTTAAAGAAATGTTGAAAGTATTTAGTCATCAGGGAAATGCAAATCAAAATAATTCTGAGGTTCCACCTTACACTTGTCAGAATGACTAAGATAAAAAACTCAAAAGACAGCACATGCTGGCAAGGATGTGGAGTAAGAGGGTCACTTCTTGATTAATTGTGGGAGTACAAACTTGTACAACCACTTTGGAAATCAATTAGGCAGTTTCTCAGAAAAGTAGGACTAGTTCTAGATATACCACTCTTGGACTTATACCCAAAAGATGCTCCACCATCCCACAAAGACACTTGCTCAACTATGTTCATAGTGTAAGGGTCTATGATACTCGTGGCTCAATACTCATGATACATGACTCAAATAGAATGTAAACACAATGAGTGTTTGGTTCTGCATAAGTCCAGCATGCTAGGGTCTCTCCATTACCAAGATGGAGAGAGCACCAAATGAGCGCATTTAAAGCACTTTAGAGCTAGATGTAAAGCACTTTAAGGGATTCCAGAGTAGGTGACCTTTATCTTACTCCATCTCTAGGGACATTCCATTACTGGGGCATGGGGACTGGAACCTGTTACTGTGGAGGTCTGGAAACTTGCTGACCCTTTGTCCTTGCTTTAGGCTAGGGGTGGCTGGGCTGACTACCTGCCTGAAGCCTGGGTTGTTTTTTTTTTTAACTGACTTGCCTGTACTTGTCCAGTTCTTGGAAACAGAGATTTAGGGCTAGTCTCCTAAACTGCCAATTTGAAGCTTTCCATGGAGTCAGCCTGTCTCATCCCTCTCATCAGCACCTTTATTCACAATAGCCAGAAACCAGAAACAACCAGATGTTCCTCGGCTGAAGGATGGATAAAGAAAGTGTGGTACATCTATACAATGGCATACTCTTCAGCTATTAAAACAAAGACATCATGAATTTTGCAGGCAAATGGATGGAACTGAATAATCTCATCCTGAGTGAAGTAAGCCAATTCCAAAAGGACTTGTATGACAGAAGTCTAGCATGGCTGTCCTCTGAGAGGCTCCACCCGACAGCTGACTCAGAGGGATGCAAATACCCATAGCCAAACAACAGATGGAACTTGAAAACTCGTATGAAAGAATAGGAGAAAGGATTGTGGGCCTTTAAAGGGATAGGAACGCCACAAGGAGACCAACAGAGTCAACTAACCTGGACACTTGGGGCTCTCGGAGACTGAACCACCAATCAAAAAAATACAAGGGCTACTAGTGTGGCCATTTTGAACAGATTGTTTTCTCTGCTTTTCACTATTATTTGATTCTTAATTGGCTTATTGAGGATAGGTGACAGAGCCTCTCTTCTGTGAGAGCTGTCAGGCCATAGTCCTGACTCTGACAATGCTGGTAACATTCTCAGCATCTCCCTCCTGTTCCTCACCCTCTGGCTCTACACTGGTACCTCTCAGGGTGTGTTCCATAACAAAATGGGTAAAGAAATTTGCTGTGAGCAATCTGGGCTGAGGCAATAAAAACTCAAAGAAAAAACTAGTGAAGGACTCAAATTATTGACAATCAAATTAGCTGCTATTTGCTCAATAAATAATGAGATATACATAGCTTCCCTGGTATATGTAGGTTATTGCAACCTAAAGTTACTCTCAGGGGCTAGGCAAAAATACCAACTTATAGCAGTACAACTTCGAAGAAGGCAGGAACTCTAACACACACACATACTCACACACACACACACACACACACACACACTGACTTTTAAAAAGCCACTTGAGAAATAGTTTAGCATTATTCTCATAGGTTAAGAATAAATATTTTAAGTGAAAATTGCCCACATCTTATAACCCTGAAGTCCCATGATAGGCTTATGTGAACAAAATGTGTGCGTTCACATGACAGAAAGTACACTCAGAATGCTCACAATAGCTTTATTTGTTACCTCAAAGTACTAGCAACCAGTCATGAATTCATGAAGACTAGAATAAATAGAATAGAATTAATAGAAAAAAAAGCCAAGTTCATACAGCAGAATACTACAGAGCAATGAAAACAAATCTACTTATGACAATGTAGACACACTTTATTGTCATAGTGTTATACTGTTACGGTCCAAGAATTGCTGAAGAAAGACTCAAGACTCAAATAGTATGCAAAGGCAAAGAGTACTTATTCTGCAGAAATTACCAGCATGCATGGATTAACCGTTCATCATAATAACAAAGACTCAAAGGGCTTGCAGGCCCTTTTCTATGCAAGGTTAGGAAATTTTTCCAGAAGAGTTAGGTAACCTCTAATATAATTATTAGGGGCAAAGCACTGACATTAGTACAGTTCTGATTGGGTGATATCTTAGTCCCATTATATTTGGTGAGACTGTGAAGAGTTTCAGAGACCAGCTCAGTTCCATCCTTTTTATGTCCTCCAGCCAGGTGTCCTAGGAGCTGACTCAGCTCCAGAGTTATCCTCCGTAAGTCAGGTCTGTCTTTGACTAAATGCCCATTGATAGTGGCTCCTTCTGAGGTGCCCAGTATGCTTCCCAGGGAATCGAACATTTTATTCCAGAGTTTTTCAACCTCTTAATATAAGGAAAAGACACAAGGGAATTCTTGTAGGATACTTATATGAATTTTTAAAACAGAAAAAACTTAAGTGCTATCATTGTGTGTGTGTGTGTGTGTATGTGTGTGTGTGTGTGTGTGTGTGTGTGTGTGTGTGTTAAGTGTTAGAGTGGTCATCTTAGAATCTACAAAGGAATTACTCCAGAGGTGTGTAATCACAAATAAATATGAGTCTGGTAGATTGTTGGCAAGACTCTTCAGTCCCATTTCAACAATGGTAGAACACGTTATTTTATCATTCCTTAAAATTTACATATATTCACTGATTTTATCTATGTCAATCATATTTCACAGGTTTTTTTCCCTGAAAAAATAAAAGAACTTGCAGATGACAGAATTTTTCTGCAAGCGTTTCCTCAGACTTACTCCTCTCTGCCATCCTCTCTCCTCACACAGATGGAGATTTTTCAGTGAAACATGAAAGAAAAATGCCATTTAAAAACAATGGCGCATCACTCTTTGGGAAATAAAACTGTGGTTTAATGAAAGGCAGTTGGAACCAGCTCAAGCAACCATGGAACTCATCTCCTTGGCTCTCCAGTTCTCCAGCTATGTAACACAGATGTCTGAGTGGGACTTTACATGCCTTAGATTCAGATCTACTGACCTCTCTGCTAAGCTGTGGTTCACCTCTGAGGAATCATCTAAAGACCTGCCACCCTTGGAGGTGTTTGTGCACATTGATCATCTTTGTTCATGTTAAACTTATCCATGGCTCTGCCTAGACAAATCAAAGAAGCTGTTCATTTCCGATATACATGAGTAAAAGCGCTAGGTTAAAAATCTGGAACTCTTAGCTACAAGATACAGAAACTAGTTCTCAGTTAAAATCCAGGGAGTTTCAGAAGGAATGTTGAGTATGTCTCAGGATTTTTGGGAGAATGGTGAACTGCTTTATTTGCCTTCCCTATTGTTTGATAAAATACCTGGAGCAAAGCAACTTAATAGAAAAGGATTATTTTGCCTCACAGCTCAAGGGTACATTCCATCTAGGTGGAAAATAAGCTTAAAAATAAGCGATAGAAGCTTAAATCAGATGATCACATAGAAACCACAGCCAAGACGAAAAGAAGTGAGTGCTTTTGTCTGCTTTACTCTCTCCTTTGCACACCTCTGCATCCCAGCCCAGGGAATGGTGTCACCTACAGTGGGCAAGTCATCACATCTCAGCTAATTTAATCAAGATAACTGCTTGTAGGGCTGCCCCAGGTGGTTCTAGCTCATGTAAAGCTGACAATGAAGATTAGCCCTCATCAGAACCTTATCCATCCTCAGATTCCAGAAATAGTGCTTTCAACCTTGCAGTAGGACTGGTCTGAGAACGAGATACAGCTGTAACTTTGGGACAGAAATTCAGGCTTTCAGTTGTGGCCCAGGTAGGAGCTGGGACTTCTGGTGTCAGCCACTGGGTCTATAAAGCAATCAGCCTTCACCAGGAACTCACGCTAATTGCTAATTCACCGAACCTAGTCACATGTCCTAACACCCACAAGACGAGCTCAGTGTATGTTTTCTGAGCAAGAAGGTAAACAACAACAGGAAATCCCCAAATCTGACCAAATTCACCAGGTCCTTTCCTGTGAGAGTAAACAACAAAAGCTAAGAGTCCCCTTCTGACAGGAAGGGATCTGAGCTGCAAAGAAGATCTAAGAACAGATCAGGCCCCTAGAAGCCACAACCAGCTGAGCAGCCTGGAAGAAGTTTAGACCCCAATCACTGGAAAGGAACACTCTCCAACCTGTTGAGCTGCATGCAGACTGTGTGAAGCGCTCTGGTTCCTACCTTTTGTGAGCTGTCACCCATGCTGGTGGCTTCTGGTGATGTAGCTGTATTTGAGTAATTTCTGCTCCTGTATGTAACCCTTCACCTATACACCTGTAAGTAACCTCAAAGATGTTCATTGGTTCTCCAAGTTGGATTTTAATGGTGTCTGTCCTTTGGTTGGTCATGGGATCCCTGTCTGGAGTGAAAAGACATGTGTGTTATGCCTCCTTAGGAAAGGTTTTTATCATACAACAGGGCAATCAAAGCCATGGAAGATGCCTGCTGCAGGTGACTTACCAGGACTATTCTATTCCTGAAACTTGCCTTCAAGCAACTTACGTAATAATAAAGTTAACTGTTGCCAATGTTTGAGTTCATGACTGACGATATTTTTAACCTTCTAGAACAAACATGGAATTTCACCATCTGTTTGCTTTTTTTGTTCCTGGTGGGCAATAAATCACACCAATGTCTTGTGATTACAATGTATTAACATTATTTCATGGGTACATTGTAACAGATTCCCATATTATTTAGAAGAGATTTGGTAACCTGAGGGTCCAGGCCAACCATTTTGGGGGAAAGTGGTAAAAATTCAGTTTCCAATTCCCAAGTGTCCAGGTGAGGGCTGGTTGAAAATAACCAGAGCTGGTCATACCTCAGCCATTGCAGCCAACAATCATGTAAGTCTCTCAATACCAGTTGTGGTTGGAAGCTGTCTTCAAAGAATTTCCATGACGGACAAGGACTTCAATATGTTAGAGGGGTGCCCTGGGTACTCTGTATTTCTATTCTGGTTAGTAACTGACACGTTCATTCATCTTCTACAGGAATACTTTCATCCTCAAAGGAAGCCATCTCCACATAAAGAGTGTCTATTTTTACCAAGAAATCAAGAGACCTGGTGTGAGCAAGGGAAAAAGGGGGTAGGTAGAGAAAACACAGAGAACCACCGGGATTCAAACTTCTCTTGTTTATAACAATGTACGGCAATTTTCTCACTTTTGATATGTCATCATCATTATTGTTATTATTCCTGCTATCTGAGGCAGTCACTTGTTTATCATCAGCACGTATTTTTGGATAGTTTTTATAACAAAGCCTCAGATACATACATGGGTAATTTTACTTTTATTTTCCTGGTTTAATGTTCAAAGTACTTATGGCAAAAATGTTGAAGTTTGTGTGCTCCTTTCACTGTGGCATCTGGTTTGTAGGGGGGTTGAATCATGTGGCTGTGGATATATATCTGTAGGTGGGTGAGTGGATAATGGATATATGGATGGATGATGGATAGATAGCTACATGAAGCTTCAGATATTGCCACAGCTCCTAGAGGCAATGAATTAGAGGAGGGCTGATGAGTCAGAGAAAGACTGAGGCTTAGCACCCTGGACCTCTAGAAGCCTGCTGCTCATTTTCCTAAGACGATATCTGTCTCTCCCTTCCTCTCAGATCCTTGGGATGAGCAAAGCACAGACTTTTCCCAGAGGCCTAGATGATCTCTATTCAATTCCATGTTATATGGTTGAGACTCTTTCTGCACCTTGCTTTAATTTTCCTCCAACTTTGACATAAGAGTTCAGTAAGTGTCACAATTTGCTTTCGTTGCTGTGATAAAAAAAAAAAACTGTCCAAAACCCACCTGCCAAGGAACAAATTTATTTGGCTTACAGGATACAGTTATGAGAACTCAAGGCAGGAGTTCGAGGAAACTGAAGGCGAGAGCTGATGGTGAGGACCATTGTGACCTGGGCTGCTCAGCTACATTTCTTGTATAGCCCAAGGCCACCTGTCCTCAGAGGGATGGGTCTTCTTTATCAATTAGCAATTAGGAAGATGCCCGCACAGACCTGGGCAGGGTGATGAAAGCAGTTCCTCGCCTTTGGGGTGATGAGGCAGCTCCTTGCTTGTTGTTCTGTCTTCCCAGGTGACAGTTTGTATCAAGATAACAAACACTAACAGAATCTTCTGAAAATGTGTACATATACATGGAACCAGTTCAGGATCTCTCTGACTCTCTCCCATTCTCTCCTGTGAAATTATATCACACTACAAATATACTTTTAAAACATCAGCATCATTATCATGATCACTGTTAACTTATTAAAAACTATTTCTATGTGTATCGGTGTTATGCCTACATGTATGTCTGTATGCCATTTATGTGCTTGGTTCCACTGGTGGCCAAAAGAGGGAATTGGATCATCTAAGACCAGAGTTAGAGATGGTTGTGAGCTATCATGTTGGTGGTGTGAATCAAACCAGTGACCTGCAAGAGTCGCCAGTGCCCTTAACTACTGGCCATGTCCCTAGCCCTATTATTCACTATAAAATTGCATCCCATTATTGCACACATTCATGTCTGTAGTACATATATTTTGTACATTTTTACATTTTACTTTACAGATCTGGATATCAAATAATTTCAGGTAGCCAGAGTTTGCCTTTACTATTTTTACACTGTCTTTCGTAAGATCCTCTGGTCAGGTGTTGCTTTGGTACTACCTGCATCTTCTGTTGCCTGTTCCTCAACTACTGTTCTGTTATGTGCATAGTTTTCTATCTTGTTATACATCTATGTATGAAAACATTAGTGCCCTAGCCTATCTATTTCTTGTTCCTGTTACATAAGATATAAGAGAAGGTCTTCCGTTGTTTTCTCCAACAGGGTAGTTGTAAAAGCCCAGCCACAAATACATTTTAAGGTTAAATGGGTTTTGATTGATATGATGAGTCAGGACAAAGAAGATGACCCAGCTTTCTGTCTGGACTTCTATCTGGTCAACTGGCTGATGGCCCTGTGCCATTAATTGATACAGAGACATTTCTACTGGCAGCAAGTACTCAAAAGTAGCTAACACCTGGCTGTCTATGTGTCAGCTGGTTGTCAGTCCACAAAACAGGGTCCAGAAAATATTTTATATCTTTCAAGTGCATCTTTACCCTGAATTCTCTCATTACATGAGGCTGTTGGGACCTCACTATGTCCTATTGTGCATCCATCAAAGGTCCCATCAAACAACTGCAAAATGACACCACACCAAGAGCCAGAAGCGTGGGGGAGGAGGCTTGAAATTGAGACAAATGGTCTGAAATCGTGCAAGTGATTTGGGTATGCTGCTGCAATTCTATAAATCTCAGTTTACCTCTCCTTGAACTGTGATTGATTCTGTATCTTATGTGTCTCCCGAAAGTATGGAACACAGGCCCTTTCTTCCCCAGTGCCTTCGAGGTCCTATTGAAACAGAAGACCCTGAAGCCAATGGCAATCTCAGACACAGATGGATGGCTGCCAGGGGGTCTGTGTGTAGAAAGCCAAGTGTTTAGAGGAAAATGTGATTGTAATTACAAGATTCTAGAGAGTTGGACAGAAGCAGTGATGGCAGGGAACCAGTGTGATCTGGAATCCTGATCTCAGGAAATTAAGCCTCCTTGGAGCAAGTCAGAAGTTATCCATAGGACTGTAGCCTAGGAGGGTTTCTCCTTTTAGAGAAAATCTGTGATGTTTATTTTTGTTTCATGTGTGTGGTGGGAAGTGGTGTGCACATGCCAAGCAGCATGTTTGGAGGCTGGAGGACAAGTCTCATAATTCTCCCCTTCCACTCTGTAGGTCCCAAGGATTGAACTCAGGTCTTCAGGCTCGGTGTATCTGAAGAGCCATCTTGCTAGCCAAATTTATTCTAAAAGGGAGCAAATAGTGCAAATGAAATTATCTTAATTTTTTTGTTGTTTTTGCTTTCCACAGAAATTCCTACAGAATGACTAAAGAGTTATTTGAAAAAAAATTTGGCTAGCACTTTAGAGAGATGTTTATTGTCTAGATTCTTCTCCCCCAAAGTCTAGAAAAACAAGGAAATGAGTTATGGAACTTTCAGTGAATGTCTATAATTCCTACAGTCAAATTCAGCCACAATTCAGTACCAGTTATTTGAGCTTAGCAAGATTTTTCAAGGCCAGGAGGAGCCTCAGTGGTAGACAGACAGTGTTGGAACTGTGCCTGTGGGCCATAAAGATGCAACCTCACTGGCGAGCACTGCTGGAAAACAAGAGCATGGTGCAACCTGACGTAGCCAGCCAGTGAGCTACAGGTGCTGGACCAGCCAGTAACCCCAAGTCTGCCTCCCCTCATGGCAGACTTGGCGATTCCTCAACTCACGGGTGAAGTCATTGTTTGAGGCTCTATCATGAAAATAATAGGAATGACTTTGCAATGTGTAGAATCTGAAAATGATGAGCAGGCTGGAACTTCTAGAGATGCTTTATAAGGGTTTAGGGTCACATCTTCCCGTGTCACTGAGGGTTACCTATGCCAAAGAATAACATCTGGAATAGACATTTTTAAAAGGCCAGTGTTGTTCACATCATTTGTTTTAGTAACATTTGATGAAAGCATTTTAATGGCTGGATGTGAACATGAAGATCTGAAATAGTAATTAGCTAATCTGTCATTAGTTTTGTGAACTATATAATATAAAGTCTTAATTTTGTCCAACAAATGTTTTCATTTGTATTCTATGGGGAATCAGCCACTAGGTTTAGTATTTTTTTTCCAGTGGATTATCTAGATTTTATTCAAATTGAATTTCTGGAGAAACTTAGCATATGAATTACCACAGTTGTAAAGCCTTGCTCTAAGGAAAGTATCCTGTCTAGACTCCTCATAATTACTTTTAGGGTCTAAACGTATATCTAAATCTATCAGGTAAGTTTTCATTTTTCCTCCTTGAAGCCTGCACTGCAACAAGCCACTCATGTTCCTTTTCCACTTTCTAAGAATGAATACTTCCCACACTCAGTTTATGCATGGCTGCACTTAGCACAGAGTAACGTTTCCTGGCTCCTGGTTCCTTAACCAGTCTTCTCTGAATTCCCAGTCTCCATCTTCCAGGACATTTCTAGAATTGTCTAATTTAAGGTACAACCCAAAACAACTGAATGAGAATCTGTCTTTTAATAAAACACCTAGAGATACAGCTTGATGATGACTAAGTACCCTGCTGGTTCATGTGTCTGAACAGTCCACTCTGCCCCCGCCCTCCCCAGCCAGTGACACTGTTTTGGGAGGTCATATGGAACCACTGGGAGGTAGGCCTGTTGTGTGACTTCTGGTGAAACATGAACAAAAATCTTCTCACTCCAGGAAAGAAACCAATGACAGCGCAAAGAAACAATGTTACCAAAGTACCCTTGGCAAAAAAACGGGCTTATTGTGCTTAGTTATAGGAACATGTGTGAGACGGTCCTTAGAGGAGGAATGACTCAAGGACATTCTTTAATCATTGCAAAAAGCCCACCTTGGCCTGGATGACAACACATGAATCCTGCATCCTGGGAACTCTGTGTGACTTGTCAGCAAGCAGACACTAAAATAGTCTTCTCGCAGCAGTCCTTACTGCTTATAGAAACTCAGGGAAGAAGGAAATCTGCAAATCTGACAAATTTTATGGGCTTCCTCCAAATTTTAAGTTGGTTATTTCTTAAGTCGCATGTCTTCATTTAGGATGAAATGTTAGTACTTGAGAGTTTTGATGATAGCTCTGTATCCTACCAGCTACTAACATGTCAAGCCATGCTACAAATTCCCATTTTGCTATGGACCACATCTGTCTCCTCTTTATCCAGAGGCAGTCCTTTGCCCCCTGAGGACAAACATCCCTCCTCCCTCTCCCTTGTTCCCTTCCCCTTCTCTCTCACCCTCTATTTTCTGTCTTTGTCTCTTATTACCTGCCCCCTGTCCCTTTGGGGAAAATTAATCTGCTTTGTGTTGAGAACTTGTCTTGGTGGTCCTGAGCCAATACTTTTCCTTTCAAAAGCTCAGTGGATAATGTGCTTCTCTAGCATATAAGAACTCCTGGGTTTGATTCACAGCACCATATACAACTGCAAGTGATCATACATGCCTCTAATTCTAGCACTCTGGAGGTAGAAGCAGGAGAATCAAAAGTTCAAAGTCATCCTAAGCAGCATAGGACATTTACAGCCAGCCTTGAATACAAAGGGCCCTGTCTCGTGTAAACAAGCAATTATTGAGTATGTGCTATGCACACCCAAAGCCTAAGACTTAACCTCAGTCACCATGTTACAAACAGAAATATATATGATGTATATTAGGGTTTTCTAAAAGAGCAGAACTGACCACTGAATCCATATTAAATTGGGATTCATGGAGTGGCATATAGGCTGTGGTCTGACTACTCCAACAGTGGCTGTCTCCCAGTGCAAAGTTCAAGAATCCAATAGTTTTTCAGTGCATGAGGCTAAATGGTCTAAGGTGGTCTTGAGTATATGTTGGAATCTCAAAGAAGTTAACTTTAGCCCCAGTGAAGGAAAGCCTCTGCAGCAGGACAGATAAGCTTCCCAGAGAGAGGGAGGATACATAGGCAAACGACAGTGTCTTCCTTCTAGGATCTTTTATACAGGCTTCCAACAAAAGGTGTGTCCCAGATTTAGGGTGGATCTTCTGACCTCAAATAGTCCACTTTTATGGCAAGCCTTCCCATCTCAAATAATCCAATCAAGAAAAAAAATCCAATCTTAGAGGTGGTCAGCTGTTTATGAGCACACTAATTAGCTGTCCAGTACCAAACAGTCAGTCCTGAAATGTCCTGAAAACATGCAATAGAATAATACTCTATGAACCGACATTATATTTAGGACTATATACACATACACATGTGCAAACACATATCTGTACATACAGCATTCAATAACAATGAATGGAAGAAGAGGCCATGAATTTGAAGGAGACTGGGGAGGGGAAAATGTAAAAGTCTGAAGGGTGGAGAGGGAATGGGAGGGAAGGGTAGGGATTGCCTGACCCATGATCACAATGTTTGAGCTCCCCAGAGTCTCTTAGTGGACTATGCCTTCAGATAAGGGCTGTAGGCCTATATTTTTCAGAATCTATTTTAATAAGTGTACATAAATGCTTTAACTTACCTTCTAGCCCACCACTCACCAGAGGTAGTGGAAAGGAAAGATGAATAGTGTAATGGAGGGTGTGGACCTGTTTAGAAGTAGTTCTTCGGAGCTAATCCAATCTGCATTATCAGGATATCAGCAGTTCACTTTCTAGAATCAGTAGCAGCAGCTTGATCCACTCACAAACACCATTCATGAATCAAAACAGCAGCTTGATCCATAATAAAGTGAATGGCACTGACAATTGGCCCAAATCTGTGAAAGCAGTAAGAAGCCACCAGAACACTACCAGAAGTTCTCTGGTGTGTTTTTCTCTATGAAGTCAAGACAAAGGATGACCAGTAAAGAGTGACAAGGCAAACCAATACCACACAGCAGCATCTGCTGTCTGTTGGGTTATATTTATACACTTTCCAAACATCATGTGTTCTCTCAAGTATCCTCTCTAGCAAAATACCACATACCCCTTTTCTAGTCTACCTCCAGAAAAGCACCATGTGTCTGTTCTCAGCAAAATATCCTCCCACTTGTCTGCTTCAGCAAAAACAACCTCTCACAAGACAGTTTACAGTAAAACATCACACGTGACACAACAGAAACTCCAAGGAAACAAGAAATTTCTACTTCAAAGGGTCCTGGGTAAGACACAAGTGACTCAGTTAAATAAGATTCCAAAGTCACTTGGAACATTTCAATACTGTCTGGGACCTGAAGAGACTCTGTCTTATGGGGCCTGCAACAAAGTTCATAGGCATTGTATGGCTAGAGTGTTAAATATGTGCCTAAGAGACTTCCCCAAGTAGGAACTCAAAGGACAAATAGTCCTAATTGACACAGGGAAGACCAAGTCTAAGAAATTCTGTCCTAATGAGGCTTGAGTAGAAAAGAAGCATATCTTTGAAGTTGATATATCCCACCAAGGGAACCATCTGGAATGTAACGTAAGTAGACCAGATCCCTTCTAAAAGAATATGAACTAAGGAGCTAGAGACTTAGAAGAATGAGTGGGGATGGGCACTCTGAAGATGTGTATATTTGAGTCTATGGCCATAATGAGCTGGCAGGCATGTGAGCCTGTGCTGAGCAAAGGATGCTTGGCTGCAGTGAAGTAGATGTGCAGAGACGAGAGACCATTTTGTGTGAAAGCACAAGAATAGGGAGAGAGCCCAGAGCTTCTCATGTCCTCTAGCGTGAGCTTGGTTATCCTCCACATTCTTTCTGAATGCATCCATTCTTTTTCTACAACTTCTGTTTTACTTGAATGTGAAATGGTCCCCAGAGCTTCACATGTTTGAAGAGTTGGTCCATGGATGTTTGAATTATCAGAAAGTTGTAGAACTTTGGGGAAGTGGCATCTTGCTGCAGGAAGTGCATCAATAGTGACAGACCTTAAGATTTCATATCCTAGCCCTGTTTACTGTCTGCTTTTTGCTTCTTGATTACAGATGCACGTGAGCATCTGCTCTGTGTTCTGTCTCCACATCTTCCCCTCCATGATGGACTATAAACAAAATGAGCCCTTCATCTCTAAGCTGCTTTTGTAGCATGCATTTATTCATAGCGCTGAGAAAAGTTATCTAATACATCCTTTAGCCCAAGCAAGCTTGAATTCAGTCCTGTTGTTTGCCTTTAGTTGTCAATGAAAAACATTTCTAGTTTACAAGCAGTTACTTTGTGAACATCAATCTAATGTAAAGCGTTCTTTACAAGAAATGGGTACTCAATAGTTTGGCATTATAAGAATAAACAAACAAATAAAACATAAAACTCAGAGAAAAATGTTCTGGGGCAAGAGTCTTCCACCAAGACTTTACAAGTTGGTACTTTAATTTATGCATTGGTTGCTTCTAAGTCTGGCCAATACAAATTATTCCTCCTCCTCCCTCCTTGAGAACCTGATCCTTCATGGATGAGTGGATAGTCTTCCTGAATCTGGAATTTGAGGTGACAGGCACAACAATCTCAGAGGCTAGATTAAGCGTCTTGGCAACCTCACACACTCTTACCACATCTGCTGTCACAGACTCTGCCAAAGACAGCACAGGAGGCAGGGATGGGGAATGGAGAAGAGTTCTTAGTCTTTGACAAAGGTGACTACCTCAGGCTCAGACTTGGAGTCTCACAGAGGATGCCCATGTGTGTCATGCCCGTATATTGAACTCATATCCGTCATATGTGTGCAACATCCTTTCTCATTCCTGTACACACGTGCTCCACAGCCCAGATATGCAAAGAAAGGACTGAGCAAGATACCCATGGTAGAAATATAGCAGTTAATAGTATTCATTTGTTATGTACAGAGTGGAATATCTGAGGCCAGTGGCTAAAAATCTTTTCTGTAACATTCCACAACCTATGTGACTTAGGCCCTGGAACCCTGACTAGGGGCGCTGAAGAATGAAGCAAGAACAGACACATGAACACAATGACAGTGACACTGGAACCAGGTGAAATCACTACCTCTAGAACCAGGACCTTCGGGAGTTTTATTAGGTATAGCACAATGGGAGGGCCTAGCCTTAGTATGAGGTCGCTTAGGTGAGCAGTCTCAGGCTATAATCATCTGGGAGGAAGAAGCTGCAGTTGCTAGTCTTTGTATATCCTTGTCAAAGGCCATAAACACTAACACTCATACCAGAGTGTATGAAAGAACCTTTGTCATTCTTCTTGAGCCTGGTCCATATTCGTAATGGCTTTGCCAATTTTCCATGGGTCCAGGGCCCTGCAGTCCTCCACATGGCTGTGCCTATGTCAACAATACACATTTAGTCAGGACTTTCCTTATTCTAGCCTTTCTTTAATTTCTGTGGAACATTAAAATACACCTAGGAAAACTCTGAAATGTCATCTTCTGTGCCTCATTTTCAAAGCTCCTGTCTTGGGCAAGGTGAACCCTCAAAGGCATTTGCTATTTCAGTCCCAGCCTGTTCAGAGAGTCAATGTGTTACCCCATAAGATTCATTACACTCTTTGTCACTGTAAATCTGAAATTTTTCAGTAATTCTCTAACATGCTTGCTTGCTTACTTCCTCCCGCAAATAAATTTTCTATTTTTAACCTAACCACTAAAATTGAATTTTTCTTTTCACTCTCAATAGTGACATGTCTCCTATCATAGAAACTTCCAAATCTCACTAGAATTTGTAAGAAAAATCAATTGAACACAAGCTTAAAAGATAATGTAAATCTATCGGTTTGAATCTGCACCTGAAGTTGTTGGATTCTGGAGTAAGTTGGCAGTGGTTCAGTCAAAGTCTCACTCCTCTTAAGAGAATGGAATGGAATCTTGGATTGCTGTGAGTCTCAACCAGGAACTCTCACAACAATTCCCTGGAAGCTTGTTACTATTTCAAGTTTTAGAACCTCCACACATGCATGCAACAGAGAACAACAACAAATCCTAGGCCTTAAAACTACTGCTTCCTTGTGATGTTTTAGGCAGGGAAAAAAAATGTGTGTATTGGGTACTAGCTAAGTAGCTAATCTATAACCCACAAGGTCCTAGCGAACAATGAAGTCTGAGTAGCTAGCTAAACCTGCCGATATTACTTTCTGCGGGGTTGTATCCTGTAGCAATTTTGATTGGCAGTGGTGATAAACAATAATAGAGTTTTGACTTATTCTAACCTCATTCTCCTAAAATCATATCAGCAAGCTATAACATGGTGGCTTACTCCTGATCCAAAGACAAGAGATGGTTTAGGACCTCTGAGAGTGCTTCTTTTCCAGGCATCTCCCAGTGCTAATGTGAGAAACTCTTCACATACCAAGATGGTCAATTTAAAAATCTCACACAGCTTGTGTGTAGGTGGACTTCAGAGTCTGTGGACAATGCTCAAAATAGTTGGAGCTCCCACATTAGGCTTTAAATGAGGTCTGGTGCTGTCTTTCTGTTCTTTGTGTTCTAAACCTGCAGGTGAATGGCCATGGACTTGCAAGGGGTGTCCTTGCAAGTGATCCATCAGTACCCCAGCCTGGGGGTATGCTTTTTCAGAGAAGCCTTACCATGTCCCAACTCCCCAGGGTGATTCTAGTAAACATACATCCCAAAAGGTCAGTAGACTCTGAGTCTGAATCCTGATGTTCTTCCTGTAATAACAGACGGGAATCAGATTGGAATCCAGCCTGCTGGAGATTTCTGTTTGTCTGTGCACTGTGCACTCGGAGCATCAGGCTGTGGGGCTTTGTTTCTGCCTCTATTCCCTCCATCGTTGTCTCTCAGTTCAGTTCCTTCTCTTATCATCCCTTCATGAGGCACCATCACTATCTTCTTTGAGAATGTGATGTTTCTGCATGGACTTTGACCTACACTCACTTAAGCCTTACCCAGTAGATGTAATTCACAAAACAGTCATTTTTCCATCTAAGACTTTCACACAAGATATAAAATAAAAAGGAAACTACTATCGGCAGTATCTAACAGTAGTGCAAATAATATTGAAATACTATCTAATTAGCTAAGTACAAATAGAATCATTTAACTGAAGTGAAGAATCACCAAACACCATGATCCCATCTGCCTTCCACACTTGTGTTCACACAAACAAATACCAGTGTTTGAATTTCCCCCAAACAATGTGTTTTTAATTTCAGATACTACAGTAACACTGTGGTTCTGTGGTCTTTCAAAGCACTTGGCAAAATGTCTTATAACTTTCTTAATAAATGGACCAGATTAAAACTTGGGACACACCCTGCATGCCGTTTATACACTCATTCACTACGCACGGTATAGAGAATCATTCCATTGAACCCTTGCTTCTCCATAAATTGTTCCCAGCCTTTGTCCCAGTGTCTATTAGACAGTTCTTCACTCATGAGTTGTATTTTAATTATGGAAAAAGGGGAAGCACAGAAAGTGTAAAGAAAGGCAGGAGGGGAGAAGAGAGGGAAGGAAGGAAGAAAAGGGAGGAGTCACTTCTTTCAGACTAAATTTGGTGACTTGTTCCCTATCCTTGTGTTCTATTTGATGTAATATTTTCAAAAAGGCATGTTTTGGGAGCTGTGGTGTCTTGAAAATTCTTATCCCAGGGAATGACACTATTAGGAGGTGTGGCCTTGATGGAGTAGATGTGTCACCATGGGCATGGGCTTTTAGAACCTCCTCCTAGCTGCCTGGAAGCCAGTCTTCTCCTAACTGCCTTCAGAATAAGAGGTGGGCTCAGCTCCCTCAGCCCCACGTCTTCCTGGATGGTGCCATGATCCCACCCTGATGATAATGAACTGATCCTCTGAACCTGGAAGTCAGCCCTGATTAAATATTGTTTTTTTTTTATAAGAGTTGCCTTGGTCATGGTGTCAGTTCACAGTGGTAAAACCTTAACTAAAACTGTGGTGATAGGTTCAGTGACAAAGCACTTACCGAGCATCTGTGGGGCCTGAGTTTGAGTTTTATTTCTAGCACCATAAAATAAGTAACACAGAAGCCATCTTCCTCTCCCTTGAAGCATATCTTTCTTCATGTATATCACTACTCTAGCTTTACCTGACACCACAGCTCAGTGTTTTAGGCTATTTCTATCTTATACTGATGGCTTCAGCTGCTGTTTTCCTAATATTTATTTAATATATTCTATTCCTAAATCCTCCTAGCTCTATTATTGTCTTCCATAACTAAAGAGTGAAAAGTTCAATATTTTAAACACAGAAAAATGTTTTAAATTTTTATGCTGAGCTTACAAAGTTTAGGTCCCATGTGAGGCACTGATAGCAATGGGAAGGAAGACGCAAGCAGTCTTCCTCCAAATCACAGCAGTGTGAGAGAAAGTTACTGTATGGTTTCGCATCTGTGAGGGACACTATGATGAGTCAGGAGGTTGTGGGCACCTTAAGTTGGGGGAGTGGCATGCACTGAGAACTACTGAATGTTAGTGTAGTTAATGAACAGTGAGGGACCCAAGGTTATTGCCAGGAAAATAGAGAGAAGAGGGGCCTTCCGAAGAGGATGGTGTCATATTTCAAGGTTGGTTGGATCTTGGTTGAGAAGCATTATTACAAGAACTCTAGCACAGCTTGAGAAAAATCACAGAACATAAGTGTGAGCTCAGGCAAACCTGGGAAGACCCGACTTCCTTCAGAGAACAAAACATCAGGTCTGTATTGCAAGAATAATCAATCCGGGGAGGACTACTCTGCTATACAACAGACATATACATGACTTCTTGGCCATCATCATCATCGTCATCATCGACATTGTTGTCACCATAATCATCGTTGCCGCCACCACCATCATCTATATTACTTATCATGCTACGACGTTTAAGCTGTTGGCAGATTTAGTTGGACCTGCTGAATAGCTTGTCTTTGTCACAGCATTTTACAATCCTAACTGACCACTGGAAAACTAGAAACTTGTCTATTAATCATGTGTTCTAGTATATCTTCACCTTCTCTTAAGAAATTGTTCTTTTAATATTTTATTTTTTATTTACATGCGTGTGTGTGTGTGTGTGTGTGTGTGTGTGCGCGCACAGGGTTCCATGGAGGGCAGAAAAGGGTGCCATATCTCCTGGAGCTGGATTACAGGTGGTCGTGAGATAGCTAGTGTTGGTGCTGGGATTCCAACAGGGGTCTTCTGGGAAAGTGTCAAGTGCTCCAACCACTGAGCTTCCCACAAGTCTCTAAAGAATCTTCATTATTCTGGTTTCTATCATTGCCTTTTAATGTAATGTATGGAGATTATAGGATACAAAAACCAATCCACCAGAAATTATGCTACTGAATTTGTTCTTCAAAAGACACAAGTCTGAACCAAGAAAGCTTTTCAGAGAGAGACAGTCCCTAGATCTGACAGCAGGATGGTCCTAGACCTTTCCTCTGCTTCTAAGTTAGAAGACCGCATTGGCGCACAGCCAGGGTGAGAACTTATGCGGATGCTTCTGCAGCTGTTTAGTTGTTAAACTGGTCATCCCCTATTAGTTTACAAGTTGAAAAACACTGAACACTTACATTGAGCACAGATCCTTTGAAGTTTATTGTTTTAATGGTAGTTTCAGCAAAATAAGCACATTTCTGAAATGAGGCAAGATAAAAGTTTACGGACGCTCTGGAAAACAGCTTCCACTGTACAATTCCTTCTTATTTTATTGTAAAATGACAATTTCCACAAATCTGACTACGGCAAGAAGTAATTAAGGAAAAACACATGAAAGAATATGATCCAGATTCTAAAGGAGAAAAGAACCATCTGTGTTTGGCTCCGTCCATAGGGAACAGAGCCACCTAAAGGCCCACTTATGTTTCAACATTATCGGGCTGACATGGATATCTGGCATGGGCCTAGATGGCTATTGCTGGACATGGGGGTGTGTGAGTCAGCATAAAGTGACTGATGCCTCATGTCCAGGAAACCCAGAAGTAAGACTGCAATCTATTACGTAACTGCAATGAGACACCATGCCCATGATCTATGTTCACATACTCTACATCTGGATTCCCGGGCAGCAGGAAGAGGACAAGTCTAAAGCATTCCCCCAGTGACACATGTCCTCCAACATGACCACACCTCCTAGTCCTTTAAGCAGTACCACTCCCTGGTGACCAAGTGTTCAAATCCATGGGAGCCATTCTCATTTTAACCACCACACTACCCCAGCAAAATGCCTCTTTTGTGATTGCAAATAGTCCCTTGAAGTCAGAGGCCTGAGCTTTCACCTTTGCCCTCTCACCTTGGCCTTTACCAGTCTGCCTGTGAGTGTTTGCCTGAAGGCTTGTGTGCAGCCTCCGTGTGCGTGTAGCCTCTGTGCTGAGTCACCAGTGTGTCTATGTGTGCTGGTTGGTAATCAATGTGTATGGTGTGTGCCGGGTTGCTGGAGGTTCTCCAGAGTGAACATAGAGTGTCTTCTCTACTGCTGTGTGGCTTTGAATTCTCTTCATCTTCCAGTTCTCCCTCTCCTTTCTTAGCACTGGTGCTGAAACCTTACATTGGATTTCATGAACTCACGATTAACATGAGGATTACCTAAGAAATTAATAAACTCACCTTGCATTCCCCGGAGCAGTGTGTTTTTGCATATACCTTCTATCCTGGCTCACCCAGTCTTACCCTCTCAGCATGTTTTCTCCCAGTGGACCCAGAGTTCACATCTGAACCCTGATTGACACCAGGCTCTGTGAGCCATTCTCCTGATATTCTGGAAAGAAATGGATGACGATGGCTTGTTAACCAGGTCCACCATGAAAAATCATCCATCAATAGTGTGTGATCCTTTGGCAGCTTCCATGGAGCTGATGAAAATGACACCCAGCTTGGCAGGCCAGGGGTGGAAATAGAGAAACAGGTAACTATCCCCTTTTAGGACATCCTTCCTGGCTGTACCTCCTCCTCAGCTTTACCCTGTACACACTCTCTCTCTTCAGATATCATTTCTCCAAGGCTGATTTTGGAATATCTCCCTGGGTCTTAATGTCAGTATGGTTCAGTCTCTGTCTTATGCCCACTTCTGGGAAACTTACATGCAGGATTCTTGCTGGCACCTCAAACCCAGCACACTTGGGTGGAGTATCCCTCCTCCCCACCTCCATGGCTCTCATTCTCACTTTCATTTCTGTTTTCTATGAATGCTATCTCAGTTTTCAAAGGGATAGGCTCGAGGAACCTATCTCTAACAGCCCATTCTCCTCTTTCCTTTACACGCTCTGTGCCAGCAGCATCAGTCAAAACCAAGCATGTAGCCGGGAACATGTCTCCCTAAGGATCTCTGGGCTGGCTGGTCTCCACGAGACACTCTATACCAAACTCTAGCTACCCTCCTATCAAGCAAAGGAAAGGCATTAGGCAGTGGTGATTTCAGAAACCATATTAGGTAGAGACCTGATGATTATCAAGGAGAATGTACATGAAATTTATGAAACTCCAGTTACCTGTGAGAACAATCACCAACAGATAAATTGTGAAACAAAAATACCTAGAACTAACTAGTTACCAGATACACTGCAACCCCCCCATCTAAATTGAGAATTTAAGTAGGTTACTTTTAGATAGGCAAGGAGGGACTGCAAGCCAATTTATTCAGAGGATGTTGTATGTCAGGTGTTAGAGCATGAATTCTCAACCTTGTGACTACCTCATGGTCTTTGATAAACTAAAGGACTTGACTGAGATGGATTCTCTGAATCCAGAGTCTAAGGAACTGGGAGTTTGGCTTTCTCTTGCAAATTGACATGGCACTATGGCTGCCCAGGAAATGGCTATCAAGAAAGGAACAGTATTCACTTCAAAGTGAAGGCTAAAATAGTGAGTGTCCACAGATTGCATGAGCTAGCTGTGGAAGCTCAGTCAGAGTTGGCACCGAAAGTCAAGCCTAGGCAAAGAGGTCACCTTCCAGCATGAGATTCCCCAGGAAATCAGAGGTAATATGTTGTATCAGGAGCTTTAGTTCAAAGGTCATCTGCTGAAAGAGAGGTCTTGTTTACATGGAATGAATTTTGAATGGGCTACAAAGTGTCTCTACACCTTTGTTACTTCAAGCATGGTTCATGGCCCAACTCCATTTACCTCCTCAGGAGCTCATTAGAATTGTAGACTCTTCCACATCACTCAGGCCTGCTAGATTAGGAGCCTCATCAAACATTTCATCCACACATTAAATGTGGAGGTATAAGAGCCCAGCAGGCGAGATTCCACTCTGCTCACTCTGGCTGACAGCTCCTTGTATAGAAACAGCAGTACCAGTGTTGGGAAGTGAGCAGTGTCTTAGCCACAGTCTATTTCTGTAAAGAGACTCTATGACCACAGCAACTTATAAATGAAAACATTTCACTGAGAGCTTACTCATAGTTTTAACGCATAAGTGAATAACCACCATAGTGAGGAACATGGCAGTACACAGGAGGGCAGGCAGACTGACAGGCATCCCTGAATCGGTAGCTGACAGCTTATATCTTATTTGTTTGTTGGACACAGAGAGGAAAACCTGGACATTGAATGGGCTTTTCAAAACTCAAAGCCCACCCCAAGTGGCACCCCCATTCCCCCCAACAAGACTACACCTCCTAATCCTTCCCAAAACAGTTCCACCAGTTAGGGACCAAGCATTCAAATGTGTGAAACAATAGGACTATTCTCATTCAAGCCTCCACAGGCAGTGAGATGCATGGAGAAATCTGATTGATCCTTATACTCAAAGGCAGTGAGCTGAGGAGTAGACTAGAAGACTTATTTCCAGAAAAAAAAAATGTAAAATTAGTTCTGAATATGATAGGACATGTCATTTTTTAAAAGACTTTATTTTTTATTTAATTGTGTGTGTGTGTGTGTGTATGTCTGTGTGTCTGTGTCTGTGTCTGTGTCTGTGTGTGGGGGCGGGCACTCAGGAAGATCAATAAAAGTAAATCCCCTGAAGCTGGAGATACAGGCAGTTGTTTGATGTCCAACATGAAGGGTTGGAAATTAATTCAAGTCCTCCACAATAGTACAAGCCTTTATTGTTCAGTGAGTGCTTTCTCCAGGCTTGATGGAACATTATCAACTAATTAGTTATATTTCTGCCTTTAACCTATAATGATATATAATATTTTATTTTTGAGACAGAGGGAAAATAACATGGACCTGCCCAATATGGCGTGGGTAGCTATCAGCAGGCTTGAACTGACACAGGAAGCAAATGGAAGATGATTGCTAAGCTGTCCTTGCATCCTGGAGTTTTTGTCACACATACCCCATTGTCCCCTTGCATCTGGATGATCACTACAGAAAATACCTGTGATCACTGGCCCCATGGCAAATGCTTGTAAGACAGTACATTTGGTTGGCAGACTATAACTCTTCTGAATGGAATACAGTATCATACAAACAGTTGCTCATCTCTTGCTTCAGTGAAGACTAAATGAGGTTATAACAAATGACCCACTGTCCCAAGATGTCTTGAGACTCCTTCCTTCAGGTAAAAGAAAGATGTCCATCATCCCTAAGGATCTATGTCCTTTAGTAATTTTTAGGAGAGCCAAGGGCATATGATGGCATATGCCTATGATCCCAGAACTTGGAGATGAAGGCAGGAGGACCAGGACTTCAGGCTCATTGTTGGGTACACAGCAAGTACAAGACTGATCCAGGTTGCACAAGACCTTGAACCAAAAACAAAATCCAAATAAACAAAGATGATGAGTAGCTGAAGGATTATTAAAAGCCGATAGAACTGGCTGCCTCTACACTACAGAGCAAAACTGTGAGCTGGGCTTCTGGAAATCTATCTAAGACTCTTTGAATTTTTCTGACATTTTTCTTAATATCAGCTTGTCAGCTATTAGCTCTCACTTGCTTCCCACTCATCCTTAACTTGTCGTTTTGAATCATCATAGGCTGCAAAAACATATGGCTGAGCTTGGAGGACTGTATACAAACAGTGTGAACAAGTTCTACTGTGGTGTTCTTCTCTGCAGAGAACTGGACCTTTAGTACCTAGTAGGCTCTTCGAGGGTCTCCTCCACACACCCTCCGGTTTTGAAGCATATATCATATAGACAAGGTAGGAAGCTAGAGAAGGAAAATCAATACCTTCTTGTATATTCAGCAAACTGTGAAGACAGAGTTGGGGTCTTGCCAGGAGTCCTTGTGCCAGTTGCCTTCAGAGTATACATTCAGGCTCTGTGTCCCAGTGGTAGCAATTGTAAGGTAAGTCTTAATCCAGATCCTTATATTTTGCATTTGTAGGAAGAGGCAGTTATTCTTATTTTGGGGATTGCAGAAACTATACCTAGCATATTAGTTCATCATGGCTCTTCAGTGTATGAGCAACATAAACAGATGTAATTCCTGCAGAGAGATGCAAAACTGTAGCACATGAGCAACAAAGACGTAACCATGTTTGCTTTGAACTCGCAAAGACTCACACAGTCTTCAAGAACTAGGAGGGAAATAATGACAAAGCTCTGACTGTATGCTTTGGCAAGGACTCCCTTATCTTTGGATTCTACTCTGAGACGCCCATCCCAACTGTGACCACTGTGTCCCAGGCTCTCACCAACTGCAGCTCCCTCCATACTGCCTTCTTTATTCTATACCTGCATACTCAGCCAGCCTGTTCTGCCCAATGTGTACACACACTACGAGTGCTTCTGGTCCTTTGACAAAAGCCTCGCTATCAGCCCAGAGCCCAATTATGTCTAGGATTGACTTCACTTTCTACCCACAATCCCTCATACTTGCACCCACCTCACACCAATCAAACCAAAGCATGATGGATTTCCTTTGAGAGGCTCATATGCTTTACTGTCTTCATGTAAGTTTGCTTGGAATGTTCTCCAATTGACCCTTGATGACATCCTTATAGCCATCACACCTTCATTGGAAAGCCTTCTGTCCCAACCTCAGGCCACCTTCTCTACATGGTAGTCCTTCTCAGCTGCCAATACTTTTGTGACAGCATTTTCAGGCATACTGGGATTCGAATTACCTAGGAGATAGATCTCTGAGCATATTTATCAGAATGTTTCCAGAATGTTTTAACTGAGGAAGGAAGACCCATCCTGAACTAACATAAGGGTGGAAAGGGGAGAAATTGAGCCAGCAGAGAATGTTCCTAATGGCCAGCCATACTTCCTGTGGCCATGACTGCCTATTCCTTCAAACCCTTTGTTAAGTTGCTTTTGTCAGCTGTTCTATCAGAACAGTGAGAGAAGTAACTCATGCTATTAAATTTACACATTTGCTCTTCAAAGGTGAGTCCCTCCTTCTTGACTGGAACTTTACACACCACATAGAAGCTAATCACTGTATCAGCATTGCACATCTCTGGATCCACATGGCCCTGGGGCAGCATGTGAGCATCTTGGCACTGAGGGTCAGTAGAGATGCCTGGTGGCTGCTCAGTGCCCTCAGCATCAAGGCCCCTTCTACCTCCAATTCTTTTGGTAAGAATCTTGTTCTGTTGCATCCTGTGCAACAGGATGGTCTGTGTGGGTCATGGGAGTCAGCATCCCAAGGAGCTGCCAGAAGCTGCTAATACAGATCACAGCATGAGTGACAAAGACTTCAGGTCATCCAGTTCAGCTGGGTACTGTGTTGAACTCCCAGCAAAGCTGAAGCAGTAAATTGCAAGTCAACATTTTCAAAACTGAAACCAAAAGAAAACTGAGATTATGGCACCTGTGATGTGGAAACAGAAGCAGCTTTTCAAACTATATGATCTTCATATGACACGTCTGAAATACACGGAGGAGTCACAGCAGAAGCCTGACAGGTGTGGGGAAGCCAGCTTGACTCAAATCATTCTTTTCAAGGAATTGGCCAATCATACTTACAAGGTTCCAGTCAGAGACTAAAATGGGGGAGAGATTGTTGCCAAATTTCCTTTTTCCGTTGTTCAGGTTTATTTTTTTAATATGATTGGAGATGAAGTTATAAGAACTGTTTTGTTTTATTTTTAAGTAAAGAGAACTCCTTCTCCAGAGGTTTCTATGGTTTCACTTAATACTTTTGCTATTAATAAATATCAAAAGAGGAATTGAAACACAATGGACACTAATTAGGAGGAGACTAACTGAGGTTCAAATAATTTTGAAATGAAAAAAAAACAGGATTTGATCCTGAGGTCATTGATTCATAAGGATCTTTAAAAGCTATTATTCCATGCACAGATCTTTAGAAGTGATTTTTTTTTAAAAAAAAAATCATACCTGGTTCTTCCAACCTGAAATAGTCAGGGTAAACTACAAAGAAGAAAAGAGCTACAGGGTGTGAATGTGTAGCACTCCAGGCCACAGAGGCAGGGGACTGCTGAAGCAGAGCTGAGGACAATCACCCTTTGTAAGGCACAGTCCTAGCCGCTCCTGGGAAACAGGGCTATCAGGAACACTGAGGCAGCTATGAGAAGCCACCAACAATAGTATTTATTTAAACATGAGTCTATACCCAGGGCCTTACCCAAAGAATAATCAAAATATCTATACAGGAAAATACTACATGCAGCCATTTCTCCCCAGCAGCAATGCGGATCATCAAAATAATTGGAAAATATGAGTGTTGCACATTGTCCTAAAGACAGGCTTTTGTTTCTTTGTTTTTTTTAGGAAACATTAGAGCCATTCTGTCCTTACACAGATCATAAGAACCATGGCTCTTTCCCCACAGAATCGTGTGTGCTGCCCACAACAGCTGCTGTCCTCACACATTCATGGTGAGATTCCAACCCAAAGCCCTCCTCTTTGGAACCAGCTCTGCACTGTAGTCCTGCCAAACCATGCAAGTGTCAGTGTGTGCCAAGCTCCTGTCATCTCTGGGGATCCTTCCAGAGTCAGGCCAGGAAACAATGATTACTTCTAAAGAGACTGAGATGACTTAACAATGTCTTGACAGTTGGAACTCTCAAGGAAGTTTACAGAAGACCACATGAGATCTGACCCAAAGATACTAGCAGAAACACATGATCGCAGCCTCAAAGGGAAAACATTCAACATAGAAACATTTTCCCAATGCAAATGCAAATTCATCATTTGACTTTTATTATTTAAGTCGGGAATTTGGAAATTATTTCCCAAAAGGTTTGCTCCAGGAACAAAAGTCCATCAACACAAGGCAAATAGGCTTGCTGACCACGCCCTACCACAATGTGTAATTCCTGCATATGTTATGATTCTTCCATTAGAAAAGGTGGGTGCCTTTGGCTCTTTGGAAACTATCTGTCTCTTTTTCTCACTTTCCAGCAAGAGGGATTAACATGAGCCTTTGTCACTCCCAGAAGCAAGCATCAGTGTAAAAGTTTATTAGTTCATTCTCTACTGCCAAATATGAGGTCAGTGCCAAGAACACAAGCTGAGAAGAGAGGGCAAATGAGTTAGCCTTTCCAGTCCACGTCCTCTTGCTTACCTGAATGCTCACATCTGCAGATCTCAAAGCAGTTTGAACGTCTGAATCACTGGGCTTACTTGCCAGGGTGGCATTGAGATCATCCAGAGTGGCCAGTCCATCTATCTCTTTAATCACTACCCTCTGAGCACTGGTGTGCATGGCCTGGGGCATAGCTCAATCTCTCACAGATTACTCAAGTAGGGAGTCACATGACTAGGTTTAGGAGTAATGCAGATCAGAGTGTGACCATAGCACACAGACCAAAATCTTACAGGATTCTCAGAATACGGAAAGCATGCAGGTCAGATCAGTGGCAAAAAGCTCTTCCTGATTGAGATGACAAAGGTTCCACCCAGAGATGAATAACACATTCTTCTTACCCAACTCTGTGCCTTAAACTCCTAACAAGACAAACAGAGAGAGCTGTCATTTTCTTCAGAATTGCCACAGTTGGCGTAAGCGTTCCCCATCAATCGTTCCAAGAACTGTGGGTCTGGAGGCAAAAATAGAGAGCAATAACAGAAGCAATATATCATAAGAGCCAAGGCAATGGAGCTTTCAGACTATTTAAAACAGTTGATTATCTTGCAGTGGAGGAAGAAGGGACTGTGGGTGTTGAATCCAAAATTTGCTGGATGCTAGCTTTCATCTTAGCAGCAACAATCAAAGGAAATATCTGGGTTTCCGATGGCCTTCAGAAACTCCAGACTTAATGAGCTGAGAAAGGTTGTATGCAGGAAGCTGATACGTGCCTCCTTTTCCCATCTGCTGTTTGATCGGTGTAGCTTCATAGTTTAGAACATCGATCGGGAGTGCTTACCATCACAAGAAGGAATAGCGCTTTGAAGATGGCAGTATGCAGGCTGGATGAGGAAGAGTGGGAGTCATGGAACTCAGCATGAGGAGCCTGCTGCTCCTTGGGTTATTACAGTTGACAGTAAAAGGGGAAAGAACACCCAGTAAGTGAAATCAGTTCCTATGAAGTTCTCCAGAATGCTCCCTAGGTGTGTTTTAAGAGTCAGTTTGAATGGTGTAATGGTTACCATTAGTTGTCAACTTGACAAAACCTAGAATCACCTTGGAAGAATCTGTATGTGTAAGTTAATTGATGTGGAAAGACTCAGCCCAGTGTGGACAGCATCATGCCCAAGGCAAGAGGGCCTGAACTGTGTAGAGTGAAGACTTCAAGCTGAACACAGGCAAGCAAATGAAGCCTTTCAGTTCTCTACTCTAGACCTTGATTTTGAGATGTGATGGAATTAGCTATTCGAGGTTCTGCCTCAACTTTTATACAGGGACGGAAATTGTAAGGTGAAAAAAATCCTTTCTCCCCTAAGTTGTTTTGATCAAAGTATTTTATCCCAGAAATAGATTAAAATTGGAACAGCAGGTAAACCCAGAACAAGGACTACTCTAACAAACAGTGCAGGACACTTAGCTATCTCCCAGCTGAGGGTAAGATCACAGGGCCATCTCCTATCTGGTCTCCCTCAGTCTTGACTAAAGATGACTCTCAGAAGGTGATATCTTCTAGACACTGATGGTCTGCCACACATACCCAACATACCCCAGTAACCTGTAAAAACCCTTGGGGAACAGCCACCATTAAAGACTGATTGGAGTACCCAAAATTTGGGGATCTAAGGACACAGGAGTAGCTCACCAAGGGCAACTTCTGTGGTAGAAGATGTAGGCTGGATTGGCTGGCAGATCCAACAGGATAGCTCAACATATGAGGGATAAAATAATTTCCTCAGTTGAAAATGGGTTCAACATTTTGTTTCCTACTTCAAAAATATTTTCTCAGTAGGTTTTCTGTCTCCACAGAAAAGGTCCTATAGGAGCTTGTGGTGGTTTGAATGAGAAGCACCACAATAGGCTCTTGAATTTGAATACTCATTTCCCATTTGTGGTGCTGTTTGGGGAAGTTTAGGGGTGCAGCCATGCTACAAGTATAGAAGTACAAAGGTGGAAAAGGGTTTTGAGATTGTATCATCTTGCCCCACTTTCAGCTCTCTCCATCTCCACTTCCTTCCTTCCTTCCTCCCCCCATCCCTCCCTCTCCTTCTGTCCCTCTGTTTCAAGTTTGCATTTGAAGTACTGTGCCTTTCTGCCCTTGCCACCATGTCTGCCACGTGTTGCCATTTCTCTGTCCCTCCATGATGGAGTCTCATCCTTTTGAAACCATGAGCCAAAATAAAAATCTCTCTTCTGTAAGCATGTAAACATATTGATATGGATGGAATCTAGCACAAAACAGAATAACATTACACATTGTGAGAAATTATGTGTGTGTGTGTGTGTGTGTGTCTGTGTGTCTGTGTGCATTGCTTGGCACAAAACTTAATTCCTTGAACATGCTAATTACACGCTCCTACACTGAACTACTGTGCTATACTCACAAAGCTTTTGTCTTGTAGACATACATGCACCAGCACCATGCTCAGGTTGGCTGTGACTTTTCAGGCTCAGGTAATCTTTCAGCCTGCACCTGGAGAGCAGCCTAGACTATGTACAGCACCATGTCTGGCACTATGAACATCAGCAGAAACCACAGTAGGCGTATTGAAGGATATAAGTCTGTCGTTGAGTTTCATCACTGTGGCTGTCATTTGCAAGATGATGCTGATGGTAGTAATAATCTTACTGTTTGCCAAGGAGGTCAGCTACGATGCTACCGGCAATGTTTCTGGTTGAGGGGTGTTGTTTCCATCCACATAGCTGCCTAGACATGAGTTTTAGAATTTTTTCTCCCATAATTCCTTGGTGATTATAGCCTAGAGAATAAATTCCTTCTTCTTTACTATTTTTGTCTGTCCTTGCCTCCCTCCAGTCTCCTGTCCCCTTACTTTTCCTTCCTCTTTTGATCTTTCTTTCTTTTTTATTTCTTTCTATGTTCTCTAGACCCTTCTTCTCTGCTTTCCTTTTTTCTTAATTTGCTTGATACTTTTCTTTTTAACTGCTTTTATGTTTGTTTCTAAGTTGAAGAAGCCAGAGAACAGCACTCAGGTATTATTTCTAAGTTCACCCAGAGTTGAAAGTTACAATTATTTTAGGATTCCAGCACTTTCCAGCAGTTCCCCACAGCCTGACTGCTGGCCCTGCGCGTTTGCAAAAGTATGGCAGAGCTAAGGGAAAGAAGGCTGGCTGCTGTGTACTGAGTGTACAGGGTTTTGTCTGGGCGCTGGAATGGCTGTTCCTTTACTGCTGCAACCTTAAGCCTGTGTCACCAAAGCCCCTGCCAGACCAGCTTTTGAGAAGACAGATAGCATGGGAAGATAAGGCTAAGGAAGAGGCTCAAATAACCCTAAGCTGCATTTGCAAGGCCCCTAGAGGATGAACTGAAGGGAAGAAATCAGATAGCAGATCCCCCAAGTGGAAACTTCCCAAAGTTCTCTACTTACTGCAGACAGCTAGGTTCAAATGGAAATTCCCCAAGACCCTGAGGGGCTTGGTTGTGGGCTTTATCAAGGAAAAGGCTGGCATTTAGAGGTATGGTTTACCATGTCACAAGAAAAAAAAAAAAAAACCACCTCCTGAATCCTGGCAATCCCATAATCCTTCTGCAATACCACTGCAATACCAGAAGGTTTAGTAGTTTCTGTAATATTCCTGTGAGTTCCTCTGGGCACCTAGTTTAACACTGCTTTACTTACCCAGAAGGGAAACAGAATTAATTATTCTGCTCCATTTGTTTTGTTTTGTTTTGTTTTGTTTTTACTGGTTGTAAACCCTTATTTCTTTTCATTCTTACTCAAAATTTCTCCTCCTTTTCCTTATTAAAATGTTTGAAAATGAAAAACCATTTATGGTTTTGAGAGATTGTTCAGCAAGTAATGTCATAAACTTAAAACAGAAAAAAAATACATACATCTTAGTCAATATCTGACTCATTTCAACATTTAAAGTTAGTCATCCTGAACATACTTTTTTAACTATATACTAGTTCTGAAGCAATTTCAAAAGGGAAATAGAATGTTAATATTCTGAAAGATAGGGATATGATCTAATTTTCTCATACCTTTTTTCTGTCACGAGAATTCTAGGTCATGATATGTTGTGGACAGTAAGGCTACAATGCACAGGTTTGTCTTTGGTAACTTTTAACCTGTATTTATTTGTCCTTCCTTATCAAGCTCTCCCAGGTGTGGCTTTAATCATTTTTTCTTTGGTGTGTGATCTAATTAGCCTATAGAACCTCTCAAAGGCAAGGCACTGACTTGAATCCAATGTAGAATGTGTGCTGGAAGCCAGTGTGTTAGGTCCCAAGCTTCCAGCTTTCTAACTTACAATGTGACATCCCTTCAACGTCCCTCTATAGAGTTGTTGGTTGAACATATACATGGTCATCAGGACCCTTGTTCTGATGGTCATGACTTATTACTTGCTTCTTTTTATGTACAGAACTTATGAAATTTTTCCATATGAGATTCTTCTTCTCATGCCCCCTCAGTCTGTGCTAATGTGCTGTTATGATTTTTCTTTTTCAAATGCTATAGCCTTTAAGAGTCCCACTATAATGATTTGTCAACTTCATTGGATTCACCGGGCGGTGGTGGCGCATGCCTTTAATCCCAGCACTTGGGAGGCAGAGGCAGGTGGATTTCTGAGTTCGAGGCCAGCCTGGTCTACAGAGTGAGTTCCAGGACAGCCCGGGCTATAAAGAGAAACCCTGTCTCGAAAAACAAAAAACAAAACAACTTCATTAGATTCAAAATCACCTAGAAGACACACATCTGAGCATGTCTGTGGGAGATCATTGGAGAAGTTCAACTCAGGAAAAGAATCGTGCCCTTAATGTGAGTAGCGCCATCCCTGGGCTGAGGTCCTAGACAAAGTGAAAACGGAAAAAGGAGAAATCTGGCTGAGACTGCTTTCTGTCACCATGACGAATTACCCTTAAACAGCAAATCCAAATAAAGTCCTTCTTCTTTAAGTTACTTTTGTAAGGAATTTTGTAAGAACAAGGAGAACAGTAATTAATTCACCCAGGATCATGCTCAGCCCACACAAGCCCTGGTAGACACACTTAAAAGGAAGGACATGTTATAATTTCCTTTATAGCTTGCAGTGCCAATCCAATTACCTCTTCTTGTATGAAAATTCAATGGAAAGGTTCCTGTGCCCCCATTCTCTAACACTAAAACCATAACATTTGGACCATGCTTGCCTAGAAAATTTACAAAGAGTGATGGACCACATTTGCCTAGGAAATTAACAGACTGATAGTTTTGCTTCCTTCACTGCATCTGACACAGTGATTTTGGAGAGAAGGCTGAAAAGCCTCTTAGACATCTGCTGTAGTTCTTTTTCTGTCTTGGGAAATGGGAAAATGACCTCACAGACAAAACTTCATACATCGCACTGCTGGTACTCTCTGCCCACTAAAAGTACCACAGAGTTCTCACAATCAAAGAGCTGTCATCTTGAAACATGCATCCTAAAATAATTTATTACAAATGGCAGTGTTTTCAGGTAGAAACTCCTTCCTAGGTATTCCAAATTCCAAGACAAATCAGCTTAGAAGTTAGGAAGATAGAACAAAATGCTAATTGTCCTTCAAGAACTAAGCCTTAAAAGTCAACCTTTAGATCTTCATAGTTCTTAAGAGCATAGAAATGACAGCAAGAGAAGAAAAGCTGGTACTTGAAGTCCAACAGTTAACATACTAACACAGGTGATTTCACATATGGTGAAAAATAATCAATGACATCAGCCACTCTTTTGAAATATAGATAGATGATAGATAGATAGTTAGATAGATAGATAGATAGATAGATAGATAGATAGATAGATAGATAGATAGACAGACAGACAGACAGATAGATAGATAGATAGATAGATAGATAGATCTATATATTACAAATCCTGCAAAAGCTTTCCTAACAACCAAGAAACTGGAAAATTGAGTCTTGATTTACTGTTTAAACACATCATCCACTGTAATATTGTCTATATTTTTAGGAATACCTAAAGATTATTTTATTGTTATCAAATTATATTCAGTATTATTTCCAGCATTTAAATATTTACTGTAGGCTACAGTGAATTCCTTTAAAATTAGTACCATGTATCAATTTAACCAAATGTTTCCCAACAGCTGTAATGTTAAGTGCTGTCAGCACATTTTGGAACTTAAAATCCCTAAGTACATCAAATATTGAGATGTAGTAATGTCACCCAGTACCCTTCCTTCTCTTAGCACAGTGCCCTTCTTTTTTCCTCATTACAGAGCACAGTAGAAAGTGACATGCTCTTTTCACTTGACCACAGATGACTGGTTCTGGGAACTTCTTCTGAATTTTTTTCAGACTGGAAAAGGAAAATAGTTCATTTCTGTCTTGGGACAGAAGTCATGAGAGAGGAACACAGAGAAGAATGATGAAAAACATGGAGAGACAGTAAGAGAAACAGAGGTTCAAGCAACAGTTTCCTCTTGCCACTGACTTTCTCTTGATCTTCCAACTCAATTGTTACCATGGTTTTCTCCTGTGCTCTTAAGTAGTTCAGACTAGGTTTTACACTCAAGTGAGTTTTCCACTTATGTATAGAATCACCTTGATCACAATATAATCAAAATATTGAGCCTATGAAAATAAAATAGCCAACAGTGTCAACAGCAACAGTAACAGGGAACATGCATATAGCAGCAGTGTCACTGGGAGCCATGATGCATTAAGTAACAGGAGAGAGTAGCATCCTGGGATTCATTAAATTCTTAGGTCTAGGATTAGTAGGTGTGATCATCAGTCTCCATTGTCAATTTGATTCAACATAGAATCACCTAGGATATATACATCTGGATGCATCAGTAAGACGTTTCCAGAAATGATTAACTGAATAGAGAAGACCGGCCCTCAGTATGAGAGGGACCATTTCGTGGGCTTGGTACTCAGAGAGCATAGAAAGGGAAAATACAGAAAGCTAGCTGAGCACATTCATCCCTTTCTCTCTGCCACCTGACACAATTGGCTAGTTCACACTCCTAATGTTACACTGTGCTGACATCATGGTCTCTATCCCCTCAAATCAGGATCCAAAATTAACTCTCCCTTCTGTTGTTTCTCACATAAAAATGGAAAGAAGACTACTGTGTATAGGATAAATGGGATTCATTCCTTCCTTCCTTCGTTTCTCTCTCTCTCTCTCTCTCTCTCTCTCTCTTTCTTTCTTTCTTCAAACATTTTATCCTATTTCCTATTTGCCTATCTCATCCAAAACCCTCAGCAATATGAAGTACAAATGGAACTACCTTCTCCAATCCTGTATCTCTGGGTCCTCTCATAGAGTTATGTGCACAAAAGCAACTCTGTAAATAAGGCAAAGCTAGGGAACACAGGAAGAAGCTCAGATATAAGTGTGCACGCTGTGGTAGATGGGGGGGTAGCAAGCGAACTGAGTACAGGGACTCAGATTGGAAAGAACATGGAAGAAAAAGTGTTGTGGGAAAATCTAAGAAACATCATTGATGATTGGACAGTGTTGCCTGCCTCAGATTAAAGAACATTGTTCAGACAGGCATTACTTGATGCACACAGCTGTCAAACAACCCTGAAAGGATCCAGAACATCATTCTGCAGCAACATATCCACCAGGGTCTTCCCTGGGTAGTCTAACCTCCAACACAAGCCCATCCATGCTTGGCTGAACCAGAAATGAGCAGAGATCCCTCCTTCAAAGTTCACTGGTGAGTAGGTAAGAGCTGAATAGTTGCTGAGGTTGGGGAATTGCCTTAATTGACTGTCTTTAAAAATGGAGCTGATGAGACAAAATAGTGGAATTGCACATTTTGAGGTTTCATTGCTGCTGTTTCTCTTTTGCTAGTCCAAATGGAAATATGTTTTAAGGCAAAGAGCTAGACAAAAGTCTGGTCCAAGAGTTCTGTGAATGCTTTTGTGAAGTTGGTCCGTGATCCTTTGGCCACCACCCCTCAGAGCTTGATCCATGGGCACGTAGCAGCAACACCACACATTTAAATTGTAGATCTGGGGCCTTAAATTTACTGAATCAGAACCTGCACCTGAACAATACGCCAAGGCTGTTTAAACCTACGCTAAACTTAGAGAGGACTAGTCAAGCAACATGGAGCCATTCCAATTTCATCTTAGAAGTGTCATGATGGAAACAGATTTTAGAAACGTGATTATGAAACAGACTGAGGAATGCCAGGAAGCAGGAAAATATTATTTATTTCCCATTATTCACCACTTTCTCTCCTGATGAGCCTCATTGACCTGAAAGAGAACTTTGCCTTTGAAGACAAATGTTTGCATCAAAGTGTGAGAGGCAATGCTGATGGATCATGATCTTGGAAGATGGGCTGAGAAATTTTCTTTTGTGCATTTCTGAGTCACAGACAAGTAGGAGGATGGTCATCTTCAGGGGATGGGTCATCTGTAGGAGGACAGGTCATCTGTAGGAGGACAGGTCAGTTGTAGGAGATGGGTCAGCTGTAGGAGGACAGGTCAGCTGCAGGAGGACAGGTCATCTGCAGGGGACAGGTTATCTCCAGGAGGAGAGATCATCTCCAGGAGAACGGGGCATCTCCAGGAGAACGGGGCATCTCCAGGAGAACGGGTCAGCTGCAGGAGTATCGATCAGCTACAGCGAGTTTTACCTAGAAGAGAGAAGACTCACAACTTGCAGAATGTTGAAAAGACAATTTAAGGAAGATGTAGGAAAATGGAATCAACCAAAAAGAAATCAAAAGTTTGCCATGGAATGGTGAAGGTCATCTGTATGCATCACAGCAGGGAATGTCATAAAAAGAAATATGCATTGATTTCACTGTCTGTTTCTTGCCACTTCAGAAAGGGCTGGATGAAGTCTAACCTTACGTAGACTAGCAGCACTTAATAATAAAGTACCAAGCCTAAAGTCCTGAGTTCATCTCCCCAGCCTTACATGCTGAAAAGCAAAAGCTAACTCTTGCAAGTTGTCCTCTGATCTCCAGAAACATAATTTGGCATGCACATGTGAGTGTATACAAATCAATACATACATTTAATATTTTAATATTAATAACAAATATAACATAATCTTTAAATGTTAACAAAATATTAATTTAAAATAATAAATATAATAAATGCAATACTCTAAAGAAAATAATGAGAAAAAAGGTATCCAAGATGAAGAGAAAAACAAAAAAAATGACAAGTTCTTTAAAAAGAAGCAACGTAATAAAAAAATAATAATGGTGAGAGAATGGAGGGACCCACAGGAAAAACAAGTAATCTGCATGGGACAGACTGAGACCTAACAGAGAGCAAAGGATGAACACCACATACATCACAGCTAGCAGAGAGTGGAGTGTGGCACCTAGACACCACCTAAGAGAGTGGAGGCTGTGCACCACACACATGTCACCTAACAGAACAGAGGCTGTACATCACACACATGTCATCTAACAGAGAACAAGGAGGCTGTGCACTACATACATGTCATCTAACAGAACAACAGGCAAAAGAGGGCAACAAATCCTCCCAGAGATAGATTAAATGCTGCTTTATTAGCGCTACATGTTTAAAATGCTAATGGATAAAAAACTATTGCTGCTGAAAGACATTGGATTGCAGAAAACTGTTGGATTAAACCAGCCTGATTATTTTAATGATGTTCTGACATCAGAATGAAAAACAGGAAATGTGCTACTCTGGGAGAGAGGCTATGCCTATATTTCCACAGGAAAAGAAAAGCTATGGGTTCCTTCCAAGTTGATAAAAATCAGACATGACAAAGGGAGACCCCCTAAAGACCTTGACTATGGACAAGAAGAAGATTGACAAGATTAGCAAAGATAGGTGATGTATAGGTGGTGATATATATGTCTCTGTACTCCAAGACAGCTCTGGGACCAGCTGAGACTTATCTGTCTATATACAGCCAATAACACTTATTGAGCACAAAATTCTCTTGACTTATTATTATATAACATCCATTAAGATGGCATAAATGGAAAATTATATCGTAATTTGATTATGTGATCAAACTAACCTCTAAAGAAAGGCAGTTGTCTTTTCTTATTGATCTTCCTTAACTGATCTGTGCACCCTGCATGTTTCATATGAAAGTCATTACAGAGCCATATGTTGCTTGTAAGGTTTGTAAATTGAAGAATTGAAGAGGAGAAAGACATCCCTGACAAGATTTGCACTCTGGGATGCTGAGATTATGGGACCTTCCATTCCAGCTTCTTGCTTGATTCTACCTCAACTACATCAAAGCTATTTCCTCTAAAGACTTGCCTCCAGGACATTTGCAGAGCAGCTAGCTCACCCCTCCAGCCTTTCAGACTGTTAGAGTCAGGACTTCAGCTAAGCCATGAACTTTCTCATCACATAGAGACTGGAAAGCAAATGATGCCTGCTAGCCTTCCTTTGACAAAACCAATTTTCTAATTTCCCTTTAGGCCCCCAGAAGAGAATTCTTCACTGCAATTCAGCTAGAAGCAAGCAAAAGAAGATCATCATCACAGTCCCTTAGGATGGTGTGGATGGTTCTGGCTATTTTATGAATTTTTGATATGCTATCATTTTTAAGGATAGTTTGCAAATGTTGTATCTTTGGATGGGGAGGAAACTAGAGAACTCACGCTCAGAGATTTCTACCGTTCCTTTTTTCTTCATCATCCTTCTTTCTTAAGTAAAGGAAACTGGAGTGGAAAAAAGAAGTAATATCATAGAAATTAGAGAAATAGACAAATAGGGATAGGTTATCACATTTACTCTTAAATAAAACATTATATAGCAATAATCTTATGATGATAGAAATCTTTATAATTGATACAAAATTAAAGTTATAATTTTTTACATGGATACAAAATTTGAATATTGATATAGGATTTAGGTTTTCCTTGGTATAAATCTGTATATTGATACAAAATTTGAAATTAATTTTGTTACCTTTAGAAAGGCACTGTGCCTCTGCAACTCAATTAAGAATACAAGGCTTTGACCCAGTCCTTCTAATAGCTGCTATTACAAACTGTTTAGGATGATTAAGTAATGCAAGTTAAGGGCCAGAGAGTAATCTCATGGTTATATTAGATTCTGATTTAATTATAATAAAGTGTTTTCAATTTACTCAACTAGAAATGGCTAGAATAAGTAAGATCTAACCGTTCAAATATACTTTACACAGCTAGGTAGTCTTCAAAGACATCAGAAGTCCACAGAATGTGACGTTTAATATTATTTCACTATTAAGGACCATTTGACTACAAGACACGCCTACTCCTGACAACTTCTCCTTCGTGGTTCAAAGAAGAATAGAGCATCTTTACCTCCATGAGAGGTTGCTTATCATGGCAAGGTAGCCAGTGTACAGAAATTGGGTAGGCTGGGCCTTCCAATATGGTAAATGATCAAGACAATATACCCTGCTATATTTTACAATAAACTCAGTATTTTGGGAGGAGCTAACATGGGGGGGAGTAAGGAGATGTAGAGGAGAAGGAAGAGGAGAAGCTTAGGGAGGATGAAGGATGTAGGAGCCATGGAGAACCATGGGTCCAGGACCATCCTATATCTAGGTTAGTTAAATGGGTAACACCTCTAATTGTGTGAGCATCTTGTTAATTGAGCATTACCAAATATATAAAGCTATTAGATAATCTTTAAACATTAGAGTCTCATTTCTACCGGGTATCTCATGGATGGCGGAATAGTCTGGGCTCAGCTAGACATTGTGGAGACAGCGTAGTAGACTGGCAGAGCCATCTCCCACGTTGGCGTCTCATGGGTGCCAGGGCTGGTGTTTCTGGCTGACCATTTCTAGCTGTGGCACACACGTGGCCTCTGGCCAGGGAACATGGCGGCAGAGCTAAGCACAGCCACTGCCACTTAGATAGTTGACCCAAGAAATAGCCTTTTATAAATATTAACCATAACACCTATGGGCAAATATGTTCTGGGAAATCCATTCTCAGGTGACCCTAGCTTGGGTCAAGTTGAGTAAATCTAAGAGAGAGACTACACAGCATGCAGACTGTTAACATAGAGTGGAGGCTGTGCACCAAGGAAGCTTGCCCACAGAGGCTAAAGACTTAATGTCATGTAATCTTCACCTGTCATAAGTGAGTCGCCTTAAGAAAATTAAAAAGCTTACAAATAAAGCACTCTCTCAGATGCAAAAGAGAGGGGGAATTGGTAGGGGGAAGCACTATGAGGGGGTACCAGGGAGGAGGCAACATTTGAAATGTACATAAATAAAATATTTTATTAATAATAAATAAATAAGGTCATTTAAATTTTTTTTAACATTTTAAAACCATACAAACCATTCCTAACTCTTAGGCTGAACAAAAATATGCAGAGGCAGGATGAGGCCTACAGTCTCAATTGATGGTTCTTCTGTTAAGTTGTCAATCACACTAATTTTCTTTTGTGGTTAGTGGCTGAAATTTTACTTTTTTGTAGCTTTTGGTCCACAAAGAACTAGGCACGAATCATTAGATTTCTGAAGTTAATATTGTTGAGTTAGCCCGTAATTTTACTCAGTTTGAAAATGGAGGAAGGGAAACACTGGAATATCTGTGTAAGCAGTGCAGCACACTACAGCATGAACTAAATGCCTGACAATAAGTAACATTTTCTGCCAATGTTTGGTCAATTCAAGGAGTCATCAATGGTGAGAGCTTTGAAACATTGTCCAGTTTCTATTATTTCATCAATGTATGCTGCCTGACATATGAAGATCCATTTAATGGAATATAACTTTAAATTATGTTGGTTTAATATCAGTATCTTTTTAATTAAAATATGACAACAGTTTGCTGCTCTGTCACCTTGGGGAATAAATTAGAAGTGAGAACACTGCATGACTATGAAGCAGCTCTGAGTCTGGTGAGGATGACTCTAGAGCCTTCTCCTGTGGATATGTTCGTCTAAGTGAGGCACGGAGGTGGCCTTTAATTGTTTTGTAAACCACAAAGTAGGGCTTCTGTTGTCCTGCTCCTTACACTACTGTGGGTAAATACCAATTGTAACAGAGTTACATTTGGAAGGAGAAAGACACCCATTTAGTGTGGTCTGCACATCTGAACAACCCAGAGGAAGAATGCATTAGTTTAGGGAAATAGAATGCTGTTTTTCTGTTAACAGAGTATGCAATACTGGATCCAAAATCTCATTCCACCCTCTATTCTCTACCATGATTCAGACTATTCTATGATAGTGCTTAAGAGAGAGAGGCCCATCCCTCATGGTGCTTTTCCATCTACTAAACAGATGCAGATAAAGAACAAACAAGTAATTCAATGTTTAGCTTGTCATATGGTAGAAGAGACGTAAGCCAACAGAGGAAGGGACATGAGTATGGTTACAGGTTCTCTTTTATACAGGTTGGTCAAGGACAAACCCTGTGGAGTTGTAAAGAAATCAGAGAGCAATCTAGAGTGGATATCAGAAACATTCCTAATAATAGTGATAGGAAGTCCAAAGCCTGTGGCATAAGATCTCGCTTGGAAAGTTCCAGGGACATCCTAGGAGATACCAGAGAACAGTATAAAGTGAGGAGTGTTCTGCTTTGTTCAGTGCTGAATTCTCAATCCTGTTGCATGGCAACAGCCCGTGAAGGTGTGGCAAGTGAAGGAAGCTAGCCGATCACAATTCATCCACAAGAAAGAAAGAGAATAGGGAGAGGACAAGGAGAGAGGACAGAAAATAAAACAAGAACTCTCAGTCTGTCCCCAATGAGGTATTTCCTCCAGCGAGTCTGTACCTCCTAAAGGTTCTATAACTTTTCCAAACATCACCACCAATTGGAAAACAAGTGTTCAACTATGTGAGTCACTCAAATCACCACAGGTACAAATATTGTTCTAGTTACATTTCTATCACCACAATGAAAGCATACATGACCAAGCAATTTAAGGAGAGGAGAGTTTATTTTGTCACACACTCCAAGGAATGAAGGTGTCATGGTGGGAAGTTGTGGTGGCTGGTCATATGGCATCTTCAGTCCAGAGATGAATACTGGTGCTCATCCTTCTGCTTGTTTTGTTAGCCTTGAACCAACGAATATTGCATGGTGATTAAGGATACCTTCCCCTTCAGGTTATAGTCTCTAGAAACACCTCTATAGACATAGATATGTCTTTGTGATCCTCAAGCCTGTCAAATTGACAATGTGACCAGATTTAGAGTATTAACCAAGGCAGGGTTTTCTCACAAATAAAATATCTGACATAGTAGAAAGCACTTAACTAACTATTGTGCTTTGGGAACAAATATGAAAAGCAGAAATTACAAGACAGAAGACATCTGAACTCTCCTCAGCTACAGATGTGCTCCTGGCTAACATCTCCTCTTCATCTTCATTTTCATCTTCATTTTTTTTTTGCCTCTAGAGTTTTCATGGTATTTGTGACAATCTCATAAAAATGGAAAACCAGTCACGAAATGGGAAAATATGGATCTTATTTAAACATGTACAAAATTCCAATTTCAACACCCAGTATTTGTTGGCCATGTGGTTTTATTTATGTGGCCAAAAGACATAAATTCATTTAATGAGAAAGCTGGTAACATTGGGTGTTTCCACTACAAAGGGTGTTGAGCTAGCCTCTGCCTTCCAACTCAAATATCTTTGAAGTTCAGAGGTCCAGAAAAGCTCAGTGATGCTGAAAATTAGAACAACTTATCTAAAGCCAGAATTTGGCAGGAGTTCCTAACTATGAATTTGGCAGGAGTTCCTGACTGCAAGACTGATGAAATTGGATGGACAGAAAGCAGATGCAAGCTCAGTGGTGCTGTGCACCATGTAGCAGAGCATCCCTGCCTCTTTAAAGGAACGGGAAGAACAGAGAGGACACACAATTCTGGTTCTGTCCTCCACCACAGGACTTGAGATGAAAGGAAAAAGGAAGCAATATTCTCTCTGATGTTTCTGTTTTCCTAGGTTTCCAAATATAAGTTTGTCTTATCTCTTTATAACTACACTGAAACTGTAACTACTATGACATACTGGATCATGTAAAAAGTTGCATTATCTTGGAAGTAGTATCTGCCTTTGTAAAAGTTAGGTCTGGTTGGTTCTTCCTCCCTGCCCCATGTCCTCAGATATAAGACTCATACTCAAAATATATTTACAAATACCTTGGCCAAATGGCTAGGCTCTTCTCTGAGTAGATCATAATTTACTATAACTCATTTACTCTATTCTACGTTCTGCCACTGGCTAGTTACCTGTGCTCAGGTACCATGGGTCCATCTCATCACATCTTCCTGGGCAAATTTTCTGTACCTGGCTCCATCCCAGAATTCTTCCTGCCTTTCAGATGCCCCACTTCCTACTTCCAGCTTAAGCCATAGGCTTTTAAATTGACAGGTAATGCATTGATACAATACTCAAAATATTATCTCTACATGTCTTAGTATGTTTTTATCACTGAACAAGAGTAGCTGAAGCAGTGTAATTTATTTGAAAAGCAGTGTGAGGGAGCAGTTATTTAGCTCACAGCTTTAAAAGTCCAAAATCATGATCCTGACTGTGGCTTCTGTGAGTCTCTTATAAAAAATTAGCAAAGAGAGTCAGTCATTAGCCAAGAAAGTCGAGCTTGTCACACAGAATAATCCAACCTTACAAGAACGCTAAGTGCTAAGAACTAGCTGGATCCTGGAAGACAGCATTCATCAGAGTGATGCTCTAGTACTCTAATTACCTTCTATGAGATCCCACCTCTTGAAGGTCTCACCACTCCAAGAGTCATATAAACACAAGGCATCGATCACATGTACCTTTGGGAACAAAACATATTCAAACACAGCAATGGCTTTTGCCTCTGGTCCCAGAAACAAGGAGACTAGCAATCTTCTTTTGAGGTGGCCTTTTGTCTTAAGTCTCATGAAGTGATCAAGAACCAGGAAGTGATAGTGGGAAGAGAGTCCATGTAGTCTTCAGAGAGAACCTCTGTTACATTATGAAGTAATACTGAAGAGGACCACAACATCAGGGTTACAGAGGTGGCTCTGTGGTGATGAGCATGCACTGGTCTTGTAGAGGACCAGAATTCTCCTCCCAGCAATATTTTGCATAGCTCACAATCTCCTGTGACTCCAACTCCAAGGGATGAAGCACCCATTTCTAGCCTGTGTCGGCATCTGTACATATGTTCATATACACAAAGAGAGACATATACATAAATAAAAATAAAATAAGCTTTTAAAAAGAGGACTCCAGAGCCGGGCAGTGGTGGCACACGCCTATAATCCCAGCACTTGGGAGGCAGAGGCAGGCGGATTTCTGAGTTCAAGGCCAGCCTGGTCTACAGAGTGAGTTCCAGGACAGCCAGGGCTACACAGAGAAACCCTGTCTCGAAAAAAAAAAAAAAAGAACTCCAGTGAATAGGGAGAATGCCCATGTTTATAGAAGGTGCAAGTTGTTAGTTCACAGAATTTAAAAAGATGATGAGAAAATTTCAACTCAGTTTTCAATAATTGGACTTTTTTTTCAAGATTCCAGAGGAACACTAATGGATTTTGATGAACGTAATAGAAAAATGCATATGAGATGAATGAATAAGATCAGAGTGTATGGAGGTGGGCAAACAGAGCCAGGTAGGAATCCCAGAGCAAGTGTCAATCATTTGCACCTGGAAAACAGGCTGACATCTGGGGCATTAGGGAAAAACAGATGTTTTGATCTGTAGAGAAGTAAACAAATAAAACTGAATCCAGGTCTCACATTATGCATGGAAATCAGTTCCAGATGGGTTAATAAGTAAAAGACAAACTTCCAAAACCCTTAGGATAAACAGAGTGGAGGTCCTGGATGCTAGCAAGATTAATAAACCAAAAGATAGATTGCAGGCTAATATCATATAGAATAGAAATCAAGGCATGAGGATTAATGGCAATGGCTCAACCTGAAAGATGAAGCATGTCAAATACATAAAAACAATAAACATATATACCTAAGAATACAGATTCTGAGAATACATATTAAAGAATATAGAATACAAATTGAGATAAATAAAATTAAAAACGAATGTGTCATGTCCACTATTGTAATTGAATACTTCAACACATCCCTCAGAGCCAAATAAATTAATCATAACAAAAAAATTAAAATACCCCAGCTCTCTTAATTTGATATCCAACACACAAATATACCTTAAATCACAGAACACTCACAATTGATTGTGTAGTTCAGGAGCTATTGGCAGTTGTTTTTCTGATGGAAGCAAAAGTTTTTTTTTTAAGAGTATGGCCCCTTGGCTGTCTACTTGACATACCCAGGAAGAAAGAACTTCATTTTGGGAGTTGCTTCCATTAGTCTGACCTGTGGGCATACCTGTGGGGCATTTTCTCAGTTGCTAATTTTTGTATGAGAACCAAGCACCCTGTGGTTGGTGCCACCCCTGGGCAAGAGGGCCTGGGATATAAAAGAAAGGTGGAGGAATAAGCCATGGGGAGCAAATAGAGAGTGTTCCTCTGTGGTTTCTGTTTTAAGATCCTGCCTTGAGTTCCTGCCTTTTCCTCCTCACTTTGCTTTTTTGGTCATGGTGTTTATCACAGAAACAGAAAAGTAAACTGACATGCCCATGGTGGGTCAATCCTGCTGCAGTTAGGTGGCCCACCCACCCACGAGCATATGCACAGCACTATCAGTGTTATTACAAAGAAAGAGGGCTGGAGGATAAGAGACTGAGAGGGCAGGGGTGGAAGGAGTTAGAGGGAAGAGCTGAGGGTGAACATGTACAAACATACTGTAGACACACACGAAGTCCTTAAATAATACTAATAAAGTATGGCATTAAAATTACTGAGGTGAAAGTTTGCCAACAATGTTAGGACATTTAGTAGCAAAATGGTGTTTTCAAAGCATAGGAGTGAAAATCTTCAATACTGAGAAGATTCATGGTGAAGGGGGTTTGTCAAAGAGCAACAGTGCAAATCCAGAGACAGAGTAGTAAGAGAGCAGTGAGGGTAAGAGCGGTGTGTGAGGAAAGCGGCTGGTGCAGACTGAAGCTCTGCCTAGAGAAGGAAGGAAGACAAAGAATAAGTTCTCTCCCCACACAGGAACATGGATTAGACCTGAAGTGACGTAAATAGATGATGGAGAATAGATAGGTAAGTGGTAGATAGATAGATAGATAGATAGATAGATAGATAGATAGACAAATAGACAAATAGATGACAGATGATAGAGAGATGAGTGAGAGAATTGATAACTAAATAGAAAGATGGATAGTACACTTCTAGGCAGATAATAGATTTTAGATAGACAGATGCATAGATGAATGGATGAAAGCAGGAGATTGATACATTTTAAAAACTTCCAGACAATACAATAAAAAAACAGTGACAAAAGGAAAAGAGTACAAACAAAGCGACCACATCCCAATAGCACAGCGAAATTTTGGAATTGGGAATTTGTCTGTGCAATACACAGCATTAAAGAAGGAAAAGTACATGACTGTGACCCTAAAAGAGAAGTGGGGAGAGCCCATCACTAATTATTATTAAAAGCACAGAAACTGAGAAATAACAAATTTGAGTCTTTGTGTGTGTCTACAAGACTGTAGAAAACATTACAGGCACAGAGACGGCAGCACACGTCTAGAGCACCCACGCTCAGGGTTGCTAAGGTGAGATGAGAGGAAACAGGAGAGAATCTGGAAGTGGACTAGACAGGTAGGCTTGTGTGCACAGGTGAACCATGCACAACACCCTGCCTCAAATAAGGTAGAGGGCGATAACTAACACCAAGATCCTCTGGTGCCTCACAGGAGCACTATGGCATGCACATATCTGAACTCAAACACTCAATATATAAACACACTCATTAAACACACACACACACACGTGTATACACCCAAGCACTGTAGCATGCACACACTTGAACTCAAACACTCAGTATATATACACTCCATAAACACACACACACAGACACACACACACACACTCAAATAGAAATAAAATAAAGTCAAATGAATAGAGAGATGTTGTGTGTTTATTTCAGTTAAAATTATGAATTAAAAATTGCCACTGTCATCAATGTGTTGGACATAGGCTGAAGTACTTCCTTTACAGGCAAACCAAATGAGACAAAAGTGCAAGTGTTGTTCCGGAAACAATTACCGTGAGAACACAAGGCAATCTCTACTGATTTATCTCTACTGATAAAGCTTTTAAGTTTCAGAGAGGACGGTAGGGGTGGCAGACAGAAAGTCTACAACAGCAAATGCCAGACAGGTGATATAAACCGTAGCTATAGAGGAGATATGATGGTAATATCAAGGTGCCATTCAAGGTAGTAATTAGATCAAACAGGGAAATAGAAAGCACTTTCTGTCGTTAAAGGGGAAGAAAGCTGGAAGTGGGTTTAAAAGGCTGCAGAAGAGCTAAGCTGCTGGGGCAGTAAGCCAGCATGGAGCTTAGCAACAGAGTGATCACAACAGAAAAGGTTGGCAGGCAGGAGCCAGAACCCTGATTCACCTGTTCAGCAGGCACTGGATGTGGAGTGACAAGGAGGGACAGAAGCACATCTGGTTTCTCCTCCCAACTTCCCATCCATGCTTTTGTCTAGCCCAGCCGAGAGGGAAACTGGGAAGCCCAGCACTCATGATGGAGCAAGAGGAGGCAGGAAAAACGGGACGAGTGCTTGAGCCAATTATACTGCAGTCTAGCAAGCTTGTATGTGCCATCCTTGTTATCTGAGTGTTTTCCTACCCAGGATTGCAGCAGCTCCTACTGGGAGCACCCACTTCTGCAGCTCTGGCCATGAAGATGACATGGGTCCTGAAGGTCTAGGAACCGTGCTGGGGGGTGGGGGTGGGGCGTCCACAGCCATTGCCCACACCCCACTACTTATTACACTCCATGTGTTTCCTCTCCCTCTTCCTTCCTAAAGTCTACAAACAGTCTATTCATTCAGCCCTTCAAATGTTATTCAATTTTTTGAGGTTTCTGACTTGAAAACTCCAGAAAGAAAATGTTAGCCAATACAGAAAGTCAGGATAAATCAGAAAATTCTCAAACTTCCCTCACAGTTGTTTTTCTTATGGAGTCTTCTATTATCTGAAAAGGAAAAAAAAATTGAATAACAGACTAACACTGAAACTGTTCCTAAATTTTGAAATATAGTATTAGTTAGAAGGTACAACTCTCTCTTCTAAAGCTCTCCCAGAAGTTAGCAGAACCCTCCAGCACTATTTTGTCCCTTCTGTTTTCCTAGGCAGCCCTAAGGAATGTCAAGATCTCAAACGTAACCAAAAATGAATATGTAAGTAAGCCAAATACTTCTGGCCCTCGATTTCCAGTGACTGTCACACATGCTCTGCTGGATGGATTTAGCTATTTTCGTCTTCCTGATCTTGACTTTTCAAGATGAATTCTTAAACGAGAACTAAAATCCACCCCCAAGGTTTTATCAGTCCATCTTTGGGTGGTGTTGGTGTACAGCTTAAAGGCATGTGTAAACAAAAACAGACTTTATCCAGGATAGATGCTCCCAATTTATGAGGAGCACAGGATTTGGGTACTGCTGTTGTAGAAGAGCAAACTATGCAATTACTAACTTCCTATATGCAAGAAAATGCTGATGGAATGTTTGGGGAATTGGTGTTTGACTCGTTCCTGAAACCATTCTAGGTCTGTATTCCGGCCTCAAAACACTTCTACCAACCTACTCAGGTACACGTGCCAAAGTTTCTTTTTCTTTCTCTGCTGGTGTTATCAGCTATTACATCGCCTGCTGATTTAAGAAAATGAAAAGATAGTCTATTCTCAGGCATATTGTAAGTGTCACACCAAGTGAGTAATCAGACAACTGGGTTGAAGGCATCTTGTATAACTACATCTTAGAGGGGAAAATAGATTACAATGGACAAGAAACAAAAGCATATAGTAGAGCTTGGAACCGAAGGACCAGATCAGCTGCTGGTGGAGATTAAGAAAGAAGATGGGTGGTAGGGTAGCTCTGATAGGATGGACTCAGAAAGGTCACATGACTTCCTCCCAGGGTCATTGATGTCCTTCCCCAGGAAAACCTACTCTCCAGAGCATCAGCTAAAGGATCTGACATGGGTTCCACAGAATCCCCAGGCAAACAGTCCAAGGAGGGAATGCCTCACTGTTGCTATGGAAAGCTTTCATTGTGTCTGACAGTATCATGGAGGCTCTCATGAATGATATCAGAAAGTAAAGAGAATGCTTGTCATAAAGAACAGGCTATGGAGGACAAAGGGAAAAGGGGTATGGAATCTATGGTCCTGAAGCAGAGTTAAAAAGCTGGAGTCTTCACAGTCTCAAATAAACACGGAGCCCCGAGAGGCTGTTTGAGGAACAGGAGGCAACAAAATTATGGAGCAAATATGTGAAGGCAAAGTTATGTACATAGATACTAGAATGACCAAAGAAAGCCATAGAAAAAGACATGCAAACAGACAGAAAACACAATAAAAGCTGTCTTAATAGAAATAATGTCCTTTATACTCAAGAAGCAGACTTTAAGCTTACTAGCTGCGTTGACTTTTAAGTGAAATAACTTTATATGTCATCATCTGCACCCAAAAATAGCAAATCAAAATGTTCCATAAAGTACCCACAAATTACTCAAACTTTAAATATGCTTTACATTTTTTCTTCAAATTTGGCTTCTTTTTCATTTCTCATTAAGACCCAAACTACTGCCAATGTTGAAATGTATGATTCTATCTATTTTTAGCTAAAGATCTAACATATTATCATGTGAGATTTTTTTCTTTCCCTTTCCATGTAAAAGAGCCTGGCCAGCCCATCCAAGTTTCCCGAACTATTTCAGATTTCTGTCTGAGTTTTTTTTTCTATTGCTGTGACAAAACAGTATGACTAAGGCTTATCAAAGAAAGCATTTAACTGGGATTACAGTGTCAGAGGATTAGAATCCATGATAGAAGAACATAGGCAGTAGAAACAGTTGAGAGTTCATGTCTTGATGGCTCAAACAAGCTTTTGAAACCTCAAAGCCCACATAAGGTCACACACCTCCTCTAACAAGGCCACACCTTCCAGTCCTTCCCAAACAGCACCACAAATTTGTGAGCAAGTATTCAAATATATGATCCTATAAGGACCATTCTCATCCAAATTACTACAATCTTGTTTAAGATTGTTAAACAGGAGTTAACATCTTGAATTTTTAATTAATACCTGTTTTTTGCTGTTTTGTTTTGTACTCTTCTGACTCTTTGATAAACAAGGAAGTGTAAGGTGGGTAACAAAGATCTCCCTGTTACTTCTACAAACATGTTTTACAACTAAGTGACACTGCTCTATCTTTGAACCACTTTCATGGGGCACATATAATTGCATCAGAGTAGAGTCCATGTGAGACTTAGCTTGATGAGGGAGAGTGCTTCTTCCGGAACCAGGCAGGAAGAAGGGAGCAACTGGACCAGTGATATTTTAAGCATGTCTGTCTTTCCTGGGGAGGAGAATATTTCCTTTAAATTTTGTCTTTGTTTTTTTCCATTCCTTCTCTCCAGTCATGGCACATGTGTGACAGTCACAGGACAATTTGAAGGAGTTGGTTCTTTCCTTTCCCGACATGGATCTGAAGAATTAAACTTATGTTGTTAAGCTGAGCAGTGAGCAATTTTACCTGTTGAGCCATCCCACAAGACTAATTTTATTTTATATAGTTTATATTAGATAAAAAAATCCACTGGATCTTTAAACTACATATTTGAACTACATATTATCTTTCCTTCACCTTTATCCTCAAACTTCACAACCTAAGACCAAACAAAAACATAATGCAAAGGTTTGCCCCTACTTCCTAAATTTTGATACATACTAATAATCTCTAATACATAAAAATCACTATGAATTATTTCAAACTGTTGACACAGCCAAAGTGCAGAAATCAAAGTAAATCACCTAGGTTCGTCACAAGATGTGCTAAAGTTACTTATATTTTCATAGAATAGTTCAAAAGTTTTACTTAGAGGCATAGATCCAGGAAAAGTATTTGTGCACACTGAAAATCACATTTGAAAATTTTTATAGCAGAATTTCTCAGAATATATCAGAATAGAACTGTATGTCAGGGGTGGAGAAATGGCTCAGCAGTTAAGAGCACTGGCTGCTCTTCCAAAGGCCCTGAGTTCAATTCCCAGCAACCACATGGTGGCTTACAACCATCTGTAATGGGATCTGATGCCCTCTTCTGGTGTGTCTGAAGACAGCTACAGTGTACTCATATAAATAAAATAAGTCTTTATTTTTTTTAAAGGAAGAACTGTATGTCCTTCAATGGGAGCAAAGGTAACAATGAAATATTACTCTAAAATTATAAAAGAAAATAATCAGCTGATATATATTATATATGGAATATACATTAGTATATATAATAATATGTTATATGTGTGCTACATATAACATAATAATTATACTATCTTGGCTAGGGATATAGCTAGTAGCATAGCTGCCTATCATTCACAAGGCCCAGGGTTTGATCCCCAGTACTACCAAAAAAGAAAAAAAAAAAAGGAAAAAGGGTTGTGGATTTGGGTTAATGCTTATATTCTATTAATTGGGTTCCCAAAATCGCATGAAAATCCTGCATATAAGACGCTGAGGGTCCCTGCCTCTAGTTGGTTTTGGCTGGTAAATAAAATTGCCATTGGCCAAAGGTTGGGCAGGGAGACAGAGGCGGGACTTTAGAATTCACAGATTAGGGGACCACCAAGGAAAAAGGAAGAAGAACCAACATTCTGGGAAAGTAGAAAGATCAGGCTTGAGAAGTGCAGGACAGAGAGATAGCTAACACATAAGAGCTGGGGATCATGGCCCAGATGGGCTACAGGCCTGGGTCCAGGACAGCCAAGATGGAATAGAGCTCTTAGTAATAATTCTGGAATATTGGAGGGGAGAATGTGTTAGCTGCAGAGAGGTTTAGAAAGACCCAACAATTGAGCTGATTAACACCTATTAAATATAAGACTCTGTGTGTGTGTGTGTGTGTGTGTGTGTGTGTGTGTGTGTGTGTGTCTTTCATTCAGATATCCAGAACATTGGGATAGATAGCAAGGAACTCATGCTTCCACCAGGGTGATTACTGTAGCCTACTGCTACAAAAAGTGCCACAGTGAAAAATCCAGGTCTGGAGATTCGGGTCAGTGTTAACAAGCATGTACCATTTTTCAGGGGATCTGATCAGTATTTATGAGCATGTAATATTCTTGCAGAGGATGAGTTCAGATCCCAGTATCCTCTATAACTTCAGTACACAGTTTCGAACACCTTCTAGCTTACTCAGGCACTAATGTTCATGTGCAGACACCTGTTGCAGTAATTATTTAAAGCAGCTGCCAGTCAAGCTATCTAAGCTGCAGCGGCTCTGCCTAGCTCAGCTGCCATGTTCTGTGGCCAGAGGCCACATGCATGCTGCAGCTAGAAACTGCCCGCCAGAAACACCAGCCCTGCCACCCACCAGATGCCAGCATGGGTGATGGCTCTGCCAATCTTCCATGCTGTCTCAGCAAGGCTGGACATTGCCCAGACCATCCTGCCATCCACACGGGCCCAGTAGAAAAATGAGACTCTAATGCTGAAATCAAAGGCTTATATATTTGGTAATGATTAATAACAAGATGCCCACTCAGTCAGAGGTGTAACCCAATACCCAACCTAGATATACCAACTACCTTAGATTGCGGGAGACACGTGAATGTCTGCCTCCAGTTTTCCCTCTCTCTCCTCCTTACTCCTCCTCTTCCTCTCCTTACTCCTCCTACCTCAGCTCCTCCTACAGACACCCACCCTCAGATATCCATATGAATATAATTAAAAATAAAATCTTTTTTAATTCCTAAAACAAATTTAAGGAAGCAATGAAAGTGATCACAAAAGAAATAAGATTGAACTCATAGGACCAAACTTGACCAAAAATTTGCAAGATGCTTAGAGAAAAAGGAAAAACAAAACTAAACAAAAGATCAAATAAACCCAGGAATAGCCCATGCTCACACCTCACTGGTTGCTGTTACGATGGGAGGAGGAAATGAACATCTGACCTTCCCTGAGGCACCATGGACACAACAGGGACATGCTGGATACATCCTGCAGCCTTGCCTTCAGGCTGCCTCAACTGCAGACCCAGGCACCACTGCGAAGCTATCTCGTTATGCATATGCACACACCCCCAAACCTCAGAGAAATTGAACTCCAGACTATTTAAGATGCAGATCATTTCACATAAGGGATCCTCCAGCCAAAGGGATCTCAATCCAGAATCAATACGAAACTTTTAATTCAGCAATAAAAAGACAAATAATCCAATTTTTAAAATATATTGCATATGTGTGTGCACACATAGGTATGCATGTGGGGGCAGTACCATGGAGACCAAAAGAAAGCATCTGAGGTTGGAGTTACAGGACGATGTGGGGAAAATGGCACTGAGGCTTCATAAAGAAAATTACAGCAAAATTCATGTTGTCTTGGTTTATAATCGCTGAATAGTGTTCCATTGTGTAGATTTATCACATTTTCTTTATCCATCAGGGGATATCTAGTTTCCAGTTTCTGGCTATTATGAATAAAGCTGTTATGAACATAGTTGAACAAGTGTCTTTTTGGGTATATGATAAGAAGTGGTATAGCTGGATCTTGAGTTAGAACTATTTCCAGTTTCAGTTTGCAGCCAAATGGATGGATCTTGTGAATATTATACTGAGTGAGGTAACCTAGTCCCAATAGGGCATATGTGGTATGTACTCACAAATAAGTGGATATCAGCCATAAAATACATGATATTCAAGTGTGAAGGTTTGAACATGCTTAGCCCATGGAGAGGCACTATTAGGTGGTATGGTCTTATTGGAGGAAATGTGTCATTGTGGACATAGGCTTTAAGACCCTCATCCCAGCTCCCTAGAAGCCAGTCTTTTCCTAGCTGCATTCAGAACTAGAGGTGGAACTCTCAGCTCCTCCAGCCCCATGTCTGCCTGGATGCTGCCATGCTTCCCATCTTGATGATAATGGACTGAATCCCTGAACCTGTAAACGAGCCCAAATTAAATGTTCTTTTAGATTTGCTTAGATTTGTTCATGATGCCTCTTCACAGCAGTAAAACCCTAAATGAGACACCATGATACACTTCACAGACCCAAAGAAGCTAAACAAGAAGGAAGACACAAACAAGGATGCATGAATGTCATGTAGAAGGTGAATAAAATTCTAAGAGGCAGATTGAGGGAGGGAAATGGGTGGGAGAGGAGATGGGAAGGGGAAGGTGGGGGGTTCAGGATCAGGTGTGGGACAGGAGGGATGGCCAGTTGGCAGATGGCCATGAAAATGAATGGAAACCTGCAACTAACAGTGGTGTGGAGGTGGGGGATCACCAGGAAGAGAAAGAAGCCTGGGATAAGGGAGGGGTCCAAGAATCAATGAATCTGTCCTTAGCTGTGACTCACATCATTGGGAATATGGAACCTGAAGAGGCCAACTTTTGTAGCCAGACAAGAATCCCAATGGAGTGATAGGGACACAAATCCACCCACAAAACTTTCAACCCAAAATTTATCCTGTCTACAAGAAATGTGGGAACAGGGGATGATGCAGAGACTGGGGGGATGACTAGCCAATTTACGGCCCAACCTGAGACCTATCCCATGAGCAAGCACCAAGCCATGACACAATTAATGATATTCTGTTATACTTGCAGACACAAGTCTAGCATGGCTGTCCTCTGAGAAGCTCCATCCAGCAGCTGACTCAGACAGATGCAGATACAGCCAAGATGTGGATGGAGCTTGGGGACTCATGGAAGAAGAAAAAGAAGAAGGTGGAAGAGGAGGAAGAGGATTGTGGCCTCTAAGGGAATAGGAACTCCACAGGGAGACCAACAGGGTCAACTAATCTGGACTCTTGGGGCTTTCACATTCTGAATCACCAAGCAAAGAATATAAGAGAGAACCTAGGCCTCTTTGCATATATGTAGCAGATGTGCAGCTTGGAATTTGTGTGGGTCACAGACAACTGAATATGGAGACTATCCCAAAAGCTGTTGCCTATATGTGGGATATGTTCTTCTAGCTGTGCTACCTTGCCTCTCAGTGGGAGAGGATGGACCTAACCTCACAAAAATTTCATGTGCCAAGATAGGGGAAAACCCAAGGGGGTCCACACTCACTCAGAGGAGAAGGGGAGTGGGGAGGGAAAAGGGATGAAGTGTAAAGTGAATAAGTAAAAAAAATGTTTTTTAAAGAAAAGGAAAGAAAGGAAAAATACAAGCACTGAGAAAACAAAACAGAAAGAAGAGTGATAAGTTTTGTAAGTTAGCTGGGTGGTGGTGGCTCATGCCTTCAGGCCCAGCATTAAGGAGGCAAAAGGCAGACAGATCTCTGAGTTCAAGGCTAGCCTGGTCTACAGAGTGAATTCCAGGAAAGCCATGGTTAACACAGAGAAACCCTGTCTCAAAAAAAATTTTTTTCAAGCTAGAAAGGAGGTAGATGAGCAATCTCCAGGATCCTGAGCTGGAATCAGATGTCACTAAGGCCTAATCTGACCTGTCCAAGAATCCCCAAAGGATACAGATACTGGCAACAACAGGCCATTTAAAATAGGGGGAAGGACGGATAGAAGGAGGGTTGTAACAGTTGCTGGCTGGGAATGGTAATACTCTAACCTAGCAAGTAGAAGCAGACAGCTGATCATAAAGTTACTGCATTTTTAAAAAAAGTTTTCTACATGTAATGAAGTGATGTTTCTCTCTTATTGTGTTTGTACGGTAAACTTCATGTCTTGGATGTTAAATTAATTGGCATTCCTGAAGGTTACTTACTGATTTGGAATTAAGGACCTTTAGATCTGTCTAGAGAACACTGATACTTATGTCCACACCTTTCTTGCTGTGACAAATATCTGAGACAAAGAGCTTAAAAGAGAAAATGTAATTAGCTCACGGTTTCAGAGGGTTCACCCCATGGTACATTTGTTCCAAGCTTCTGAGACTGTGGAGAGATAGTCCATCACAGTAGAGGAGTGTGGTAAGATAAACTGTTCACCTTCTTCCAGACCAGAGGCAGAGGCAGAGAGTCAAGAGGTGACATAGGCAAGATATGTACCGAACGGCATGCCCCAGGGACCTCAACCAAGCCTTACTTACCAGACTTCCACTAGCTTCCAAAACTGTACCACTAGATGGGCACCAAGATTTCCAAACATATGATAGATAGATAGATAGATAGATAGATAGATAGATAGATAGATAGATAGATAGACAGACAGAAGATAGATGATAGATAAATACATGAATACATTAATAGAAGATAGATAGATAAATAGATAGATAGATAGATAGATAGATAGATAGATAGATGATTGACAGACAGATAGATAGATGATTGACAGACAGATAGATTGACCATATATATATGAATGTATGGCTGTCTATATTTTACTTTGTTTCCTTATGTGTATGTTTTTAGTATTTCTATAAGTCATTGACATCTGAGTGCTATCAACTGATTTGAATAGGTTTATGTCATCCTCTAGTTTCTGAATGACATAATACAAATTCTCTTCTCGTTCCTTAAAGGGGGAATATAATTTGGCAATTAAACTATCAGAGCCTGAATTTTGTAATCATAATTTGTATCTTTTGGCACTTTTAAATGCTGCTATATAGACAAGGTTTATTCCAGCAAGTTTCTATAACAGGCTCAATAGTGCAACCTTGGATTTGTCTCAGGGTCTAAGCATCAGTGGTTTGTTTGTTGTTGTTTTTGTTCTTTTGTTTTGTATGGTTTCTAAACCCTCCAGGAGATTCCAATCATACTGAGCCAAAACTTCATCTATGAAATAAATGTGAAGAAATAAATGGGAAAAAAAGTGAATCAAAATGAACAGAGTCTGTCAAAGCATGACTAATGTGATGGTTTGAGTAGAAACTGTTCCACAGGTTCATATATTTGAATGCTTGGTCATTGTGGATTGGTGCTGTTTGAGCAGGATTAGGAAGTGTGACCTTATTGAAGGAAGCGTGTCGCTGGGTGTGGGCTTTAGGGTTTCAAATGTCCAAGCCAGGCCCAGTATCTCTCTCTTCCTGCTGCTTTCTGATCCAGATGTAGAACTTTCAGCAACCAAGTCTTTCTTCCTGCCACTATACTCCCTGATGTGAGGATTGTGGACTAAACCACTGACACTGTAAACAAGCCCCACTTAAATGATTTTCTTTATAAGAGTGGTTGTGGCCATAGTGTTTCCTGGCAGCAATCAGACTAGGCACTGACTTGGACAACAAATAAAGAACTTGTTACTGACACATCACTAGCACAAGAGATGCAGTAGACAGGACAAAGATACACAAGACATGAAAAAGGAGTGATGTGCATGTATAGCTTTCAAAGTCTCTAGTCAAAGTGATGTGTCAGATTGAGAATCTCAACACAACTTATTCATTTACGTGTCCTCATGGACTGTATGCTGGAGGTTCATTTCTTTGGAATTTGGTTTTATCAGCAAACCAACTCTAATAACACCCACACAGCACTAACCACAAGAATGTGTATTTCTTCTCCCATTGAAACTTTCTACTTCATTGCTGCCTGTCATATCAGCTAGGAATAATGTTCCCAGTGACATTAAATTAAGCAAGCTATCTAATGAGTAAAATTGTTCTCCAGATTTTAAAAGCAAACAATGCATCAGTCAGTGATGAGGGGTGGGACAGAGGAAAAGAGAGCAAATTAAAATTACTTTCATGTGGTTATTATTCACTTCTACAATGTGTCCTCATTTACCAAATTAGCTCAGAAGCTGTTCGCTCACATTTTTCAGTATTTGGACCAAGCTCACGTCTGTCACAGAATCCTGGACATTTAACAGCATCTGTGCAGAAAATCAACTAGAAGAGTGAAGTGGATCTCTGAGCAATCTTTCAGTACATATTTTTATGAGCTACCTTCATTTTCAGGTCTCTTAATTCAATGTTACTTATACTTCAGAGTAAAATAAATAACAGATTTGCAAATTTGTTCCCCTGGGAAGGGTAGGCAGTCATCTATAGGCTAGAGGACATGAAGCCTGGAGGCTCAGTGCATATTCACAGGCAATGTCATGGTCAAGGAAAGACTAACTGATTTGAAATTCCTCACAGGCAAAGAACAAGTTAGCCTGTGATATCTCTATATTCCCTCATTTCAAAAAGCAGTGCACTTTAAGTGGTGTTGAGAAATTGGATGGTTGTTATTTTCATATATGCACTGGAGAATGTTGTTAGCTTGCATTAGGACTCAAGCCAAAACCAATTGGAAGGAATTGTTGACCAATACACATCTGTCACTCCCTTAACTTACTAAGAGACCCAAGGTTCGCGATACAGAACACCTGGCTCTTACAGCACCATGTCTGCCTGCAAGCTGCCATGCTTTTCATCCTAATGGCACTTGATTGAACCTCTGAAACTGTGAGCAAGTCACAATTAAATGTTTTACTTTATAAGAGTTACCATAGTCATGGTGTGTCTTCACAGCAATGAAATTCTAACTAAGACATAATTCATGTAAACTCTTTTAGGCACCATGGTTTAATACACTATACCTGTTTATTAGTGTAGGCAGGGACAAAAGACCATCTTATATTCTTGAAAACAAAATTTATTTGAAATGATGTTTCTGCGGACAGGGACCTAGGATCTTCTCATCTCAAATATTCAGAATTAAAAATCACCTAGAAAGAGCCTTCTTTCATTGATTCAAACATCAGAACTATCCTGTTTTCACTTGAAGTCATGTGTGAACAGCCAGCTCTTTTACAGGTTCACCAAGGCCATACCTCCTAGTAGTGCCACTTCCCATGGGCCAAGCATATTCAAACCACCACATTCTACTCTCTGAGCCCCATACCCTTGTTCAAACACATGGGTCTATGAGGGCCATGGGCCATATCTAGCCATAAAATAATGCAAAATACATTTAGTCCAACTTCAAAAGTCCCCATAGTCTATTATAACTTCAACAATGTTTAAAAGTTCAAAGTTTAAACTATCTTCTGAGATTCATGCAATCTCTTAACTCTAATCCTGTATAAAATCAAAATAAAAAAGCAGATCACATACTTCTAACATTACAGAATATACATTGCCATTCTAAAACATCATGGTGAGAAAATACTGGACTAAAGCAAGACAGAAACTCTCTGTCTCCATGTATGATGTCAAAGTGCTCTTCAGATCTCCAACTCCTTTTACCTTCATTGACTACAACGAACTTTTTTCTCTTTGGTTGGTTCCACTCCCTATCAGCAGCTTTCCTTGGCGGGAATCCCACAGTTCTGGAATCTCTAACATCTTAAGGTCTCCAAACAAACTTCAACTTTACAACTTCTTGTTCCAGTGTCAGGAATCTACACATGATCTTCTGGGGTCCTATAAAGGGCTTATTTCAGTTCCCCAGCTCTGCCCTATGTAGCATTCTAGGCTCTGTTTGACTCTACTCCACTGCTGCTGCAGCTCTTAGTGGTCATTCCATGGTACTGGCATCCCCAATATGTTTGGGTCTTCCACTACAACTAGTCTTCACCAATAGCATCTTATAGATTCTGTTCATGATTCTAAACCTCTACTTGTTTGCATGACCCCTTCAGTCCTGGGCTGCCAACTTCAATTAAGGCTGTACCTTTACCAATGCCCTTCCCTGGCCTCTTACAGTGCCAAGCTTCAGTTGCTCTCCATGACTGCTTCATGCTTTCAAAACAAGTACCACCTGGGCAACTCTTACACATTACCAAATCTAGATACAGTCAGCACAAGGTATAACCTTAGCTATCTCCAGAACACAGCTTCTTTGTCCTCTTAGAAAACATTTCCCAGAAGATTTCACCTCAGTGATCTCTTCTTAATCACTGCTAATTTCTTAGCTCTAGTTAACCATCATAGATAGTCCCAGGAACCCCTTCTATTCTTAACTCTAAAGTCAGAGCTACGTGGCTGAAGCTGCCATGATCTGCTGCTTTCTGGGGCTGAAACATGCCCTCCTTGTTCTATTACATCCTCCATTGCCTAAGCTTGGCTGTCCTGGAACTTGCTCTGTAAACTGACCTTGAACTCAGAAATCTCCATGCCTCTGTCTCCCAAGTGCTGTGACTAAAGGAGTGTATTACCTTGCCTAGACCTAAGCTTACCTTTAACTCATTTTCATAAGCTATTTATAAGCATGACCACCATGCTTCAAGATCTGGATCACAAGTTTGCCCTTCGATTCTGGATTATAGTTCATTCCAGTTTAAAAGTCCAAATGAAACAAAAACCAGGTAACAATAATGTCTAACATGATGTAACTAACTATCCCTTGTTCAACTGCAAAAGCATAAACAATAAAATTACCTGTGTGAGATCTTGCTCCAAGGTACCACTTCCTTAATTACACTTAATATCCATGAACACAGGTTTTAGCTACATTCCACTTCCTGGTGCCCCTGTAATATTTGAGCCATATATTTTATAATATTGTTTTCTATGCTTGCTATACTTGATCAAAATAAGAGTAAACCAAAGGACAAAGTGTATGTTGGGCTTTTTTGAGACTTTCTTTGTCATTGAAATTAATCGGAATCTCTTCAACTTAGCCTCAGGCAGACTCTTCAGAAAAGGGCAAAAAACAGCTACATTCTTCATCAAAATATCACAAGAATGATCTCTTGGCAACATACTAAATTTCTTCTCCACTGAAACCTCTTGAGCCAATACTTCACAGTTCAAATCACCCTCAGCACCACAGTCTTCCATGCTACTACCAGAATGGCCATTAAGCTCCACTTAAAGCAGTCCACTTTCCAAAGTCCCCAAATCCACATTTCTCCAAACAAAAGCATGATCAGGCCTATCACAGCAATACAGTCCTGGTACTAACTTCTGTCCATTGTTTCCAATGCTGTGAAGAGACACCATGACCATGGCAACTCTTATAAAGTAAAACACTTAATTGCGGCTGGCTTACAGTTTTAGAGGTTCAGTCCATTATCTTCATAACAGGAAGAGTAGCAGCTTTCAAGCAAATATGGTACTGGAGGAGCCGAGAGTTCTACATCTTGAACCAAAGACAGCAGCAGGAGAGTGTCTTTCACTAGCAGCTGGCAGGAGGATCTCTTCTGCACTGACCTCTAAGCATCCTGCTTTTCCACATATCAGGAAGAAAGCTCTTATTCTGGACCCTGAGAGGATTTGTGATTCTCAGATCTGGTGATTGTGGAGGGAACAAGAATAATTCTAGGAAGTTACTGTATCTTAGGAAGGGGCTAACAGAGTTTCTATCTGAATAATAATAATAATAATAATAATAATATAACTGCTTTGTGTGTGAATGTGGCCAATAAGGCCAGGCTCTTTCATTGACCTCTCTGTCACTAACCAATATGACAAACTGATTCCCAGACACAGCTTTGTAGAGGAAAAGGAAAAATAAAATTTTGTTTTAGAGAAACCAGAAGGGCCATGTTCCTTCACCAAGATTCAGTTGCAGTTGTACGAGAATAATTCCTGCCAGCTGCGAGTCTCTCTTGGAGTTCTGTGATAACATTACCTCACTTAGGGACTGAACAGAGCAGCTAGTTGACCTAGTGGTTTCTCCAGCTCTCCAACTGTCACCTCAGCTGTTGTGTCCCCAGCCACTGTTTGCAGGCATGCTCACCTTGTCAGATTCTTGGAACAGTAAAATAAAAAGATTTTGTGTTTTCACAATGTGTAATTTCAAGATATATTTTTCATTTTTTTATCTCTTTGGTTTACAATTTCTGAGAGAACAGGAACTCTGCTTTTCATATTATTTGCCAAATCCTAATTTTTTAAAAGACATAAAATACAATTGCTATACACTAACCCTTAAAGAATAGCAAAGTCATATGCTCAAATCAATATTTCCTCTTCCCAAGGACATATTTCCCCACACTGACTTCTGAGTATGACAGGTGTTTGTATTTAAATAAGCCACTTTCTGTCCTGCAAATCACAGGGAAGACCCTGCACTGCAAAAGAGAAGGAAAGTATGCAGAGCCAAAACCAGTCACATCTATTTACCCCTTACCATTCAGCAAATATTTGACAAGCCATAGAAGGCCTGGTCTACTTTTGATAGAAGAACATTCTAGATGAAAGAAGAGGCTCTGAGTGTCCTTGGGACAGAAAGAGAAGCAGAGAAACTGAGGATTCAGTGAATATCCACTTGGTAGACACTATACAAAACAGTTTTGCAAATGTATCTCTTTGAACAGTCTTCAAATGGAGAAGATGCTGGGACCTCCCTACCACCTTTCAGCAGTTTTTCACAGCCTGCTTTTAAAATAGCCCAGGACACCATGTCAGAGGAAAGATGGGTGTCAGGTACATCCTCAAGATGGGTATCACTAGCAAAATTATCACAGTTGGTTCGGGGAGTAACATTCAAGAATCTTCCACGTTAAATGTTCAAGAAGGACAGTGACACAAGACTAAGCTGATGAAGCATCCTCGGGCCACAAACATCTAGAATTGGAGAGTCACATCTGTAGCCTTCAAAGACCTCAGAAAAATAAAACCACTTTGGTGTGGTGAAATAGAGCCTACAGATGTAACTTGCACACTTGTCAATACATCTACATGAGGATGCTTCCCAGATCTAAATTAAATATAATTTTGTAGCTGTGTTCATTCTAGTGCTAAAGCAGTGAGTCTCAGCTTCTGCCACAGATTTTTAAAGTCCTCGAGCCCAGGCAACAATCAGATTAAGTACATAATTATCTGCGGCGGTGGAGCTCCGGTATTTGGACTTTTTGAATCTCAAGTGATTCCAGTGTGTATCTGAGTTTGAGAGCCAAAGGCACCATAATACTTTCTTATGACCATATACAGGATTTGGGATTCCATTAGCTCCAGTCCATACTATAACCTTTAAAGCATGTGGGAAGCAAACCATGAATACCTCAGATCCCCGGCCATAAAAAAACAGGTAAATTACTTTTCTTACTATCTAATGTAATGGTTACCTTTTACAGAGAAACTACAGCATTTTTATATACACACATATGTACATATATTCATATGTATACATATATATATATATATATATATATATATATATATGAAAATTCAAGAATTGTTAAAAGAATCTGTTGAAGCCTGAGCACTGAAGTAAGACTCTGCATCCCAATGTGTAGCTCCCATCTCTAATACAAACATCTATCTCTAATATAGCTGACAAATTTGCGTGTTGGAGCTAAATACAATTACATATACTTAAGTGTTAATAGTGGAAATGGTTCTGTGCATAATAATCATAGACAATTATCTAAATACTGAGCTGCTAAAATTGCTCCAGCTCCAAGCTAAGGTGTACCCTTTTGTCATGAACAAGCAAGAGTTCTGTTTTGTCCTACTGTAGAGCTTCAAATGTATTCAATTTGGAGTCCAGTTATTAAGAACTAAAACATAATTTCAAATACACAGTTGCTAACCCCACCCACAGCTTTGCAAATGAATGACTCAGAAACTACTGTGAAACTCATCTTCTCCTCGGTTATGCCACTTCCACAGGTGCTTATGGCTTGTCCTCCATGTGGATGCACTGAAAGTCGGGATTGGAAGTAGGTCTGCAGCGTTGTTGTCATGACAACATTACATAGCTTAGCTTCTCCACTGTGAACCCAACATCACCTCATCCTGCTTCATCGTTTCCCTCAAAGTGGAGGAGGAAAGACCACACAAGGCTCCAGTTCTCTGCTCGTGGCATTGCCTATAGCAACTCCATTACAGTATAAATGATCCTCCTGTGTCATCTCCAGCTTTGCCCAAGCAGCCTAGCTGACACATACCCAAGTCAGGCTTTCAACAGTCACATTCCTGGTTTGAATCACATTGCCTTGACTTTTGTCTTAGTTACGGTTTTACTGCTGTGAGCAGACATCACATCCAAGGCATCTTAACAATTTATTTTTTGTTGTTGTTTGGAAATATATTTTTTATTGGATGTTGTATTTACTTACATTTCAGATGACATCCCCTTACCCTTTTCCCCTTCTCCCCTTTCTCCATCACAGAAACCTCTAATCCCATCCCTCCTCCTCCTTTTTGCTTTTAAACCATTTTAATTACATGGAAGTATTAAGGTCAGTTCTAGGTTGAGGAATTAGCAATACAATAGATGCAAATAGTCAAGGAACAAGCAAGAAAATAAACACAAATAGTCAAAGAACAAGCGAGGCAATAAACAAAGTTCCATGATCACTGTTTCTGAGGGCTTATGAGGATGACCAAAATATCTGTGCCTACTTCCCTCTCCTAGCCCCAAGTCATTTTCATTTCTGAAGCCTACTTCCTTACTCTAGCCTAACATTTAGATTCCTGCCTGAAATTACTTCTTTGTTCTCCCTAAGATTTAGATTCCTGCCTGAAATTACTTCATTGTTCTAGTCTAATGTCAGATTCCTGCCAGAAGCCCACTTCCTTGTCCTTGTCCAATGTCATATTCCTGCCAAGCAGCTCATTTCCTTGTCCATGGCCAATGTCAGATTCTTGCCAAGCAGCCCCCAAAGCTCTCTGCATGTCCTCCTTTTTTATTTCATAAACACAAAACTGAGCCTGTGTTAGGTCATTCTGCCAAGAATACCTTCCTTACCCATCATGGAATATGCATTATCAAAAGCAACGCGCTTATATCTTACGTTGGTAAGGCTCTGTGTAGAATATTACCTGTCCATGGCTTGCTAGTCTGTTAAGTTAATAACTCTGTCTGGGGGTCCATTTTCAGCTTCAGGACATGTACTTTGGCTGCCAACAAGTTGACGTTGCTAGAGGCAAGCTTTAACACGATGGGATGGGCAGGAATAAAAGTATTCCCAGGACAAAAAGGACTAGCATGATCAAGTTATATATGCCATTCTTGAAGCTTGACCAAAATGGAAATACTGACCTCAGGCCATCAACACTCAGCAGAGCAGCAATCTTTAAATTCATAATCTTGCTATGAAAAGTTAAAACATCCAGGGAGGTGTTAGAATTATGCAAATACCCTGCAAGTGTCTTTAAGCTTTTTCCTAATTATAATGACTGCCATTGTAAGTTTTAGAAGTAACACAATTCCAATGGTATTTAGCATGACACTCAAGATGGATCCTTACTCTTAACCTCTGAACCTACTTCCAATAATATAAATAGGATAAATAGCATCAATACATTCTTCCAAATGCCTATCTAAATCCTCTTGCATACTTAACACATTAGTAACATTCTTTTTGCTAAATGATTAACAAAAGTAGCTGTCTTAACTTCTTGTGTCAAAGCAATTGCATAAGCAGTGGTGCTAGCAATTAATGTAATTAAAGCTGTTATATCAGCAATAATCAAGCCCACTACCTTCCTGTTTCTGCTTAAAGCCTGACTCACTTCTTCCAGTACTTGCAAGCTTTTTGCAGAATACCATGGTTCTGTATTACTCAGGACAATAAAACAAAAGCTGGTTAATAGACCTCCATCCCTGGTTTCAACACATTAACACAATTAGAAGGTGTACAATCAATGCAACTTACAATAAATACTGTAGAAGAAACAAAACTAATTTTAACTTGACAGCTAAAAGAACCTTAAGACATGTACTGACACTTGTTTAAAATCCAGCTCCCTTCCCAACTTTATCTCTTGCTAACATAACATCATAGAGAACTACAACTAACTTCCAAATGTCTCTAAACATGTTCAGAACCAGCCTTCCAAATGAAGATTGTTATTTCCAATATTGGATGATTTCTAGACCAGTCCAAGATTGAGTCCGAATAACTGGTAACATTTAAAAAAAATACAAGAATCATTATAACTTCTTTTTGATTCTCTGTCCCACTTGAGACAAGGCAGTTTATCCCATCTGGGATATAGGCAAGCAAAAGTGGGTCGGGAACATATGTCCAATACAGCTTCCCGATCACCATTGTAAGGGCACTCAGCACAGGTCAGCATCATTCTTTGTCCCTGCATCAGCATGTCTCACACTTGCAGCCACCATGCTCCTTCAACATCCTGCAGAAAAAACACAAACATGCCCTCTTCCCCATAGTAAATACCTGATCTGGATCATACCATATGCCAGTAAATGGATCCTTCTCTTTTACCTAGGTATAAGTATGCCTGGTTGTAGGGTGCCATAGACACTCAGCAGAAAGTTCCTTGGCATCCAATTTTTTTTTTAATTTTAAAATAAAAAGAACATGATTTAAATAAATTTGTGGTGTACAGGGATATACTTCCTCCTTTTTTATTTTATGAGAATATTGTTTTAAAGTTCCATGGGCCCCTTCCAGAGTCCCTTATCCTTGAGGATTATAAGGAATCCTAGTAATATGGATAATATTAAATTGTTGACAAAAATCTGGAATGCTGGACTGCAATAACCAGTTCTATTATCTGTTTTTTTTATTTATTTTTTGTATTTTTTAAATTTATTATTGGAAAATTTATTCATTTACATTTCAAATGTTATCCCCTTTCCCCATCCCCCCTCCCAGAAACCCTTTTTCTACCACCCCCTCCTCCTGCTTCTATGAGGGTGTGCCCCCACCCATCCACCCACACCTGCCTCCCCATCCTCGAATTCCCCCCCACACTGAGGCATCCTGCCTTCTTGGGACCAAGGCCCTCCTCTCCCTACAAGGCCATCCTCCCCTACATATACATCTGGAACCATGAGACCCTCCATGTGTGTTCCCAGGCTGGCTGTCTAGACCCTGGGATCTCTGTTTGGTTGATTTTGTCGCTCTCTCCATAGGGCTACAAGCCCCTTCAACTCCTTCAGTCTTTTGTCTGGCAGAGCCTTTCAGGAGACTGGTATATCAAGCTCCTGTCAGCATGTACTTCCTGACATCCACAACAGTGCTTGCATTTGGTGACTGCTCATGTGATGGATCCCCAGGTGGAGCAGTCCCCAGACAGCCCCTCCTCCACTCTCTGCTCCATACTTTGTCTCCCATGAGTATTTTGTTACTCCTTCTAAGAAGGACCGAAACACCCACACTTTGGTATTTCCTCTTCTTGAGCTTCATTGGTCTATGAGTTGTATCTTGGGTATTGTGAACTTTTGGGTTAATATTCACTTATCAGTGAGGGCATACCATGTGTGTTCTTTTGTGATTGGGTTACCTCACTCAGGATGACATTCCCTAGTTACATCCATTTGCCTAAGAATTTCATGAATTGTTTTTAATAGGTAAGTAGTACTCCATTGTGTAAATGTATCACATTTTTTTTGTATCAGTTCTTCTGTTGAAGGACATCTGGGTTCCTTCCAGCTTCTGGATATTATAAATAAGGCTGTTATGAACATAGTGGAGCATGTGTCCTTGTTATATGTTGGAGCATCTTTTAAAGGAACAACAATTACTTGGGACTGGCTTACAGGTTCAGAGGTTCAGTCCATTATCATCAAGACAGGAGCATGGCAGCTTCGAGGCAGGCATGGTGCAAGAGAAGCTGAGAGTTTTCCGTCTTCATCTGAAGGATACTAGGAGAAGACTGGCTTCCAGGCAACTAGGCCAAGGGTCTGAAAGCCCACACCCACAGTGACACACCTACTCTAACAGGGCCACACCTCCAAATAGTGCCACGCTCTGTCAAGCATATACAAACCATCAATTGCTGCAATAAAGCTTGGAGAACAAGCGTCCAAGTTCCAACATCTATGGAAGAGGCTCAGGAAGGACCACCAAGCTACACACCCAGATGTGTCTTCCCATGGTGATTCTGTTGCTTCAGCCTCAACCCTTCTTTTTTTTTTAATTTTTTTTTTTTAGCCTCAGCCTTTCTGACATCCAATTTCTCTCCCATTTAAAAGATGACTTTTTTTTCTTATGGTTGCAAACAGGATTGACTAAGGTAAGCACATGAAATACAGTGATTACATAAGCTTAGAGTTCAGGGCCTGCTCGCAGTCAGCCTCTTTCTGTGCTTTCTGCCTTTCAGTCTCCCATTGTCTTCGATGGTTATAGCTTTACTTTGTCCTTCCTCATGTCTGCCATTTGACTAGAAATGTAGAATAAAAGAACAAAAATTTCTAGCATAAGGCCTTAGTGTTTGAGACACAGGTATAGGACCTATTGTTTAATTCTGCTTAGCTGCTAAGTGCAGGGAATATTTGAAAACAAACCTTTGCAAGTTAGTTTCTAACAGTGATTTTGTGGAGCAGAGTGGGTTGGGGAAGCTCTCGGCTTTTTCTTGGTTTGAGGGCTGGACCAGAATAAATGAAAGAGGGATTGCTCAGGGACCTTGTAAATGACGCTATGTACTCCTAAGTGAAGGAACCAATCTGTGTTCTTGACCCAGTATCCCCAGTCTCAGCACCACACACTTTATAAGTGAAGACACCTGCCCTCCAGATTCAGTAGTCCCGTTCTGAGGAAGGCAGGAGTGTTCTCATGCTTGTAACTGCATTAGTTATGTAAGGGGCATAGAGACCAGCAATCAGAGCCTCATGGAACCCTGTGACCAAGTCAAAACCAGTCCTAGCTTCTAACACTGCCAGTCATGAGGGAAGAGGGCTGAGAATCCTTCAGGTGCACCCTTCTACATCTCTCCAGCCTCCACACCATTTCTACCTATGAAACTTGGTTCTTTAGTGCAGTGTGACTCCAGAACATATTTGTTCACAGCTTATCTATACTCTATCTTTTCGAAGTATAAACAAATCCATGGTGTTTGAAAACTGTAGGGTGTTTGTTTTCTTTGTGCGTATGGATGATTATTTGCTTGCTGTTCACTTTGCAGCACTAAGCCTCAAGCCACGGCCATGTATACATGAGTAAGCACTGTATCTTTGAACTATATCTCTAGTCCTTATTTTATTATTTTAAACCTGGTGTCATATGTGGCCAAGGCTGGGCTGGACCTCATGATCTTCCTAGCCCATCCTCCTAGAAGCTAGATTTATAGGTGTGGTCTCTGGCTGCAACAAAGGTCTTTTTCCTCATTATAAACACCTCATAAAGAAGAATACAAGGCCAAATTTGAGTACCCTGTTCATCTATGAAAAAAGGATTATATATATATATATATTATGTCATCCTTGAAAACAGTATTTTGATATATATTCACTTTAAGTATATATTCTCACTAGAAGTGATTCGGTTATTTTGCTTTTGAAAAGTGCTATAAGCACCTCACAAGTTTCGCATCTGATAACCACTGGAGATGAGATAGATATACAGAAAAGGGATGTGGTGGTTTGAATACACTTGGCTTATAGGATGTGGTACTGTTAGGGGGTGTGGCCTTGCTGGAGGAAGTGTGTCACTGTTGGAGTGGGCTTTAAAGCTCTGCCCAGTACAGAAGAGTCAGTTGCTGCAGTCAAATCAAGATGTGGAACTCTCAGATCCTCCAATACCATGCCTGCCTGGATGCTGCTCCCACGCTTCCTGCCATGTTGATAATGGACTGCACCTCTGAACCTGTAAGCCAGCCCCAATTAAATGTTGTCCTTTATAAAAGTTGCCGTAGTCATGGTGTTTGTTCACAGCAATGGTAATCCTAACTAAGAAAGGGGTTACTCTGTGCAGAGGTCATAAGGGCCAAAGAATAATTTGTTTCCTTGGAAAAACCGATCTCAGAAGATGTGACCTACAAAGCATAGATAGGTAGCACCCTCCAGAAATCAGCCATTGGTCTTGTTCAAGATCTCAAACACGGAGTAGAGAGGTGGCCTTTTCCCACTGGTTGAAGCCAGCCAAAGGCTTCCCAGGCCCTAAGCAATGTCAGCAGTCAAGGTTGCACTTCCCCAAATGATAACCGTGCCAATTCCAAAGACAGGGCACCTTCAGAATGAGAAGCCAAGATAAGTTCTGCCAGTTAGCAAGGAACTGGCAAAGCAAATGTTGGCATGGCTGCTGGAGAGCTCAGCAACTCAAGAACAAAACAGCCATGCTTGTCTTTCTTTATAGGAGAGTGGATTCAGCTTCACATTACAGCCATAACTTTCCCATTTATTTGCAAGGAGCTGATACAAACTCACCCATGTTGGTAGTTGGTACTACTTATGAGAAACAGAAAAACAAAAAATAAAGGATGCCTGGTAAATACATGGCCCACAGTAAGAGTTTTACAAAAAGCATGAATAACAAGCTGATACTTCAGACCTAAAACTGGAGAGCTTTTCAGACACACACATAGCAGACAGGCATACATACAAACAATTTGTGCACAGGCACACATGTACACATATACACAAACATACACATACATACATACATACGCACAAACATACATTGCACATGCTCATGTACTCTCACAAAGGCACACATACACACTTGTATACATACATTATGTTTCCTGGCCGCTTCACTGATCCCGCTGGACCCAGTGTGAGAACTGACTTATTTGCTTTCGGACACTCATATGACCAGAAATGTTGACAGTAACAGAAACTGCTCTATTCAGCCAAGAATGTAGTCTTTTCCCTTGCTCCACAAGTTGGAAAGAAAAATTGTTGTCCATCCATTTCTATTTACATGCAATTTCTTTTCATTTAATGTATCTTAAAGGTTTCTCCCACCATCCCATAACCACTTGCTGACTTATCATTGAGCTCTTGTCCTTTCACTTAATGCTGACTTCTCAGAGGATGCTAGCCACGCCCAGCCATGAGACCTCAGGCAGTCTTCACCCTAAAGGCCACCTTCTTTCCCTGAGCCTCTCCTCTTGGTTCAAATCAATGTGTTGTCTCACTTTTTCTTCAGTCTCTTTGAAGCATTCTCTTTGGTGTCTTTTTAAATATTTATTTTATTTATATTACATGCATACATGTGTGGGTGTGTGCAGGCAGCAGCAGAGGCCAGAGATGTAAGGGCCCCCTGAAGCTGGAGTTGCAGGTGGTTTTGAGTTACCCATGTGGGTGCTGGGAATCAAACTCAGATCCTCTGTAAGATCAGTACACTGTCTTGATTTTGAGTCATCTCCCCAACCCTTCTTTGGTAAGTAATGATATTCTGGCCCCATCTTCCTTAGGTTTGTTCACAGAACCACACAGGAGCACAAGTGAAGGCCACACACATGCTTGCCCCTCTTACTCTAAAGACCTGGCTTCACTGCACTTTCATTGCACAGGGCAGCTCTACATGCTACACTGTGTCCTGCCCAAAGTCCTCAGTTCTCAACCCTGCTCAGCCTCTCCCCCCTTTTACAGCTGGAGTCTTACATAAAACCATTCATTCTTATCGTCCTCACTCTAGATTTAGAAACCAGCTGCCTAAGTAATCTGCCTAACCACCATCCATCCTATAACATTCTCCATGGACTTATCCCATAACCACCATCCATCATATGACACCTTCCCTTCATCAATGTATCCCCTTACGACCATCCATCCTGTAACTCCCTCCATCAATCTATCCCCTAACCATCATCTATTCTATAACTCCCTTCATCAATCAATTCCCCAACCACAATCCATCCTAGAACATCTCCCTTTATAAGTCTGACCCTGTTTACCTTTCCTTTAGTTTCTCTCTTATTTACTATAAAATTCTTGTGCTCAAATTTTTCCCACTTTTAACCCAGATATGATCATGCACAATTCCCAGCATTTGGAAGGATGAGACAGGGGGATGGCAAGTTTTCAGCCATCTCTATTACACAGAGAAGTACCGGTCTTCAGGAAAGAAAATGTAACAAAACATAATTCTCCAAATGCAGAAGACTAAAAAGAAGAAATGCAGGGCTAAGAAGACCATAAAGAAGTCAGCCATCACTCTGGGTATATTCCTGCCCATTTAAACATATGATTTCCAAGCATAATTTATTTTTGTTTTGTTTTAATTTAAACGAGTGAACCACTTTAACTTTCAAAGACCAGACTTAATTGGTTTAAGCAGTTCCAAAGCATAAGAGGAAACTTTTCAACTTTTTAAAATCCAGCAATATATTGACAAATTAGCTGACATAGACATCTTACCATCAAGAAGTGTTGGACCATCTCCCCACAGGACTATACAGAAACCCTATGTAAGTGCAAGCAAACACTACGGAAGTATAAAAATCTGGATGCAGAATGCAGAGAGTCCATAGGGTTGACAGTCAGAGTCACACTGTGGCACATGAATGGCACAAGGGAATTTCTATTCATTGCTTCAATAATGCCAAGTCAAATCTTAGAAAAAATGTACATTGCATTCCTACTGGAAAGCATTAGCATTCATTTCCAAACTAAGCTTTCGGGTGAAACTGAAAAGTTCCCCTTAAATAATGTCAATGATGGGAAAAGAAATTCTAAATTCTCATGGTTCACAAGGTACAAATGACGCTCCCCATCAAGGAATGTCATGTATCCGTATAAGAAAGGCATCATGCCATAACTTAAAGCACATTTACCAGAGGGATGAAAATTTAAGATGGCGGACTGAAGTGAAAGGCTAACCATGTGTTTCTATGCATTCGTTACAATAAGACAAAACTACTGTTTCCTCCGCAGGTACTGTCTGGAGAAATGTGTGCTCTCTCCAAGTATGGCATTGGGAAATTGTTTCTTCCTTTTGCTTTAAAGCCGCTGAAATAGACTGAACTTATCTGATCTTTGAAGTTTAAAAGTTCAGACGTTTAAAACAAAAGTATAATTAAAACATTTGTGACAGGATCCCAGTGTTTACAACATAACTATATAAAAATAATTATAGCTATGTTATATAGATGAAAACTATATAAATAATGAACTGCCTTAAAGGAACCATTCATAATAATAAGAATGTGAAGAAATTTCAAGTGACATAGACAGAATAGATTCACACCCCCAAAAAAGAAAAAAAATGTTTAAGCTTCTGCAGAGGGCATACAGGAAAGATGTCTGCTGAACTGGATAAGAAACGTCAAAAGGATAAACTACTCTCGATGCCTGAGTTTGAGAAACAGCAAAATGCTGCAGTTGAGAGCAGACAAACTAAACAGAATCTAACTCCAAGATTCTTCTAGAAAAATGAGCACACAGAGACAGCTGGGAGATGTTTGAAAAGAGGGATAGCAAGACAAGCTTCTCAGAAACCAAGTCATGATTCTCATAATGAGGTTGTGCTGCTAAAGAAAGAGACAGCAATGAAGATGCCCAAGGAGGCAGTCACTGGAAAGGAGTGTAGGAGAAAGAGCCCTGTTAGCAAACAGCATGAAGGTAAACTATTTAATAAAAGGTACCTGAAAAATAAACTGGTAGATGAAACACATATTTCCTTTCTATCAACAGCATCCATTTCAGAATGATGAAACACTAAACAGCTCTGAAATAAAATTGTAAAATATCTAGAAGAAAATAACTAGACACACAAGCCAAGTTTAAACTAGTGAATGTAATATAAACAAAATCATTTTTACAGGGAAAAACAGTAAAAAAAAGTTAAGTGAAAAACAGTAAATGGATAATAGTGCATATAATACATTGCAAATTGGTTTTTGAAATTGAAAGCCTAATTGAATTTTTTAGTTTATATACAAAATAATGTGTCTCTTTATAACGTTGTCACAAATGTGTTTTTGAACTTCATAGTCACAAATCATCCCCACCCCACACACATTCCTGCTTTATCTTATACTGGGTCCCCTTCCAACTCCTAAAGTAGTCAGTCTCCTTTGATGGTTAATCTTCACTGGCAACTTAATGGGATTAGAATCTCCGTGGAAACAAATCTCTGGGCAGTCTGTGAGAGATCATCTAGATTAGATTAATTGAAGTGGGAAAGCCCATGCTAAATGTGGGCAATGCCTTTCTCTGAGCTGGAATAATGGACTGAATAAAAAAAAAGAAAAGTCAGCTGAGCTAAAGATTCCTTCCCCTCTGGCTCCTAAGAGTGGATACAATGTGACCCCTACTTCCTGAGAGTGGATACAATGTGACCCCTACTTCCTGAGAATGGATACAATGTGGCCAGCTACCTTTAGTTCCTGCCACCATGTCCCCACCAGGATAGACAGTATCTTGAAACTGAAACTTTTTGTACCTTAAGTTGCTTTGTTCAGGGTATTTCATGATAGTAACAAGGCAAATAACTAACATATCTCCCTAATACCTTCTGCCTAGGATTGTTCTTCTTTTTCATCTTTATGATTTTTTTCCAGTTTCTGAGAAGAATTTAATTTGATTTTCATAGTGATTATTTTCAATTTGTAGGTTACTTTTGGTAATATAGTCATTTTAACAATGTAAATTCTTACAATCCATGAACATGGGCGGTCTTTCCAAATATTCTAGTGTCTTCTTCAATATCAATCGTCAAATATATATATTGCAACCTGCTGCTTGGTTAAAAGTGGTTTTCAGAATTAATTAAGAGTTTTTTAGTGGAGTCTGGTCTTTTACAAATAGGAATAATCTGACTTCTTTGTTTCTTAATTAGATTTCTTTCATTTCTTTCACTTGTCCTATTCCTCTAGTTAAGAGTTCAAGCAACACACTGAACATAAATAGAAGTAGCAGACACCTTGGGATAATTCAAGATTTAAAAGAAAATACTTCAGTGGTTAAAAGCATGTACAACTCTTGCAGAAGACGGAAGTTCAGTTCCCACATCCAAATCTGGCAGCTCATAACCACCTGTCATTCAAGCTCCAGGGGTATCCAAATCCTCTGGTCTCAGAAGGTACCTGAACTTATGTACATAAACATGTGTGCGTGCACACACACACACACACACACACACACTTAAAAATAAAATAAATCTCTGAAATATATTTTAAAGAAAATGCTTTAGCTTTTTTTCCACACTTACTATATTGTTGACTATAGCCTTTGTAGACATAGCCTGTGCTGTGTTGATGTATGTTCCTTCTATTTTTTGTTTTTCTCATGGATTATTATGATAGAATGTTGAGTTTTAAGACCTTTGTTGTATCTACTGAGATGATCATGTGATTTCTCCACCAGATTCTATTTATATGCTGTCACATTTATAAATTCATATATATTGAACCATTCTTTTATCCCTGGAATTAAGCAAGTTTCAGTGTGATGTAAATCCTCACATAATATTGCATCTGCTTTGCAAGCATCTTATTGAGGATTTTTGTGTCTATATTATTCAATAAAATTGATCTATAGTTTACATTTTTGTATGTCCTTATCTGATTTCGGTAGAGGTTATTCCTACTTCACAGATTCAATTCCGCGGTGTTCATATCCTTTCAGTTTTATGAACGAGTTTGAGTGCTGGAACACTGTACAAGAATGGAGTTGTGCAAGGAGAATTCTGAGTGCTTGTAAGAACACACCATTAAGATAAGACAAGGTTCTTGTGCCCTCAGACTATTTTCAAAACCATGGAACTGCTCTTGGAATGTGCTTTTATGCCCCTCCCAGGTGTAGTGGGTAGGAGTGAGTTTACTTTAGACTATTCATTACACCCAGTTATTGTTATTTGTTCATATGCCTCTATGGAAAAAAATGTGGTTTTGTCATGCCTAGCTTGTCTATATGTGGCTTGCCCAACATATGTAGCCTGTATGTCACTATGTGGATTGCCCATGTGCTTGTATACTTTATTCATACGATTTCTCTAAACCCTCATAATAATAAATTGTCTGATACTCTGAATAATGTTCACTATTGCATGAGACTTTAGTTTGCCTCATTTTTAGGCTCCATTTTCCGAGGTTCAAGAGCTAATTAAAATGGTTACACATTAGCTACCACCCTTATCCACCTTTATCCCTTCTGATCCCCCCAACACTAGACAGGTGAGAAAGGAGGTTACAGGGAAAGGTAGGGCATGGATCTCTTTAGACTAAATGTCTGCTGGTTAGGGGCATCAAGTTCCTTGGGGGAAAGTTAAATCATTAGTATATCTCCAACTAGTGATCTTGGAATCCAGTAAACTAACTACCCAGATACCCAGCAACCCAGATACTCAGACACCCAGACACCCAGCAAACAGAAAACAGCAAACAGCAAACAGCCAGCATCAGGATCCAGTAACAGCAGGAACCAGCAACAGCAGCAACCAGCAGCAACCACTGCAGTCTTTAGGTGCACTGGCCATTTTTATACCCTCAGAAGAGCCCCAGAATTCCAAATGTAAACTATCTTCAGCTAGTAGAATCATGTCTCTGCCAGAGCATGTGAAAAATCATAGTTAGATGCTGTGGACAATCTGAAGCAGCCCTATATGGCACACCTGGGATTAAAACAAAAACATATTCTCATAACTTTCTTTTAATAAACCCAAAATTCTCACTATATTCTAGTAAGATGTGTATTTCCTCTCTGATTCCTTCCATGACCCAATCAGCATTTAAAAGCAGAGATATTATTATAGTTTTTATCTGTTGATTTCTAGTTTTAGTCCCCTTACACCCGGTAAGATACATGTGACAGTTCATTTTACTGTTGCTGTGGAAAAATACTACAAGGAACAAAACTTAAGGCAGAGAGGACTTATTCCAGCTCAGAGTTCAAGCATATAGACCATCATGGTAGAGAAGTCACGACATTGGAAGACTTAAAGAGCTGGCCATCCACACTGCATCCACAATCAGGGACCGAGAACACAATGCATATTGCTATGCAGTTCATTTTTCTGCATGTATACAATCCAGCATCCCATCCAGGGAAAGGTACCACTCCCAGTAGGTAAGTTTTCATATTTCAGTTAGCATAATCAACATAAACCCTCTCAGACATTACAAGATGCCTATCTCCCTGGGGATTTTGATTCTTTTATGCAGACAATCAACACTAACCCTCACAATGCAGAAATTACTGAGTTTTTCATATTTGTTAATGTTTGCTTTTTGGCATATACTGTAAACTAATTTAGAGAAAGCTTTTTAAAAATAAAATTTTGCTGGGAATAGCAGTCTTTGTTGTCAGTCATTTACAGTCCAGCTCTCATCTATATCCTTCCTGCTTGCTTGCTTCGGGGTGTCTGCTGAGATACCTAGCATGACTAATGTTTGCCTTGCTAAATCAGTCACTGGTTTTTCCTTGGAGCTTTTAGTGTTGTTTGTTTGTTACCATCTTTAGGCATCGTGTCTATAATGTGCAATGGAAAGGATCTTCTCTGATTTTGTGTATTTAGAGTTCTAAATGCCTCTAGGGTTGATATATCTATTTCTTCTCTAGTTATGGGAAATTTCCTATGATCTGGGATAATTTACTATGATACATTTTTCTATGTCTTTACTTTTAATCTCAGCTTATTTTGCCCCATGGGGTTTAGTTTTTTGATAATATCTCTTGTAGTGTTGCTTCTTAATTTTTCTTTATTAGCATGTGGATGTAGCATTTTCTTGGCCTTGTCTCCCATGCTGGTAGTCTTCCTCCTGTCTGATAGTTCATCAGTGGGGTTTCTCCTGTGTGTTTTTCTTGATTGGCTGAGTTTATCATTCACACATTTGTTTTTGGTCTTAGGATCTCAGTGTCTTTTCTGACATTCTTAAAGATGATGCTCAATTCCTCCACCAGGAACTGATTTCATTTCCTAACTTTATTCATCTGCTTGTTGTAGCCTCTTTAAGTCATTGGTTTTTTTTCTCAAGTAAACTTTTGAAACTTCTTTATCTGATGTTTTTCTGTTTTAGTATCTTTAGGTTCCATAATTGAGAAGTTATACTTTTTACCCATGGTTCAGGAGCTAAAGGTACTTGCACCAAACCTAATGGTTTGATCTCTAGGACTCACATGGTTGAAGGAAAGGATACCTGCAAGTCATACTTTGATTACACACACACACACACACACACGCACACACGCATGCACGCACACACCATGAACATAGACAGAGACACAGACACATACTACATACATAAGCACAGACACAAATACATAAATACACATACACACAACACACACATACACACAGAGACACACTCACACACACACACTATGCACATAGACAGACAGATACACACAAACACTACATATACAAACATAGACACACATACATATAGACACAATACACACACTCATAGACATACACATACATGCATACATACATACATACATGCATACACACACACATTATGTACACACAAACAGATGCACATAAACACACACATTCACATATATACACAGACACATACAGACATGCATATAGACATACACACAGAGACATGCATACATACCACACTACATACACACAGACACACATACACACACAACAAATAATAATAAGCATTAACAGAAATTAAAAGAGTATATTAGGATGAGAAAAAATTGAAAACTCAAAGGACAGAAGATATAAAATTTATTAAGAAATAGAAATGATATGTCACAGTGGCTTTTTGATCTCTCTAAGACTATGGTCTTCAGGTCGGAATTGAGCAGATGAAGGTAGGGAATTCTTTGTTTCATCATTTTCTCTCTCTGGCCTGGCAGAAGCTCAGTGGCTCATCCACTTCTTGAGGATCCTTTCTTTGTTCGTTCAGACACATTTGTGGTCATCTTATCTTTGCAGCCATGGACAGGCAGGCTCTAACTCCAGGGAAAGTTTGACACTTTGGAGTGACAAATATCTAAACCAAAGGATGTTATCTGAGTGTCTGGGGTGTGGAAGAGGCAGATGGGACACTGAGAGCTATTACTGAAGGACCTGCTGCAGGGTAGAGGATGCAGGGGAGGACCAGCTACAGTACTTCTGGTTAATGCTCAAGATTAAATACCTGAGGGAGGCAGGAGACTATGGGCCTACACTTTAAAGTTCTCAGTCCTGGGAAGAGAGACCACAGGTCTTGCTACAAAGTTTCAGCATCCTGATGGGATGTATCTCAGGGCATTCAATGTCTCCTTAACCAAGAAGACAAGATCACCAAATATCAGTCATTGAGCCTGTGGGTGCTGAAGCCTTCAGTTCTTGAAGTTTTGGGGCGCAGAACTTCCCTAATCTGTGGCTGCCTTCTGCAGCCAGCCTTTGTCCACAGCTCTGGGACTGTGGTGAGTTGGCTCCAGGTGTCCTGAAGTATGATCATACCTTGTTCTGGTTTAAATTTTCTGTTGTTGTAATAAATAAACACCATGACCAAAACCAATTTAGGGGAGGAAAGGTCACTGACTCTCACTGATGGAAGCCAGGCAGGAACTCAAGGCAACAGCTTAAAGCAGAAACCATGAAGGAATTCTGCTTGCTAACTCACACTCTGGCTTTCTTAGCTGGCTTTCTTATACAGCCTGGAACCACCAGCCTAGAGATGATGCTTCTCACGGTGGGCTTCATCTCCCCAAGTCAATCGTCAGTCTGGGCCACCTTTCACAGACATGGCTAGTCGCTCTGGGCAATTTTTCAATTGGGGTTTTCTCTTTCAAGGTGATTCTAGGTTGTGTCTACTAGACAATGAAAACTTACCAGACATTTGCTGTCAGTTTGCTACAGTAGCTCAGTCTCTAAACAGTGTTTCTCTTAAGATGGCATCTAGCCACTGCCCTCAGAGACAGAGTGCATGACACTCTTCATCCAGTTGATTGCTGACTCGTCTCCCAAGAGACGTCACCAAAGCCTGTCTGGCTTTGAGACTTATAGGAATGATGGCCTGGCTTATCCTTTCAGTAGGACTGTCAGTCTCCTACAGTGCCTTCCTGCCTTACCTTATGAATGAGGCTCTGCATTCCCTCCCCCACGCTGGGGAGCCATGTAACTGGAGCCTGCCTGCTGTTTGCTCCTTTTGCTGTGTTGCTCTTCTCTTCCTCCTTGTTGTACAGCTGTCTATCACTGCCTGGTGTTCTCTCTTTGGAATACAATCAATTCTTATTTTTTCCTGAATCATCTCATTTACAAGTCACATGAAAGCATCTCCCAGCTACCATCTTCCCCTGAACATGTTAGTTCCACTCTCATCCACCGAATTAAGTTATCTCGCTGCCCACCCCTCTTACGATGAGTTACAAACTGACCTTCCAACCGCCTACTAGCCGTTTTCCACATCTGCTTTTTTTCTGACACTTGAACAATTCTCATTAGAAACTCCAAGGCTGTCTTTTCTTTTCCACTCCTCTCCATATCTATGCATTTATCAAGTCTTGAAAAATACCACTTTGCTGTTATTTTAGCTCATTTTCATTTAAATTGTTACCAGAGTTTTCTTTCAAAAAATTCTCTTTGTACTCATAGACCTCCAATGGTTGGATCCCCAGTAAAATTCCGCAGTGTACAGGACTCCACAGTTCACAGCATCCAGGACTCCTTAGTCCACAGTTCCCAGGACTTCCTGGTCTACAGTTCCCAGGACTCCACAAACTATAGCATCTGGAACATACCATCCACAACATTCAAGATTTCACATCTGGGGCCAAGAAGATGACATAAAGAGTAAGGCCATTGGATTGTCAAACTTGAGGCCCTGAATTCAGTCCCCAGGACTCAGATGACAGAAGGAAGCCAATTTTCAGACTGTCCTCTGACTTCTCTTCCCACCCACAAGGAGATACAGGGAAAACCTGGGTGGAAAATATCTACCCAGCCTCAAATATTTCACACTTGATGCCCTCAGTTGCCATCAATCACAAATGCTAGATATTTTCCAAATATGCCCTTCCTAGCAGTCACTCCATGCCTTTTCTGGAACAGCCCTCTCCAGTGTCCAACCTCCCAAGGCCTTCTCAACCTTCTGTATTATGCCAACCTCTCTCCTCTGTAAAGGTTCTCTGTCTCAGTTAGAGATTTGTTAACCCCTTTGTTTCCCATGGGAATTTGTCTGTACGTCCCTAGTGCAGTTTATTTTGTGTATTTTCTGAATGTAGTTCACTGATTTCACACCCCACCTCTAACACACATATTCTTTGTTTTCTCCCAGCTCCAGGCAGAAGGGGTTCCCTTTTAAAAAAACAATATTTGCTTATTTTATTTATTTTACATTGTAGCTGTCTTCAGACACACCAGAGGAGAGCATCAGATCCCATTATAGATGGTTATGACCCTCCACGTGCTTGCTGGGAGTCGAACTCAGGAACTCTGTTAGAGCAGTCAGTGCTCTTAACCACTGAGCCATCTCTCCAGCCTTTGTTTTATTCTGCCAAATGTAATGAATAACTAGAAATGCCTGCTTCCCCACAAGTCTAGAGATGTCTACTGTAAGTCATCACCTGTCTCTCCCAATGTGCCTGGCTTGACAGTCCAGTAAATATTTGTCTGAGTTAGATGGAAACAGGAACATTATTTTTAAAATTAGGAAAAGATTTGCCCCCATATCTAGCACAAAAATGGAGACAAGTGCCTTGTTTGCAAAATTCCTTTCACTTTCCTCTTATGCTGGGATTCTCCATATCCTTCCACTTGAGCATTTCATTTACTTTGACCAGTGGTTGGTTTTTGTTGGTTGGTTGGTTGGTTGGTTGGTTGGTTGGTTGGTTGGTTAGTTGGTTGGCTGGTTGGTTGGTTGGTTGGTTGGTTGGATGGTGTTTTGTACTCAATTATTACAGTTCAATGTAGTTCCAGTTCCCTAAATTAATCTTTCACATCATTTAACACTGATGCCTAAGGAAGCAAAGCTCTCCATCTCTTCTGTGTTGAGACTATTTCACGTCTGACAATAAGCATCCAGTCTTGAAAAGTATTGTTTTCAAGGACTTCTCATAGAAAGAAGGTGACATTGTCTGTTGATATGGAGACAATGCTGGACCCACAGCACACACGCTATATTCCTGCACAGGAATAAAACTAGATGACATCATTTCTAACTCATCCCTTTCATTCTTAGGGATTCAGACCTTGCATTGTGATCAAGTTTCACAGTTGCTTCAAAACTTTAATGGTATCAAAGACCAACAGGTCAAAATGTTGATCTACAGATACAGTTCACATGCCTTCCATGACCTTGTCTTAGCCCCACCACTCCTGCTGTAAGAAGCATAGTCTTAATGCCTGCCAATGAGGCTTACAGCTTCCTTCCCATCACTTAAAACATGACAGCATGATTTCTCACTGCCCAACCTACTCCTATAGTCCTTCAGGCTTTACCCTAGGAAGGACTTTGGGTATGCCCTCGCCAAATACCTCTAAATCACCAATCTGAGCTTAGCTCTCTCTATTAGGTGTTGAAAGTGCCCCCCATGAGGCCTTATCATGCTTCCTGTCTCCTGACATAAAGTTGCACTTCCAGCACCTGCTTTGCCTTCTTCCTTACTCTGCTCTATTGTTTCTTACAGTGTTTGTCATCTTCCAACATATTAGAAGACTCACCGGTATTCCTTCCTGGCTAATAGAGCAGCTGGTGCCGAGATAACACCACTCACCTAAATGCTTCTAGGTTGGGGAAAGAAGGAAACAAGTATTTTCAGACACCTGGCCATGGGAAACATGGTGTATGTGCTGTGACAAAGGGGCTTCCAAGTGAGACCCATAGGAGCCTGACTGACATATTTGCCCAGAAGTAGTTTCAAAACCCAAAGCAGCAGGTAAAGCCAGAGTGGTATGACAGGTTAGTATTCATGGATGCCTCCATAGATGGCATACAGGGATATAAAGAAGAGAAAGTGCTGCTAAGTCCCCAGGTCCCGTTGCTCACTGACACTAGACACAGCATGTGGCAAAAGATTCCAGACTCTACAGGCCAATGAATCAACCAACAAGGACCTGATCAGTCTTGGGCTGATGGAAAAATGTCTAGCCAACTGTGACATAGCAACAGAGCTTCAGGGAAAGAGAGAGAAGGGAACAGAAAAAAGTCTTTGAAGAAATAATAACTAAAATTTTCCTCATTTTGAGAGAGTAATTAAAAATAAAAAGAATCGTACCAATCCAAAGCTTAATCGACTATAAGTAGCTTTTTTAAAAAATAAGCATAACATAAGACTATATCTTAATAGTCTTTAATGCTAAAACCAAGACAAAAGAAAAGAGCCAGAAAAAGGGGAGAGAACCCATTGCCTATTATCACACAGGGAAGAACAGTGGCAAGAATTACCTATGGCCTTTCCAGAAACAATGCAAGCCAGAAGACAATGCTGTGGCTCCTCCACAGAGCTGGGAGGAAAAAGCTGTCGCCCGTGAAATACAAGGCTCACAAACATATCCTTCAAAAATGAAGGCAAACTAAAAATATTTCAAGATGAACAGGTGCTAAGGAAGCGTACTACCAGCAGACATGCTCTACAGGATCTGTGAAGAAGATCCTCAAGCTGTGGGAAATGATGCCAAGTGGAAAGCCAGACTAACACCAAGAAATCTTCATGTCTACAGAAATAGAAAACTCACGAGCAAGAACTCCAAGAGTAAGGGAAGGCCACACGGGAGGAGTAAAGTCAGCCAATGGGGGTTGGGGACAGAGACAGGTCTGGCCCTGAGGATGATCCAGAGATGATCATTGCCATGTTGGTTGCACCAGAAGGTGAGGTAAAGGAGTGCTCAGTGGGCAATGTGGACATCTCAGAGGAACCCCAAGCCAGCTGGCAGGCCAGGGAAAGAAAATCAAGCAGCACAGTAATGAATGATTATCCATGACTATAACCCACATAATGACAAACTTGGGAAATGTGAGCTTATCCTGGTGCACATAAAGGAATGGATAAAAGTTCAAGGAGGAGGAGGAGGAATAACTAAACAGGGGCTTAGTTCCAAAGTACAATGCAACAAAGCACCTACTAATAATTAAAGAGAAAGAGGCAAGTTCTCAGGAGACAGCCGATAGGAAAGTGAAGGTAACACATGATGCCTACATGGGCACACTTTTATTTTAGATAATGGCCATTATTGAGACAACCAATGAAATGGGACTGGGCCTTGAAGATTAGTCATCATTAATAAGTCTGTGTTCCTTTCATGTTTCCCGTGGAGGAATAGTGAGCAGGTGAGAATATGTCCTGGTTTATAGGGACTAAATACCCTAACAAAAACCAGGGTATTCACTGGGTGTGCCAATGTATATATGAAGTCCAATCTGGAGGCAGAGGCAGCGGCAGCGGGATGAAGCAGTTGAGGCCATGAAGTCAAGGGCACTTTAGGTGTTCTCTGTCTGTCAAGCTCCATGGGACCTAGAAAGAGGTTGGTGGGTGGCAAATGCTTTTAAAGCACACACTGGTGAATGACTGGCAGTCCTCTTACAGGGAGCTGGTAGAGGACATTGCCTAGTTTCCTGCATGCTTGTTTCCCACAGGCCCCTTAGACATACTGAATAATTGGAAGGAAGCTTTAAGTGACCTGCCTTGCCGTTATGGAGTGAGACTAAATTCATGCCAAACTTCTTGACATTGCTTCAAAATACAGTAAAACAGATTTTAAAAGAAAAAGAATCAAACCTTAATTTAAAATGTCTATGGTTGCTTAGCCTTGGAAATATACGTTTACTAAGTTATCTACTATCTGCTCTAACCCCATCAAAAGAAAGAAAAGCACTATAAATGGAAACATTTGAGCAAGGTTTTCATTTCTCCTGGAGTAGATACCCCTGTATTGATTACCAGATGGTGGCGATAGTAGCCATGAAACTTCATTACCACTGAAAATGCTGGACCCAGCAAAATCCTCGCTCACAGAGGTTTTGGGTTTCTTTCCTGATATACTGATAACAGGAATTAAAATATCTCCGTAAGCATACCTTGCCCTGATTTCCTTCTTGTTGGTATTCCCATGGATGAGAAGAAAGAATTTGTGTGCCTTTTGCAATCTCATACAGAGTAAATCAATGTACATTTTGCATAGAAATAAATTTTTTAACTAAAGTAGGAAGTAACCTAAATTCGCATTTTTGAGATACCTTTGATGAGCTCTTTTGTGACTACAGAGTTAATATTTGGTTTTAAAGTAACCAAGCACTACCCATAAATTTAATCTTGTCTTTCATTAAATATTAACATTGATAATGATAACATAATATTGCAATGAACATTTTTACCTTTTGGAATTGGTTTTGACACACATACCAGAAAGCACACATGTGACTGACAGTTATCACAGACCACTGTCAGCACCACAGCCTTGGAGTACACCATATCTTCTTCCTAGTTTGCCCTCCTTCCTCCACAAACACACCCTTCTTCTCACCTCTAACATCATAAATATCCTTTACCTGCTTTGATATTTTACATATATGATATCCTAATGTCTGTATAACTGTTTAATATAGCTTGTTTTACTCAATATTCAATAGCAATTAACTTTTTTTCCATTTAAGTTGTAGGTTTTTGTGTGATAAAATTGGATCAAATATATTACACTGAAGTTCGTTTTCTCTAAAGTCAAGGAAAATATGATCTACTGAATGTTACAAAGTCCTGTCTTCACTGTGAGAAGCCAGTGCTGCTGAGTCTGATTTTTAAAGACTATATTAAGTGTTGAAATTAGAAGCCAGCTCAGTGACCCACAGTGTACTGCTGAGACTGTTCCCCACCAGTCATTTGCCCTGATGTTACTGTAGACACATCATTTGTCTTATTCTTTAAGGCCCTGTGTATCTCCTCACTCTCGGCTATGAGATTTGAAATGGGCTGCTTAGAGAGGGCAGTGAATTTGTGGACCATTCCAGTAACATATCTACTCTATTGCTCCTTCTCTTTCATTGGGCTGACACTGATACCAAGGGGTTGTACAGATTACAGGTTTTGCCTAAAGCTACAGTCAGCTCTCTTACCCCGTAATTGGATAGACAGATTTGGCTCAGCTCAACTAGTCTGCACTTCTGTGTGCAAAAAAAAGCCCAATAGAAACAGCTTTGCCAGGCCAGGGAAAATGAGGCTCAGAGGAGAAGCTAAGATCACCTTTTTTAAAAAAAAAGAGGAAAAAAAGAAAGAAAGAAAAAAAGAAAGAAAGAGAGAGAGAGAGAGAGAGAGAAAGAAAGAAAGAAAGAAAGAAAGAAAGAAAGAAAGAAAGAAAGAAAGGCAGGTAGACTTGTACCTGTTTCTGTGCCTTCATTAACTAAATTATTTTATAGCTTTTGCAAACATACATGCTATTGTCTCTCAAACTGTCATCCAGAATACTGGCACTAAAAATTATTTCCAACAGTACATTTCAAAAGTTGACAACTAAAAATGAATATGTTTATAACTTTCTGTATCTTAGGTACACATGAAATTTGGAAATTTGGGGTTCAGACTCTTGTTATTTTCAATATACCACATTCCTGTTTTGTTGGTTTTATTTTTTTAAGAAACAATCAATTACAATAGCTTTGAGAGCTTTTGTTTGAAAATCTCCAAGATTCCAAGTTAATTTGTTCATAGCACACTCACTCTACAAGGAAGGAATCTGGAGCACTTTACCTAAGACATTTATGTACAGTATAGGCACATAGCACCTGAGATGCAGTGCAACTCATGACACTACAAAATCACCCCCTTTCACAGTGTGAGTCAGAGCTATATTGTCCTAAATATGGGGTTCTCTTGGGCTGTCTTGATTTACAAAGGAAAAGAAAATTTCAAGTCACACACAACTCTGCATTTCCAGCCCCCAGGACTGTTGAAGCTGTGGATGCGACCATGACACGCCCTCTCCACTCACTGTGGTTCCAGCCAGTGTAACTGATCCTGAAGCTGAAATAGAATTGCTACCTTTGCTTGCCAGCCAGTCTGTTAGAAGTTGCTTTGGGTTACCCTGCTGGCCCCAAAAAGGAGCAAGTGTCTATTACAGAGTCCAGTATTGTAGAAAAAAGAAGAAGAAGAAGAAGAAGAAGGAGGAGGA